>NW_022900942.1:13517530-13518953 GCF_012274545.1 Fukomys damarensis
TGAGTGTGAGATATCATTATGTAATATAATTATATTATATATAATAACTATTATATAATGTATAATGTTTGTTATCAATTTATCTACTGATGAACACTTGGGTTTTTCCATTTATTGGTAATTATGCTGCAGTAAACATGGTTTGGATATCTCTTTGATTCATAAATTTCATTTTTTCTAGATATTTACCGAGTAATGGAGTGGCTGGGTCACATGGTAGGTCTATTTTTATTTTTTTGTATAATAACTATTATATAATGTATAATGTTTGTTATCAATTTATCTACTGATGAACACTTGGGTTTTTCCATTTATTGGTAATTATGCTGCAGTAAACATGGTTTGGATATCTCTTTGATTCATAAATTTCATTTTTTCTAGATATTTACCGAGTAATGGAGTGGCTGGGTCACATGGTAGGTCTATTTTTATTTTTTTGAGAAGTCTATATAGTTTATATATTGTTTAATTTTATCAGGTGCATAGATTATTTAACATGAGAATATAAAAAACAGAATGTTACTATAGCTTTTTTTCCCCCCCTTTGGTACCAGGGATTGAATTCAAGCCCTTGCGAGGCAGGTAGCAGAACCACTGAGCCAAATCCCCAGCCCTGTTATTATATATTTTATGTAACTTTAGGGCACAGAAACTTTCAGAGATAAACTCTAAAAATAGCTTCAAATAATTTGCCACATACAAATTCTACCCAATGATATTACCATCCATTAATTGTTTTCCATATTAAAAAACTAGGGCAAAATATAACAAAAAGCAAATTAATTTTCTTCCTTTATTAAACTCTAATCTTTTAAAAAATGTTATTTTCATTTAAAAATTTAATATTTCTCTTTCTTTCTTTCTTTCTTTCTTTCTTTCTTTCTTTCTTTCTTTTTGGTACCGGGGATCGAACTTGGGTCCTTGCACTTGCAAGGCAGGCCACCGAACCTCTGAGCTAAATCCCCAGCCCAAAAATTTAATATTTCTAAAAATATCTTTAGAATTACCATGAATTTTTCTCATATTCAAATTTCTTATACAGCCTAATAGGATAGATGAGGATAGAAAAAAAGGATTAGTGAAGATTAGTCTATCAGTAATTCATAATGTAAAATAAATGATGTGTTATACTAGTATTAACAATTTCAGTTCCTCTGTTCATTACAACTTTAAATGTATTATAACTTTGCTCCCTGTAGCATAGCTTAGCATCTCGATTTCTTGATTCTCTCATTTTTAAAATGTTAGCTGTCTTGCTCTTCTTTTAACTCTTTACTTTGATTTCTCTCCCATCTTCTCTCTTACTTTACAATGCTAAACTTAATAATATTTAAATTTTCTCTGAACTATTTGAGAGCAATTTGAGAACCCTTTACTTCTAGCCACTATGTATGTATATATACACACATACATATCCATCCAT
>NW_022900942.1:13518974-13533784 GCF_012274545.1 Fukomys damarensis
ATATATATATGCTACAAATAAGGGTATTTCTTACACAGCCACAGTAAAACAATGAAAGTTAAAAATTTGACTCACTATAGCATCTAATATTTACATCTTATATAATTTTGATAAATTTTGCCAGTTATTTTGAGATAAGTTCTCAAATTTCTGGGTACCTATAATCCTTCAGCCTCCCCTCAACACCCAGGGTACATTATGGGATTATGGGTTCATTCCCAGGCCCAGATCCCTGTAATGTCTGATTACAAAAGAACACAAGGGGTTTATAAGAGATCAGTGGCTATATTCTCTTGCCATTTCTTTTCAGGCTATGTCAGGTTGGAAGGGCTATGTAGTCTTCCTGACCTTCACGACCTTGACACATGGCAGGTGGGAGATCAGCTAGTCTTTACAATGCCCCTTTATTTAGATTTCTAAAATGTGTCCTTATAATAAGATTCAAGTTACATATCTATGGTAGGAAAAATCTCAGGGATGATGCTGAGTTCTTTTTACTACTGGCTTTCTTTTTGTTCCACTCTGTATTAATTCCACTGGATATTTTAATTCAGGTAATAACTTTGAGGATCCTTTGCACAAAAGTCAATCTTTCTTCTTTTGAAATTATTTCAGAGGGAAATAATTTGAATGTCTGTTGATTTTTGACTTCTTTTAGGATTATCAGTCTCTTTCTATATATTTATATTGATATAGGGTTACAAGAACTCATTTATTAATGTACTGGAATAAATTATTTTATTTACTTGGATGCTTAAAATTTAAGAAATGGGCCGGGTATTTAGCTCAGCGGTTTGGTGGCCTGCCTCGCAAGCGCAAGGACCAGAGTTTGATCCCCGATACCAATAAATAAATAAACAAGCAAATAAATAAATAAATAAATAAATAAATAAAATTTAAGAAATATTGTCAAGCAGGCTCTGGATATCAATTTTACATGTCATCATTCTTTAGTAGAGTACTTATTTGTTTTTCTCTAACAGATTCCCAGAATTCTTGAATTAGTAATTTACACAAACAATTTTTTGTATAATTAATAGGGATTGGTATTTTGAAGACTGAGGTCTGATACCAAGGCGTATGCATCTATACTGCTTTATCAGAGCCTCAGAGCATGTAAGGATATGATTGTTCGCTGGACTTCTATATGCAATTGTTAGAAGAATCTATAGTAGATAATAAGGAAACTTCCTTCAGGAGATCACAAATGTGATGTTTTTGTTAGGGCAGACTTACATTTATTTAGCAATAAGCACTTACCAAACTATGTCAGTATTCTCCTTCCACTAACAGAATGGGTGGTCTTATTTATGAATCATCTCACTCTGTATGCAAGTATTACTCTTCATGTAAAAATATTTTTACATATATTTATAATTCAAATCAAATTGTGAAGTCTAATCTTTAAAAGTAAAAATGTAGGCATCAAAATGAAGCATAGTATGTTTGCATAACATGTATATAGTGAGTGGGAATACATTTCTTTTGTTTAGATTTAGTTTTATCCATAAATAGAAAGAATAGATAGAAAACTATTTTCATGAGCTAAAGCACTTATTTTTTGCTAACCCATGAATATTTGTTACGATAGATGTAAATTCTTTTTAGCTTTTCTCCCCAAAACAAATACATGAACAAACTATACGCTGATGATCAACAGTATATATGAAAAGCATTATTTTTATTTTTTTGTAGCGTAGGAAAGGACACCTTTATGCAGATATTTGTTGAATCCACAAAAATATTATAGGTTCTTAGGCAAATTCAGGAAAACTTTTGAGTTAAGCATAATTAAGGACATCAAAGCACCTACAAGGCGTTAGAACATCATAAGACATGAAATACTGTTTGAAAGTAAAAATGAGTGCTTTGGGCTGGCAATTGTGTCAATATGCTGATTGTCAATGATCTACTGCTGATTGTCATTGTCATTCCATTTTGTCTACAGTCTCTGGGAATGCTCACATACAGAAAACTACTCTTGGAATTGAAAAGTTAATTGAAATCAGTAGATTATATTGTTGAAGTTTTCAATTTCATTAAATAGTTTAAACTATTTACTATTCTCAGAAAGAATCATTTTTATATTTGTTCACAATGTGATTTCAAATGAAACAGTATAACAATGAAGCTGAAAGTGTCCCATCCATACCTAGGTCTTAAATTTCTGAATTGTATTTCTTCCCATAGAAGTGTAGTGAAGAGTCACTTCTCAGCCCTTTGGGTAAGATTAAGCTTAGAAGTAAAATTAATAAGGCACACCCAGTAAATTTTTTAGTTGCTTATGCAATCACTGCTCTAATTTAGATATGCAATCCACCTGATTTTTCTGGAAATTGTATTGCTATTATTATTTAATCATATGTGTTTCCAAATTATAATTTATAGAAGAGCCACATCGTATATATTTTAAACATAATGAAATAGAATCAAAGTGTTAAAGAAATTTTCCACTTGTTACAAGTTTGTTGGTGTTATTATCATTTATTACTTTAGCTTTGCAAATCCTTTAGCTTTTAACAGTCTCCCTAAATCCTAGGTGTTTTGTTTGTTTTTTTTTCTTGAAAACAGGAGCTGGGACAGTCACAATATTTACTCATGGGAAAGAATTATTTTCAAAAGAAGATCAATATGAATTTTAGAACATAAATTATTTTAAATGCTCTCTGAAATTTTTGTTTTTACAGAAGTGTCTTCTGTAGTTTCTATAGAAACTATGCTTTCTTCTATAGTTGCAGTTTTGACATGGACAAACTCATAAAAATAAATATTTGATTTTTACAATAAAAATGTTGGCAAACAAATTATAGTGGAGTTTGACACTTTTCTCTTCATCCACTTTCACCCGGAGATGCTAGGCAGGTTATATCTTTTTTTATTTATACAAGAATAGTCACTAAATTCAACTGGATAATTTACATAAACTTATTGATTTAGATTAAAATGTTTTTCCAGTACAGTGAATAATAGAAGGAAGTGCTTTATACAGAATTTATAGTAGCTTTTACTTCTGAGTAGTATGTCCATGAGGTTCCTATCAATTTATGAATTATCTTTGAAGTGAGACTGGGAAACCAACCAATAATAGCATAAATTCCCCCACAAGACTCGGAAGAATTAGCTGCTCCTTTGTCTTCTTCATCCAAACTTCACAAAGGTTTCTGATATCATGAACTTTCCATTTTGAAAGAAATGCTTTTAAAATTTAGTGTATTTGTACATAAATCATATCATTAGCCATTAACTAATTTGTTTTTGAAATAATGGGGGGATATGACTTATTCAAACAAAAGAAAATGTATGAACTTTTGAGCTGTAATTGTCACTATCCACTTATACAGCCTTTTTTTTTTTTTTTTTTTACCACATGGATGATTACTTATACAAAACATTTAACCTAGCAGAAAATACATTTTGAATTGCTATCATTTTTCAGTTTGAGTATAATAATTTTCTAGGAAACACTATAGGTGCAATGCTTTATTTAACTGTCACAGGAATATATGTAGAGAGTGCAAATTTAAAATATGAGCTGCATGTAAATTATATGAACAAAAAACATGTTTCGAGCTCTATTATCTTAGGTACTTCTGTGCTCTAATCAAGTAAAAGTTTGCAGCAAGAAAATAGCAAAAATTTGAGGATTTATAATTTCTTGCTTTAATTTGCATTTCATTCTTATGATGACCAATAGTCACCTGATTTGTTGTATGCAAGAGTTGTGGAAGCCTAGCATTTTATTTGCTTTGGTTGTTAGTTTATTTCTTAATACTGGGGATCGAACTCAGTGTCTTGTTCTTGCCAGGCAGGCATTGTGCTGCTGAGCTACATTTCTGACCCCTAACATCTAACATTTTAGAAATGAATATTCGCATAACATGTATGTGTATATTTCTAGTAGTAAAAAATTTAAGTATAAATAATTTGTGGCAATTATGAAATCATAGTTTGGTTGTCAAATAGACTTTCTTCTTGGGGCATGTAAAAATAGAATAGATACCACAGTAATTGGGTCCATAAGCTTTTTCTCAGAAATTGAAGCTGGGTCAGACAATTTGCCAAGATCATATTCAATAATCTCAATCTATAAATATTAGTTCAAACGATTTTTCAACTGTTGAGAAAGCTGCCCTTTGGCTTTTAATTACAGCCAGTTTATTAAATTCTTCAAGCTTACAAGTTACAAGTTGAAATTGAAGTAGGCTCCCAATTCTATTTCATATGGATTCCACAGAATTTTGTAACCATTACAGGAGTGTTCTTTGAAAGCACTATCAGCAATCACAGAGGCACGTCTCTCTAATATGGCTGCAGGTCTGGTGTTCAGCCTCCCTCTCTGCACTCCTGTTTCTTCCTTTATTTCTCCAGGGAGGTTCAGGAGGTGGTTCCACAGTGGACCTCCTGTCACAAAGCTGTCCTAACAGCCAGATTCCTCCCAATTCTCCGTGCTAGAACAGTCAATGACCCCCTCCCAACTTGTGGATTGTTTTCATTTGCTAATCTCCCATCATTTGTTTCTTGATTTTCATGTGCTTTATTTCAACCAGCCCCCCCAAATATAAAACACTCATTGGTGATAATGAGTGCAAGCGGATATATGCCGATTATTTTTAATGTAAAAGGATAACACTTTTAAATATTGTTTTAAACTCGTCACCTTGAAGTTCTTGTAAGAAAAGGTTTTAACAATTTAGTTTTAGATGTTTTTGCTTTTAAATATTTTAAAGTTTAAAAGTAGTTAATAAAAAAAATCAAAAGGGCCAGGGATTGAGCTCACTGGCACGACATTGGATATTTCTTGCAAACACAAGGTTTTGAATTCAATCCCTGGTACCAGAAAAAATAAATAAATAAAAAAGATAAAAGTAGTTAATGACACCCAAGTTAAAGGAGATTTGAATTTCTAGAATGAGCAGACAAAATTAACTGTTAAGTTGAGTTTAACAACACTCCTGAGAAACCTATGAAATACCATTTCTCATTTCTAAAGGCAGCTAAGGAATATTCAGATTATGAGTTTACATTTTGCAAGATTGTCTGATGGCAGGAGTAAATGCGTTGCTTTTCAAATGCAGACCTTGGAGATGATAATATAAAACTTCTTAACCCAGTGATATTCTCAAACCCCTCAACAACCAGCTACTAGAGGGCAAAGGGAGCCTGACTTGTTGTTTTGCAGATCCATGGTGTACATACTCCCAGTGTAGCTGATTTCAATTTATCAGCACACCAGTAGAATCTCTAGACAGAGATGCATAGGAGCATATCATTCTATAGTAGGTTTATCTGACAGATAGATACACAGATGTCATTTTCCAAGTCTAGTTAATAGGAAAAAGTAGCGAAAATACTACAAGTGGTTTTTGCATATTGCATTTACCTTAGTATAATTGTAAATGTAAATAATTTGACCTTTAAATAATTCTTGTCTCACAAATTTCCTAAAATTATAACTATCGACTTCATGATGAGTATAAATCTCCAGCTCACAATCCATCCCATAGTGCTTGAATCCAGAGATTCCGAGAGCAATGAATGACAGCAGTGAGAGGTAAAATAATTAAATATATGTTGAGGAGCAGTAGGCTCTTTGCTACTGTTCGGTTCCATGTTTTTAGGACTATTTTTTATTTCATTCTTGGGATTATGCATCTGTGTATGTACAGGGAAGATATATGGCAGTTGTTTAAAGCAGTTTAAAATGAATGACCACAGCTTCTAAAATAACACAATTTTCCAACTATACAAAACAAGTGTTTCAAAGATACTCATTTCTTTCCTGCCTTTAAAATGTAAGGAACTGTCCTTCTGGGCTTGTTTTTGTCAGATTTTATGTCAAACTGCCTTTGCCCAAACTTTAGTGTTCATTGCTGCACTCTTATAATCTCCTCTATACTGACTGGCCACGGTTATTACCTTTTATAGGAAGGCTTTGAGTTGAAAGGCAGTTATGAGTTTCTGTCCCAGTGGATCTTATGATGAATTTGGAGCCGTTGTCATCAAAAGCTGTAGAATAGCCACAGATGGGGATACAATGTGCCATGGATTATTGATAGAGTCATATCTGCAGTTTTGCTGACAAATTTGATGTCTCCTTTTCTAGGTTTCGAATATTAGGAAATATTTCTGGTAGCTTGTCACCAAGTTAAATCACTTGGAATGAAGAACAGGAGGTTTTAGTTTTTATTCTGATAATGAGTAATGATTAGTTTTCATTCTGATAATGATGAATGGATGAATGCTATGCAGTGTCTTAATGACAAAATAAGAACAACAATTAAACAGAAGGGTAATTCCATATGAAATCTACAGAAAATAATAGCGGCAAAATGTGGGCACGTCACAATTATCATTAACGATTTTATTAGAAGATTTTAAAATAATTGTGTTCTGACTATTACACGTCCTCAAAACTTAGCAATTCTTTCATAAACATCTTAATCAGGAACCAGGACTTGTATAGTTAAAAAGAATACTTTGTTTTGTTGTTTTTACCGATAAGAAGATTGATATATTGGCACATCTAAGTGACACAGTTCCAGTTCAAAAGTCTTTTCTAGCTTGACATAAATTCTTAATTTATTTTTAATACCCTTCCAGGGCAATGCTAGTATGAGAAAAAAAATCTTTTTGACATTATAAAATGCTGTTTTAAAGACCCAGTGCTGACATCTCCCAAGAAACTGAAAAATTATTCTACTTAAAATTTCCTTTTGCTATATTTTATTCATTTCTTATACTGTCACCATTATATCTTATCATAAATAAGATTAGAATCTATTATGATGTTGCAGACAAGGAACTGAGCCCCACAAAAGGAAGCAAAATAAATATGAAACTAAAAGTATAACCAAGGTTCACTGTAGTGAATGTTTATGTGGGAGTTAGTAGTTTTACTTATTTTTTTCCCTTTTATTCAGGGGATGGCTAGCTAAAACACTGAAAAAAGTTTAAATATGTCAGAAGGTAAATTATTCTCAGCAGACATAGTTTTTTTTTTGTAATGTTCGTTACATGATTCATTTTCTTCCTTTCTCAACTGACCTAAACAATCATAGTTCGTATACTTAGGTAAGTTGAGAAATAAAAATGATATTATAAAAGGCATACTCTTTGCTTCATGTACATGTCCCCCAAATTACTTGGCATCATATGCATTTATGTTATTCTACAGAGACGTCTGTTTCCAGAAGTTCATTGTTCAGTGCCATAATTTTTAAATCAATAAAGGAAATTTATTGTGAGTGCCTTATATTCATAGTGAGCATTGAAGAAGTGGTGATGATGGAAAGCTAAGGTTTTCTGTTAATATTCATGTTTAGTTTTATTCAGTACCATATAAAATTTGTTTAAATAGGCAGTAAAAATTAAGCTCTACTTAAAAATCTGAAATTACCCAGATGTGATGGCACGCATCTTATTCACAACCCTCTGGGAAGCTGAGGTAAGAAGATTACAACTTCAATCCCACTCTGGCATGTGGGGGCAATTTAGCAAGTTAGAAGGCCCTGTCTCAAAGTTAAAAAGGTGTGTGTGGTTGTGTGTGGGGTGCTGGGATATAGCTCTGTATTAAGGCCCTGGGTTCAAATCCAACTACAAAAGTAATTAGGAAAATTGAGGGTAAGATAATATGAACTTTGCTATTACCTGAATCTCACTGCATTTTAAAAGTCAGGTTTACTAGAACATTTTAGGGGAAAGCAGTGTTTAAAGTCATGGCATGCATGGCACTGCATGGAATGTGTTAATCATCCAAGTTCATGTAGTTGTAAATTAGGCAGAGAAAAGAGAAAAGGGCAAGTCATTGAGCCAAAGGATCAGTATGTTACTCCTTTTATTTTTTTTTTTTTGCTGTTGTTTAATTGCTATGGTTTAGTCAAGAATTATTTTTCCTTAAATAGGTATAATTCAGCTAAATACAGTGCTTTGCTTTGTTGGTTCCAACATAGTAAAATGAGATTCCGGAGAAATGTGAGAAGCACATCTAATTTATATTTTGTTTACCTTCAAAATATTTTCATTTCCTTAACACAAAGAACAAAATAAGAAGATGGAATGAATAAGTAGTAGTAAATTAAATGGGTACATTTTCCCTGGTATTTTTTGACAGGTATAATAAAAATTAGTATATTCAATTCAACACATGCATTGAAGTCATTATTTTGGGGTGTTCCGGGGATTGAACTCAGGACCTTGTGCTTGCGAGGCAGGCAGCTGAAGCACTGAGCTAAATCCCTGGCCTTGAAGCGTCATTTTGTCATCTGAAACATAGGTTAGTACTATCTTCTTCAGAGTAAAACTTTAAAGTCAGGTACTTTGGATAAAGGACACTGATGTTCAATCATTTCTATTATAGGTGTGTTAAAAGGTAGAAACATTTTGAAGATTATTACTGGTTGCACAATAGATTCTCAACAACTGATCCATAAACTGGTAAATAGATGAATACTTGAATGATTCATGTAAATATTCCTGCAAATGTATAGGCATATAATATGTTTATTTAAACTGGAGAATAATACTGAATCAATGTTCTATAAAACTAAAATGTTCACATATTTTTTAAATTTTTTACATATACAAAATTTTTTTAAAAAAAGAAAAAAGTATTTTATGTGTCCATTAAATTTATTCTCTGAGATTTAAAAACAGGTATTATCTGAAAACATGTTAATTATGAAACTATCCATCTTGTCAATAAACTGTATGGAAGTTGAGCTGCAGTAATACATTAACCTATGTTTCAGGAACTTGTACATCTACACTAATTTTATACTCACACTTGCTGAAATTTTGCCCTATATCCTCCTAAAAGAGAGAGTGGAATAACCACTATCGGGAACTCTCCACTTCCTTGCAAGGAACGCAAGAGTGGAAACAAGCTTCTACTTTTAAAGTATCACACATGTTATACATACATTTCACCACCCAAGGCAAGTCACATGACCAATCTTGATATTACTCAGCTAGAAATTTACCTTTCTCATGAGACTGGACCCAGTGGGGATATGTAGTGAGTTTTTTTTTTTAATTGAGTTTATTGGTACAACGTAGGTATACAATACAGTTACATTCGTCATTGGGATTCTGTACCTTTACATAATAGGTCTTGATTCTCATTTTTTCCCCTTGTCCCTGCCCTCCCTTCACCCCCTCCTCCCCTCCCCAGTGAGTTTTTTTTAAATGATGTAATTTACTACCCTACAGATACTTCTTTTGCCAGGGATGCATTGAACAGATAAAAAGCATCATAGCCCTATCATCATCCAACTGTGTCAAAATATGCTCAAGGTATTGCAGCACATTCACAGAGTTTAGATTATTTAAATTTTTGAGAATAAAACAGGGACAGCCATAGGTTACAAATACAAATTACTAGGTCAATGTAATTCACAGTTTCAACCTAAGCTATGCTCCTTTCAATGATTCCATATTTTGCAATGCTGGGTTCTTGATGATTGTTTTGATACAAAGCAAGGATCACATGAAAATCCATGTGGAGCAGGAAAGGTGAATGATTTTGTCTAATCTGATTCCCAGAATTGAGAAAAGCATAAGATCTGTAATTATGGTTACACGTGAAATATCAATTTCCTAATTTTTTTATATTACTGTTTTACCAAATGATTCTTCTGTTGTCAGGATACACATGACTATTAATTTATACACACCAAATGTTTAATACACATGTTAAGGATTGTTGCTGGTGTGGGGGAGGGACACTGAGATATAAGAACACTTTAAACTTAGAAAATTTGGGAATCTCTGCAAAAGGCTTTAGATAAAAATGGAAACTGCTCTTCCCTTCAAAAATTTTAGAGTTAGATTTTTGCGTTATCCAGAAATGGAAATCTAGTGTACATTTCAAAGTTTGATGGAGTACTGAATCATTTCATTCATAGAGAAGTGTTAGTCATTATCTCTAAGGGGTATGCAACGGGTTGATCTCTCAGAGGCCTGATGATTTGCTTTTGATATTCATTTGTAATTTTGAAAGCTTGTTTCCAACTATATTTAACAATCCTCTTATTATCTTATCATATATATATATTGATATGTTAATAGTAGTTAGGATTTGCTGATGAAATGATTGTACCCCTCACCCTCTTTCCTTGATAAGCAAATAAGTAGTGAGTATAGAGCTGTCTGGGTTAAAGGATAGGTATGGCGAATGCTCCAGGCCTGGCATTCAGAGATGTTTCGCAAAAAAGGCTGCTCTGCCTTACTATTAGCTCATCTGATTTCCACTGATTTTAGCAACTGTCAAAATTGAAGAATGTGTATGACACTTAAAGGTTATATATGTGTAGAAGTGAACTGGAGTTTAAAATCTATGTGACCAAGTCAATAAAGTCTTCTCAATTATTGAAGAGATTTATACCATATTCTGTACATATTGACTTCCATTCTAGTTCAGGATTTGAGACTGAACAGACAGAAAACAAAGGTTCACCTCAGTTTTGGAAGCAGATGTAGAAAATCATAGGCAGTGAAAGAAGATACACAAATGAAGAAATAACTTTGCTTAGGTAGTGTATCAAAGATATTAACAGAGTACTTTAGTAGGATTCGAAATGTGCCTGAGAATTTTCCAGATGGCTAAGCCTATGGCATCTTAGATAAGGCAGGCAGCTTTCAAAGCAGACAATGTTTTAGAAAAGATATGGATTTGAGAAGTACCAAGAGATAGATGAGGATTGTGTGATACTCATTTTTGCTAGAATGTAGGGTCTGTGTTGGGGAGTGGCAGGAAAAGGACTGAAAAGGAAGGTTGGATACAGAGGATAACTGTGTGCATGCATGTTATGAAAATATGCTGGTCTTCATTTTAATGTATTGTGGGTCATTGAAAGATTTTTAAGGGACTATCTATTCATGCTTGCAATCTAGAAATCATAATCTTTCAGCACTTATAAAAACTAAACAGAGAAGTGGAGCCAATAGGGGCAGAGGAAACTTCTAATCTCCCTGTCAGTCTGGAAGTTGTACAACTTAACACCTTTTATAACTTTATTCAATATCTACTGGTTAACAGAAAATTACTTGCTCAGTTACTGTTTTTTGTTTGTTTGTTTGTTTGTTTGTTTGTTTTTTAATGCTATCCTTTCTTGTCCCAGAGAGCTTCAGGCCTGGAGAATTTCAAAGCTAATGAATAACAATACCTGAGTGCATACATTGAATTAGAAAAATTGCTTTTACCTTTTCACTGCTTAACATCTGGAATAGAAAATACATTTAAGCTAGCAGAAAACAGAGTCTCTGAAATCATGACAATTTAAACAAATAAATATGAAAGGGAAAAAAACCAAGATTTATTAGCAGGAGCATTTATCACTGCTGAGGAGAATACCCACTGCTCAGCTTATGATATCATTAGTTTTTTTATTTTCCTATAGTAACATAAAAGTTAAAAATTAATGCCTAATCTGATAATTTCACAAATAGATTTGACATTTATGAGTAGTCTTAGAAAGATAATAAAACAATGCAAAGTTTGAGAAATATTGTGAAGTTTAATTTAGGAATTCTTTTTTAAACTATCTGATATTATCATAAGGTATTTAAAGTTTAGTACCAAGCATGTGTTAAGCCTTGTTAATCACATTTGATTTTTATTTGCTATTGTACTACATAATAAAGCAGAAAAGTAATCAGAACATGCCTTATACTAATATTCTGTACGTTATTTTGATTTTTACTGTGTCAATAAGACAATTACACATTGATTGTCAGAAGAAAGCAGAGTCAATGTTGTTTGTAATTTGTGATTTCTCAGTAGAATTTTTGATCATTATCTTGTAGAACTGGAGCAAGATTTTAGATATCTTGGACCTACATATGTAAATTAAAATTCCATATTGCAATGTGACCTAGATATTTAAGTTTGTTGAGAAGCTAAGGAAAACTGGCTTGTCTTGTGTTTTTGGGAATCATAAATTGTCATATGCAAGTTAAAGGCATCCTAAGGACTGTTTTTTTGTTTTGATTTTTTTTTTTTAGATACTTTACGTTTTTTATTTTGGTAGATACCTTAAATCTTTCCTCTTATGACTTAATTTGTTACTTTTCTTGACAAATGTAGACAATCTTGAATGTTTGTTAAACTAAATAAATATCCATAAAATAATGTACAGCATATGGCCTGGATATGTGCGTTTCATTCATGTATATAAATACAGCTATACATATAAATTAAATTGAAAAACATTTAAATCATTGATTTTTAATTTGCATTTTTATTAGTTCTTTATGCGCTCATATTTTTTCTAACCCATCTTTATTATCTTTGTTCTTTTTCTTTATTTACTACTTCTTTTGATTTTTGTCAGTCTTTCTCTATTGTAATATAGTAAACCATTAAAAGAGCAGGGTAAGTACGTTTATAGCTTTCTTACTGCTGCCCGCAGGGTGTAATAAACGTACAAACTGGATATAATTGAGGCACATATTAACTTACCTTCTGCTTCACAGGAAGAACATAAGCAGGCTGTTAATGTGCACTGTGTTGAAACTCTTAACTTGGGAGTTGAGAATTAGCTTGCAGTAGTAATTTGGTAAGCACCTGGGAAAATTTCAAGCTTCATTTCTTGCAACGTGGAATATGATTAAAAAGAGAATATATTATTACCATGGGCACCATTAAAAAATGTGTAGACAGCATTCTATGATGTTAAAATGGAAATTGGAAGTTATACTCAAATGTTGAAGATGCTGCCTGTTAATTATTGTCTACCACAGGGTGCTGCAAGTACAATTCAATTATTTGCTTTGTCAAGCAATATTTTGATTAACTTGAACTTTAATTCTATACATCTAGTGTTTTTCATATTGTGAAATAACAGTGGAATGATATGCTGCCACTCCAGCAATGCTCTGTAACCACCAGAAATGTATTCAGCAACTGGGGGAATCCACATTAACTCTAAATATAAAACATTTCTCAAATTTAGAGAATTTATTTTAAAATATTAATTGTTTTATTTTTCTGGAAATCTACTCAGCACCAATGTGTTATGCTGGGTGCTCTTAATAATTTTGTTCTCAGCAAATTTTTATATAGATATAACTATGTCCATATTTGATTTGTAGATACTGAATCTGAGGGGATAAAATCATGGCATAAATAAGCTCATTCAGCTAGCAAGTCAGTACCAAAGTGAAAGAACATTTGATTGCTTGGCGAAGTCCAAATGTAGCAAACATTTTGATTTTCCACTAAAAATTCAAATTGGTAAAAGTTTTAGATAAAATCATAATGTTTTTAAGAGAAAAAAATAGAAAGATTGTGTATTAAACAATAGATTTTATTTGCTGTTAGACACGCTGTCTAGATTCTAGCTACATAATGTTACCTCAAAGTAAAATTAGAGAAATTTCCCTTGTACACTTAATGTACATTGATAACTCTATCTATCTATGCCCATTTTCTGGAATATATAAAGTAAATTTCAGATATATAATTTGTATAACCATATAATAAGCCTTCAAGGAACTATTAAATTGGAAATAATATTTTTACATTTTATATGTTTAAATAAAAAATCAGAGATAATTATTAGACATTATAACACATGAGGTGTGATCACCAAATATGGTATTTTAATTAAAAATGAAAAAAATATTATAGTAAAATGCATCTTGCCATTAATGTCCTTTAAAAATACTCCACCCAGCTTTAAAGCCACTTATTTCATTGTTCTTGTCAGTTTCTGAAGCAGTTCTAGACATCTTTGAGGAGTGTTTTCTGGCGATTACCTAGATAACCTTAATAGATTCAAAATGTATGTGGCAATTTATGTCGAGTAAAAAACATGGCCTGTCTTCATCTGGCACTGTGTGACTTTTGGCTGCTCCATGAAGTTTAAATGACAACAAAATGTAAATTGTTTGGGTAGATTCGGGACAGCCAGGCAGCTGTAACAATATAACTAAAGACACACATGAAAGAGGACTTTCAGAAGTGCTTCAGAAAACGGCAAGAACGGTGGGCTAAGAGTGCAAAAATCCAAGAGGAAGCATTTCAAGGGAGATTAATGGCAATGTGCTTTTTACTGTAATAATTCTTTCAAAATCTTTAAACAGTCGCTGAAGTTTTAAATCACAATTTGTACATGTGTACCTGAATGTTACAAATATTTCAAGAATGTGCATTATCTTCAATATGTTATTCTGAATTGAGAAGCCATATGTCATATTTAATACTGGAGTTATATTTAAAACATTTTATCCAAGAAAAGATGGAGCGTTATCCACCTTATCGTATTTTCCCTACTAAATTAATCCTTAATCTTTATGGATATTAATATCTTCACCACTTTAATTTACCTGAATGGGTAGTCTAAGCATGTTGACCCTGTTTCTCATTAAGTTTTCTGTCTGTCTAGGTTATAATGACCCCGGGTTGGGAGACGTAATTAAGTGATTTGATTTAATAAAAGACCTCCCTTTTTAGCTCCTGCTTTCGAGCTGTAGCTGAACAGTTCTCATGGGTTTATAGAATGTAAATAAATGATTTCACATTTGCAATGGAAATAAATTATATCACAAAACTAAAAGTCCTTTCCGATGACAGCTATCTTAAAAGTCCTCCATAGAAAATGTGTACTTAACATATATTTCTTTTTTATGCACAAATATTGTCTTTTTTATATATACACAGAATGTTTTACTTTTTACCATCTAATATTTATATAGGATACATATTCGTGATGGTTATTTACTGATGATTATTGATTTATGCTTCTTACTCATGAGCTTTGTCACAGAATATTACGGTGCTGAGGCCACTTAACAACTGACAATAATAAAAT
>NW_022900942.1:13534138-13554845 GCF_012274545.1 Fukomys damarensis
AAAAAAATGCATTATGCAGGAATTTCAAAATAGGTAATGAATTTTTCCTTTTTAAATAGTGTTATTTTTTAGCTCCCTGTCCATCACATTGAGATTGGAAATTGATCTAATTAGCAGTTTGACAGTGCATTGTTAAAATTTCAAATATCCTTGGTTAGATCATAAAAATGGTTGTCAAATTTCATTGTCTTCACACACATGCACACGTGTGATATTACATGAAAGGTGATTAATAAAGATAGCACATTTGCTTTCATTGTTTTCAATTCAACGTGAAGACCATTGTCCCATTCTAAATATTTTTGTCATATAAAGGCATCTTATTCATTCTTTTATTTAAGGTGAGGTAACATGTTAGGGAATATTTAAAGATGTGAGTTTAGTGGCGCCTACTCTTCTTCTACAGGTGAAAGATGAAAGAGATGTTTTTTCTAGAACTGATTCTAGCATGTTGGATTCCCTAGACACTGGTCTTCTGTGATCCATTTCCCAACAAATAGCCTCTGTCAAAGACCAGCTGGCACGATGGCCTCAGGTTCTGCTCTACAGCTCGGCATCTCTAGGAGAGAAGCAAGGGCAGAGCATTCCTCAGAGCCTGCAGAAGGAACTATCTCTGCCAACTTCTAATGTCTGAATGGCAACAAAATAACCTCTATCATTTCTAGACACCTGATTTGTTGCAATTTATTATGGCATTCCCAGAAAACTAATACAAATTTCTATATAAATGTGTGGAATACAGAGTGTAGTGTTTTAGCTTGAATAATATCCCCCTCCCCGTCCATATCCACCTGGAACTTCAGAACGTGGCTTATTTTGAAACAGATCTTTGCATATGTAATTACTTAAAATTACAACAAAGTTATATTAAATTGCATTTGGCTGCACATCCAGTGACCATTGTCCTTGTAATAATGAAGACACACACTGGAAAACTATGATGCTTAACTTCAGCTCATGATGATGGGGACAGGGACATTGAGTGATGCATCTGCAACTCCCCCTGCAAAAAAGCCAAGAATTTTCAACAAACTACCAAAAGTTAGGAAAGATGTATGGAACAGATTTTCCCTTCAAGTTTCTTAAAGGAACCAGTCCAGCTGATATTTAAATGTCAGATTTCTATACTCCAGAATTGTGGGATAATAAAGTTACGGGTTTTTTATTAATGTGTATTAATTATACAAATTTTGGTTTCTTGGTTTCAATGTGGCATTTCTATATATGCACATATCATTCATTGATAATATACACCATCTAATCTACCTTTTTTTATTCCTCCCTTGTGTGCAGTAGTGTTATGGCTGCACTAGGAAGCAAGCACACCGTTTCTTTCATATCTGTAGCTGCAACTGCAAGGCCAGAGAGTGAAGCCCTGGTGCAAATGAATTCTGAGGTTCTAAATTAGGACTGGATTCAAGGTCAGACTGGGTCCCTAGTGGGCTGTGTCCTTCCCTGAGTCTGTGGTCTCATGCTGGTAGATCTCCGGACACTTTCCTAGACAGCAGTAAGCTTACTGGTAAGCAAGCTCTTTTCCAGCAGTTGTCTTCCCTGGGCCTCTATTGGGTTGAGAAAGTATCCTGAGAATTAGAATAAAACTGGAATAAAATTTTATTACTTTTTAATATGTAAGGCCTTTGTGATACGCATAATTTCATTTGTCCACTCATTGTACTGGAAAAAGTGACACCATCTTAGTTTTAAATATGGACTAAGCCTGTGACTACAGATGTCTTGATTACTTTTTGAAGTTGATTTTATAACATCAAAATGTGTGTAAAAACACATTTATTAAAACTTAATTTCGGTGAGTGGTGGCATATCATTAGTTGGATAAGCCAAAAAAATAAGTATCACCAAATGATAACGTTACTATATTCTTTAACTGTAAAGAATTCCCATTCCTACTTTTTAGTAGATATCTTTGTCATTTTAATATACCAATTCTTTTTTATGCAATGGCTTTGCCAGTATTGTTGAGAACAAATATACATTACTTTGTGCATATCCAGCAAAAATATATTGCTGATTCTCTCTGATTTTTGTCCTTTAGATAGTCTGATCTATTTTTAGAACTTTTATTAGTTCTGACTAGAACATTTTACCATACAAATATTATGAAACTGGGATTTTATTTGAGAGACACTTTTTTAATTTCTAAAAATATATCAGGACTTTAGTCACTCAAATTTCCTAATGTCAATAAGACATGCAATTGGTTAGTAATTCAGAGAAGTTGCTGTTTGTGAAGGAATATTTTGGAGATTATATCCTCTGCCATAAAAATGAAATGACCTCTCTGAATAATGTTGAATTTCCCATTGCACGATAGCAAATTAACACTATTTATCAAGCATATATATTCTATTACTCACAACTTTATGTCAACATGACTGTTGATCTTCTGCTTTTGGTTCCAGTCTCTTAATGATAATGTGCATATCTTTTTAAAAGTCACATAGAAATGACTACGGTAGAATATTTTAAAATGAATAGGACATACTCACTTGGATCTGAGCAATTGGGATTAATGGAAAAAGAGATCTGTTCTCATAAATGCTGTGATTGTTTCAGTGATTTTTTTTTTAAACTAGCTATTTGAAGTTTTATTCTAATATAATCAAGAAAGCAAAGAAAATATTCCCAGATTGAATTACAGAGAAAAAATAATATCATTTTTCTTATCCTTTTAATGCATGTCACAGCTACCCTTTGGTATTAAAGAATAAGTTTATAGTATTTGTGAATGGAATTAAGATCTGTTGAAAATGTGGAGACTCCTTTATTCACAGTGTAGAATTCCTCGTCTGTTTAGATAATGTGAAATAGGAAGAAAAGGTTCATTATTCTAATTTGAAGGAGAAGGCTTGGGAGGAAACAGCAAGGGCAGTGGGACGGTAACTCCCCTTCAGCCTCTGTACGCAGTCTGAGCAGAGAGCATGCTGAGATTGATGACTGTGAGCACTATCACATTGCTTGGGACCACGGTATCGCCCTGCTGGTACAGCCCAGGGCACACAGTGTAATATTTTCTGCTGTAGTGTTGTATAAGAAGATTGTTCACAGTGGTTCTAAAGTCATATTATGCGTGTACATTCTTTGTCGATATTCTTGGCATTTGCAGTCAGTATTTCCTGCATATCCGTGATCTATTCACACGTTCCTGTAAGCATAGCTCATTTGTTTTCTTATCAATGTATTGATTCAGATTCACTTTTCCAGAGTGTTGATTTTATTATGCCAACAGAAAAAAGAAAAGCTTGTTTGGTATAGTCATTAACTCGGTATATGTTTTAAGGTCATTAGCAGCATACTTATTGACATAAAGCAACACAAATTTATTTATTATCTCACCGCGTCTATGAGTCTGAGTCTCTTATTGCTTAAATCAAGATGTCAGCCAACTGTGTCTTTATGTGGAAGTTTCGATAAACAATGATTCTGATATTGAGCATATGATCTATGGAGGATATAGAACCTCCAAATAATTCAAATAATGTAAAGGAAATATTGTAACTTCCAACATGCTAGATGTTCGAAATGTCATGTTTGTGTTCTCTAAAATCTTAGGTTAAATTCTAGGAAAAACAGAGTTTAAGTGTAGTGAATACTTATTGAGGAAAGACAGCTGCTGCCTGGGAGTGACAGGAGGGGACATCCGGAAAGCGTGTTGCCCAAGATCCCACCTCTCAGGGAGCTTTCATGGGTCAAAGCAATGAGCTGAGCTAGGTACAAAGTGAAACAAAATTATAGTTAACTAATAAGATCCCATGGAAAATCACAAAGTAGGTATGAGGTGGAAAAAATCTGTAACAATAAGATTACTAGTTTAATTGTTTAGAGTATATTGATTAAATGGGGGATCAGATGTGGGAGCACTCAGTATTTCAGTCATGAAGCAAGCATGGATGGAAAGAGCAAAGATTTCTGGAAAGGGATGAATTAAGGTCTTGGTCCCCCACCCAGGTACTGAATACCTATTTAGAATATTGATTACTGCTGTTCACCCCTAGGGGAAATACGTAGGTGTAGTGGGTCCTGTTTTTTGAACCCTGGTTTCAGTGAATGTGTGTCTATTGTCTTCTGTATCGACTGTCTCAAGGGGCCAGCCCTGTCTAACTGCTTATAATTATGTAAGTAACAATTGTCTAAAGTAATCTGATGGGCAAAGTGTTGTATACCTATAATCCCAGCACTCTGTGAGGCTAAAGTGGGAGGTTCACCTGTTCAAGCCCAGTTAGGGTAACTTACTAACTTAGTGAGAATATTTCACAAAATAAAGTATAAAAAGGCTGAGATGTTAGAAAGTCCTTAGTTCAGACCCTAGTACCGAAAACAAAACAAAACAAACAAACAGACAAACATCTGTTTATCTACTTCCAAGCTTCTATGAGGGGCTGCAGAATCCATTTCCTGTTTGCATGGCTGAAATCCTTGTGTTTTTGGTGGTTTTCAACTGACAACCACACACAGCAGCTAGGCATTTGTTTGAGTCCTCATAATTTGGTCCCTTCGTGAAGTGGCAGATAAAGTCTTCAAACCCATTGGAAGAACCACTATCTTTGATCTAATAGAATGGAGACATTTCTAATGTAACATTTGCATGGTAGTAAGTATTGTATTGTACGAACATGTCCTATTTAAAGTCAAGTAGATGGGCTTTTATAGTGTATAAACCAGGTGCAAGGATCTCCTTTGTTATTTCAAAATTCTGCCTTACCAAAGCCCTTCAAGCGTAAAAATCAATAGTAATGTAGTTATAATTATCTGTGGATGTTCAAGTCATTCACTAAGGATGCGTTTATTCAGTACCTACTGTGAGACAGATATACATAAAAAATATGAAGTATGTAGGTGAAACAGGCAAATATCCTAGCTCTTACAGTTTATCAAAGCATTTACAAGCCTCATTTGTAATAGAGATTTTTGGTACTGAATTTTACATCACATTCAGTGCTTAAGTGTTGGCAGATTGGAGAAATGAAGCATTGATATTTACACTAAAATTCTATCTAAAGTAATGTGTCTTCAATCTATTACATAACTTTAGGCTTCACAGGGAAACGTGTTCTTGATGTGGGAAATGCAAATTCCCAGAATAAAATGTTGAGAAAAGTAATTTAGTGCCTTGGCGATGCCTAATGTAATTTTTAAGGATTCGTGTTAGAAAATTAATCTCTATTAAAGTTATTTTGGTAGACTTAATTTTTTTAACATTAATTTTATTTATTGAAAACTTTAACTCATCATCCATACCTCTGTAGTGAATTAAAAAATCAATATGTTTGAAAATGTATCCGTAGTAATCATTTACAACATTTTAATAAAAGTAATGTTTTATATTTTCCATTTAGATTTTTTATGCTATTATCAGTAAGAAATATCACTGGAGTGGTATTCCTTGTTTTAGTCATTATTAATACTGAAGAAAACATCATAGACTCCCCATTTATTTATTTAATTTGTCACCCTCGCTGCTTGTCCAAGCCTGACAGGTAACCACATCCATGTATCTTACCCCAAAGGACACCCAGTAAATAATGCTTTTGCTTCTTAACCACAATGCTCTCTCTGCTTCTGTAAATAAGTCCACAGCACTCACCTAAAACCCTCTGATCTCAGAAAAGGGAGGCAAAACTTAAGAAATAACAAAACCTAAGTCTTGAACATGAGCTAAAACACTAAAGGCCATAACTAATGCTCTCTGTCACTTTCCCCTTAATCTTCCCCTTCCCTGTGACAGCTGTTCTCTGCCCTGACAACTCTGTTCCTAGAGATAACAGTTTTGCTGCATCCTGTTTCTGTGGGAGCCTGTTTCTTTTCACCAGACCAAGGACACCCAGATGTGTTGGGTTTCAAGGTGTCACTGCTTGAGTAAATGCTTCTATTCTGCTTCTGTGGCTTCTACATAAAAAGAACAGCATAACTCCAGCTTGGGGCTCAGATTTTGGAGAGTTATCAACTCTGTTCCTAGAGATAACAGTTTTGCTGCATCCTGTTTCTGTGGGAGCCTGTTTCTTTTCACCAGACCAAGGACACCCAGATGTGTTGGGTTTCAAGGTGTCACTGCTTGAAAAAATGCTTCTATTCTGCTTCTGTGGCTTCTACATAAAAAGAACAGCATAACTCCAGCTTGGGGCTCAGATTTTGGAGAGTTATCTCTTCTGGAATCTGGAGCCACTAGTGTAACAAAGGTTTGAGTTTTTTTTTTTTTTTTTGGCTCCCTCCATCTCTTGGAGTGCTCGTCATTTCCTGCTCTCCAGTAAACCTAAAGTTGCTGTAACATTATGACAGTAGAAATTGACATGAGTAAATTTTTCAGGTTTTGAACGAATTGGCCATTTTTAATTGTTTCATAAATTAAAGACCCACACTGATTATCTTCCCGAACAATCTTCTTGCATTACTACCTTGAAAATCAGCTTCTTTAAATTATCACTTGTATGAATGATAAAAGCACTGCGTTATTTTCACAAAACTGCCCATAGATATTCACAAAGATATAATTAAAAAGAAACTGAAAAATGGATGAATATGAAGTTATATGAAATTTTATCAAAAAATGAAATTTGCAAATATTGACAAATATAGCTTAATAGAAACACATATTAATCTATTTCAGTGGGAAAAAGCAGAATCCATTTTATACAGTATACCTATTTTACATAGTATCTTTAAGTCCATTTATAATCTTAGTTTGGAAACTAAGGCCAGCATAGTAAAAATACTGTATTAGTTATCTTTCCCTCAGTGGGACAAAATTTCTTCTACTGCCACTTTATGGGAGGAAAGTTTAACTAGAGCCAGGGAACAGACTGAAGTTCATATCTGTCCCTGCTGCCTCTGTCTTCATGATGACAAAACATGTTGTAGAACCAGGGCCTTAGTCTCACAGATAGATGCACTCCTTTCCCAGGAGGCAGGGAAGATGAAGGACAGTCCCGCAGAAGCTGAGTAGCTGCAGGTTCAGTTGTTTCTCATACCAATGGGAAGAGGTAGGGGATCAAAGTTGAAGTATGTGAACTACATTAAGCTGCTGTTCTCTTCTGCTTTCTAGTAGAACATAAGAATCTCTCTTGAAGCTCACGTTAACCAAAAGCATACAGGAAAGTGAACTCTGAGATATGTAGTTAGCTTCTTCAACAAAATGACATTTTATAAAACTACGGTTTTCCATCATTTGACAAGTGGGCACCCATTATATCATCTTAACCTAAACTTGATCCTCAAATTAAGACAATAATGAAGTTACATTTCCAAATGGCACAATGAAAATATCCCCAGGAACAACAGAAGATACTCTATTCCTTCACCCTCGGGAGATACAAAGGTCTTTTTTGTCTTTGGGAATATTCATTCTTTGAGCTGTTTTATACCCCTCCTTTGATCCTCTATAATATACTTAGTAACATATAAAGTTCATTACTATTAACATATCTATTGTTAGGTGATGAGCGAATGACAAATGTGGAGAAAAAGTAGTTAATATATGTATATGCAAACATTTATGCCAAAATGAGGAGATTCTCATAATTGTTGTAGTCCTTTCTTGTGTTTGACCAGACCTAGAATTTTTTATGACCTTTTGCTACTACTTATTTTGTTACTAAGGGAAACTTAAACCAACCCTCTGGCTTTACTTCCTCTTGGTTGACTTTAAGATACTAATTCTGGATTTCACACGGAGGGGCAATACATTATGTGTCTCTCACTTTGCTGTAGCTAACACTCTGCTGCATGGATTATGCTGATAGCATTTGTCTTGGTTATTTTTTTTTTAGGAACTTTTATTGCAAACACTAACTCCTCAGTTGGATCTGAAGATATGTGATAGGGTGACTTGAGCGAATGACAAATGTGGAGAAAAAGTAGTTAATATATGTATATGCAAACATTTATGCCAAAATGAGGAGATTCTCATAATTGTTGTAGTCCTTTCTTGTGTGTGACCAGACCTAGAATTTTTTATGACCTTTTGCTACTACTTATTTTGTTACTAAGGGAAACCTAAACCAACCCTCTGGCTTTACTTCCTCTTGGTTGACTTTAAGATACTAATTCTGGATTTCACACGGAGGGGCAATACATTATGTGTCTCTCACTTTGCTGTAGCTAACACTCTGCTGCATGGATTATGCTGATAGCATTTGTCTTGGTTATTTTTTTTTTTTAGGAACTTTTATTGCAAACACTGACTCCTCAGTTGGATCTGAAGATATGTGATAGGGTGATGGAGAGGAGATGAAAAGGCTTGACATCTTTGTCCTCGTGTTGTAACTGTCTCTTTCGTGCCTTATACTTTGGGGTAAAACCATCAGGACTGGAAATACTGAGAATAAAGTGGTGTAAAGAGGCCCCATCCAAGTTCCTGGAAAATCTCTATTTCCAGAAAAGACACGAATATTATGTAAAACCATCAGGACTGGAAATACTGAGAATAAAGTGGTGTAAAGAGGCCCCATCCAAGTTCCCTGGAAAATCTCTATTTCCAGAAAAGACACGAATATTTCTCTATTTGCCTCCCTTGCTACTTCATTACTCCTATTCTGTGTCTGAAACTCCTCCACTGTCTGGAGTTGTGAGTCTGACTTGCCAGCACAACTTTCCATTTCTCCATTCTTTGACCACATATAAAAGCTCTTTTTCTTCTCTCATCACTCTGTGTTTTGCATAATTGGTTTTAAGAAGTAACAGCAGAACTGCATCTTTTTCTCAATTACAGGTCCCCCTTAGATTGTGGTGTTTTAGATTTCCAGTGACTTTTATTATACTGAATTTAAGTTTGAGGTAACTTTGAAGATCTCCAATATTCCAAACATATTCTAGTAAGCATGAACTTTCTTCTTGATGTTCAGAATCAACCACTGCTGCCAGTACAGTGTATCTGTTTTTTTGTCTGTTTGAAGACTGTGACACCCAAATCAGTCTCAAAGTTTAGCTTAGTGGAATCACTATTGTGTCCCTTAATGGTTGCATTCCTTCCTTTAAAGCAAAGACTTTCAACCAGCACAGTCTAAAGACATGAAGATTTGGAAACAGAAATAGCAGTAGATTTGGTACAAGCATTGCGTGCAGGAAAAATGAATCCATAACTATAGTAAGTATCTATTCCAGGAAGAATTGCCTCATCCAGATGAAAGCAGTCCAAAGTAATTAACGTGCCAGCAGGCGACTGGCTGAATCTGCTACAGAATGATGCCAAAGTAAGGGTTCAATATTGGTCTCTTCTACTTGCAGACTTGGAACTCTGTAGTGACTTAATCAAATTAGCTTTGGAAAGGAGAAGTCCATGTTGCTGCCCTGATGCATAAACTGGCACCATGGCCACTGGATTCACCAGCCTGATGTTGATGAAAAGAGAGCCTGTGGAAGAAAGTTGATTGATATTCACATAAGAAACCAACCTGCTGTCTGATTAAAACTTTCCTATAATGAGGCCACTTTTTGTTGAGCATTCACATGGGACACAAACATTTTTGTACTTTGTCCTCTTCAGAGGAAGTTAATTCAATCTTAACCCCCATTTAAAAAAATAAGCATTATTTTATAATAGTTTTATATTATCAAAAAAGTTGCAGAGTTCCCATTTGCCCCACTTATTCATATTTCCTCATATTAAATATCCTATGTTAGTATACATTATTTATGTTAGTGATTGGACCTAAAAAAAATCAAGAGGGCCATGTATTGAAGGTTTGGCTCCCGATCCATCAATATTCAGAGATGAGATTTTTGGGAAGTGATTGGACCACGAGGGCTCTGATCTTGTTAGTGGATTGATCCATTGATGGTTTCATAATTAAATGGATGGTTAGGAAGTGGTGGAAACTGTAGGAGGTATGATCTAGTTGGAGGAAGTAAGTCACTTGGCTTGTGTTCTTCTTTTCTCTCTCTCTCTCCCTCTCCCCTCTCCTTGTATCTCTCTGTCTCACTGTCTGTTTCTGTCTGTATCTCCGTCTCTCTCTGTCTGTCTCTTTCTCTTTCCTTCCCTCCCTTTTTGGCTGACACGAGTGAATAAATTTCCTCCATCACACCATTCCATCAGGATGTTTCTACCTTGACACAGACTTCAAAACAATAAAGCCAAGTGGCCACAGACTGAAAACGCTGAAACAGTGAGCCAAAATAAACTATCTCTTTTAGGTTTGTTTTTAATCAGGTATTTTCTCATAGTTACAGAAAGCTGAGTGACACTTTGTTACAATTCTTGAACAAACATGTATATTTATCAAACAAATGCATATATATATATATTTATTGAACAAATATAAATATATATATATATATACATGCACACATATATATGCATATATGTACTGTAATCAACTAAAGTCCATATGTTATTTAGATTTTCTTGATTTTAAACCTAATGTTCCCGTGATGCTTGATTGTCAAGAGGACTAAGAGAAGCTCAGCTAAATTGCCTCAGCAATTCCATAATCTATGATGGAGTGAAGAAATGACAGAAGGAAAGATCTGCTTCATTTTCTTCAGAGGAGCTCCATTCCTTGTCTTCACATTTAACATCATCTCCTATCTTCCGGCAAAGATCCTTCAGCTTCTGGCATAGACTCTTCAGCTTTACATTGCAGATGCATTGGCCTCTTGATAAAGACTCGCATGAGACACTCCAGTGAGCTCTAGACCTGCGGATGAATCCTTTGGTCTCTAGTGTGCAGACAGACTCTATACTCTTCCATGTACAACTATGGGTGGCCATTCAAGCCAGTCTAAAAAATTCTTATATATTTGTATATCTTATGTAGTATCTGTTTCTCTAGTAAACACCAACTGATGCAACTCCTATCCCATTTCAGAATCCCACCAGAATAGCACATTGCATTTACTTGTCACATCTTCTTAGACTTCTCTTGGCTGCAACTGTTTTTCAGGTGTATGTAGTTATTAATGATCATTGGTCTTCTAAAGTTCATAAAATACTACTTAGGTATTTTACAGAATATTAACATTGAGATTTGACTCATGTTTCTTCATGATTAGACTAGGGGTGGGGAGTTAAGGGGAGAATTTTCAGAGGTTAAGTTGCCATCATTACTCAGTCCTGTAGATGTTAACCTTGACTGCCTGTGAAATACAATTGTCCAGGTCTCTGTCCTGTAAAACTGTTCCTTTTCTCACTTTTTCATACTGTTTTTGTGGAAAGAAGTCATATAAACAGCTTATACTTCAGGAGGGGAACTAATGTATACCTATCTAAAAAGAGATTATGTGAGTTATTTAGAATTCTTCTGTGTGGAATATGTGTATATTTTCCTAACTTGTTATTCTTATTTTTCTCTTTATTCACTGAAATATGAATTTGTGGTTGCATCTCCTTCTTTGGGTTATAAACAAGCATTGCTTTATTTTATCACTAAAATTTTTCCAGTTTTGGTCATTAAGACCTCTTTCAGTGACTGCCATGTCTCTTTGACATTTCTTACTATTTTTGTATTCCTCTCTCTTTTTTTTTCCAGTTTTGAGCGCTCAATTACTTATTAGTTCCAGACTTATCTTGTGTAATTTTTTTGTACGACAAGAAAAAGGCCATTTCTCAAAGGAGTTCTGGCCTCTTTCATTGAAGAATTATATTTAGAACTCAGATTTAAGTGTGCAGTGTGCTCATTGTTTCTGGGTCCCCACGTTTTAGCTCCTTAGTTGGGAAAGCAAGGGAATGTATGTGTATATACTAAGGTGTACATATGCAAATCAGTAAATATTTCTTTTATGTATTCATCTCTATATCAATCTATATTCATACTAATGGTCTTAATTATAATCTACTACTACTTGTGTCATCCTAGATTTTTTTCCTCATTCATCTGTTATTTCTCCATTCAACTCTGAGAATATTGATCCTCAACACTAACCTTCCACTTTAATTTTTCACTTCTAGGACAGGTGTATAAAAGCATCAGAATTGCTAATAAATACTTCCACAAAGTGGGAAAGAACATGAGCTAAAGTACAGTAGTAATATAGAACTCCTTGGTCATTAGTTAATAGACTCCACTTATTTTCATAGTCATTTTGGCTTATATCCCCCCCATACACACAGCACTTATTTCTTTGTGGTTGTTCAATACATGTAGTACAAGTGAGTTGTTTTTCTACATATTGCATTCCACCCTGTGATAGTCTGACTTCCTTTACACCAATCTCTGATAAACAGTGATGTGTTTACTGTCTCTATAGTTTAGCCTATTTTACATGTCGTACAAATGGAATTAGGTAGTTTATAGATTGACTCCTTTCACTTAGTAGTATGCATTTGAAATAATTCATGTTTGCAAGCTCGATGGATCATTTCTTTTTATTGCTAGGGCATTTTGTTTTGTCTAGATGAACTGTAGCTTGATTATATAATCTCCATAGGACAATTCTGTTGATTCTGTTTAGGAAGTTATGAATAAAGCTGATATGAATATTTCTAGGAATTTTTTTAATGCTCACAGCAGTTTTTTATTTCTTTATTATTGTTTTTGGCAATACAGGGGATTAAACCCAGAAAGCACTGAGCTACACATCTCTAGCCTTTGTTAAGGCAGGGCCATACTAAGTGGTCCAGAACTTGAAATCCTCCGGCCTCAGCCTCCTAAGTGAAGGGATTAGGACCACACCTGGCTGGCAATTCTTGCCACAGTAAGGATCAAGCCCAGGGCCTTGTGCATGCTAAGGAATGGCCTTATCCCTAAACTATGAACCCCAGAAAATTTTACTCTTCAGAGTCAAAGCCGGAGATTCATATTTCCATAAACAGATGAATAAATAACAAATGATGATTTCTCTATAAAATGGTCCATTTTCCCCCCTGCTCCACGAAATATCATAGTAGAGGGCTTCTACGAAGTTTGTTATATGGACCAAAAGTTTATAATTCATCAGACAAATACCTAAGAGCCTAGCTTCATAAGGATATATTCTCCCAGAGTGGCTGTGGTATTGTACATTCCTACAAAAAGTTGGAGTTTCTATTGCTCCACATCCTCACGAGCAAGTGGTATTGTCATTTTGAAATGTGTTACCTGATGTAATGGTGTGTAGTGGTTACTCACTGTTGATAGTCACCAGTTTCTCGATTCAAGGTTCAGTTACTTCCAAGCTCTTGAACCATCTAATCAGACCACTGACCACAGACCACCGTTTTGCACATAGGTTTGTCCACCAGAAGGGCATTCGTTCCTTCCCACACACATCAGGGCCATTGTGATCTGCACTTGCCTACTTGCATGTGGTGCTTATTCATCCTGCATAATTACTTATATGTCAAGCCCCAAGTTTTTTTTTTCCTCAGTTATTCTGCTACAAAGAACTACTGATAAGGCTGTACATAAGTGACACATGAGAGAGAATGTTACTTTTCAGGAATAAGCCTGTGGGCATCTGGGTTGTTTCCTCATGCAGCCTACTTGGACTTCAGGATTGCACTTTCATTTTATGGAGGAGTTTTTCTGCATGCTCACTTAAATCACTTGGTGGAGCAGTCAGCATGCAGTTCCTGGTGGCAGGCTCAGATTTCACGGTGACTTAGTATTCCAGCCTTCCTCAATTACAGCAGAGTAGCCAGCCAAAAAGTGCTTCCAGAAGGGATAATAGTATCCACAGATGATGCAGTGATTTTGTTTCAAATCCTGTCTATATTTGCTTATAGATCCTAGAAAAAAAAATGCTCCAAGCTGCATCCCAGTCTACAAATGATATTTCAAGTACAGTTTTATCTGCCAAGATCATATAGCAGTTTGCAAGGCAACCTGGATCTACCCACTGTGGCACCTGTTCTGATCCCTTCTAAAAATTAGCATTTGTTTTTAGTCACATTGTTCAGAGTAGCATCTCCAGTAAAGTATATTTTGCTTCAGAAAACTCCAAGACACTCATTCCTTGACTTTTTCTTCCACTCCATATTATTTCTTGTTTTTAGAGATAGGAGAGTTGAGAATCAACAACTTTCTTTTCAGCCTGTAAAACGTGTCTTAACGTGATCCAAATCACTAGGCCTTAGAAATCTTAGTGAACTATGGGCATTGAATTTTTGTGAGTTATATTTCCTGTCTCTGCCATGCAGTTTTTAATGGGTCTGTAGTATTTACTGCTTCTTGCTCATCAGATCCAATTAGCATAATATCATCAAGATAATCGACTGATACACTGTGAAAAATTTGGCCAAATACTCACAGTCTACATTATAAATTAAGAGACGGAAAGCTGTTTTATTCCTGGCATAAGACAGTGAAAATTTATTACTGGGATTTCCAGCTGAATCAAAACAGCTTCTGGTTTGCTTTATTAATAAGTGTAGAGAAAAAATTCATCCACTAGATCAATAGCTGCACATGAAGTGCCTATAATGTGTTGATTTGTTCAAAGAGCAAAAGTCCATCTGATACAGTAGCTGAAAGTAGACTTAACAACTGTTCAAGTTTATGATGATCCCCCGTCTTTCTCAAGAGCTACATATTCCTACTCCATCCAGATATGTGAGATGAGCAGTGACAGGATGAGCATCATCTCAGTTTTAATTCTAGAGTCCATTCTAGGGATACTAATTTCCTCAGTCTTCTCAGAAATGTGATATTGCCTTTACTTTCTGTGGTTGCATACATTTCTAGTGTATTTTAATTATCTTTCCTACCATAATACCTCTCAATCCATAAGTCATGAGCCCATTGTGGGGATTTTGCCAGTGGCTGAGTTGCACTCTGAACCGAGAAAATAATGATGGGACGTGATCAGGGACCCCCTAGGTCTACTGTCAGAGGGGCTTGTGTTAAAGCCTCACTGGTCACTTACCTCTGTAATTCCTTACTTTAGAAAACTTTGGTGTCTCCAGAAATTAGAGTAACTTCAGAACCAATGTCTAATCTCTGAAAAAAAAAATCTCTGAAATTTTTCTTTCCTCTATACCAAGGCATTGTTCCTCTAGTAAGTTGCTCTGCTTCCCTCTGGAAAAGACTGGGAAGAAAAATTAACGCTCTAAATTTTTAACATTGTAGCAAGGTCAAGGAACCTTTACACACAGGGTTATTGATATCCAAACTGGTTAAAGTCTGGGAGTTGATTGAAGAGCAGAGACTCTCTGTGTTTATAATTCAACTCACATACTGGCTGTTCAGAGTTAGACTTGTTGCTTATTCCTATCATTGAAGACATTACTAGGATGATCCATCTATTTCAAGTCCAGCAAAAGCTTCATATACTAAGAGTGCAAAAGATTTTTGCACATCAGACTCATTTGACTGCTTTTATTTTCATGGAGTTTATTGATACTTTTTCGGTATACAGTACAGTTACATACATCATTGGGATCTTGTACCTTTACATGATGTACCTTGGTTCTTAATTTTTGACTGCTTTTTTATTTTGCTTCCCATCATTGTCACATTGCTTACATTGCCTGCGACTGAGTTTTGCAGCTTGGACAGTGCCATGCTGTGATCCCATAATCCCTATTTTATGTATGGTATGAGTTCCCTGGTAGGAGAATGGTAGGAGATTTCTGACCTTAGCGACAACAACAGAATTCTTCAAGGAGACTTGGTCTCTACTGTAACTATTTTGCACAGTTATGATGAAGATATTATTACAATTTACCAGATGCTAAGTGACCATTTGCAATAAAGGTACACCATTATTCTAACATTTTTAATCTATGGCACACATGCCACAGCAGGCTAATTGTTCTTATCAGTAGCTCTAAAATGTTCACCATCACTACTCTATAGTAGGAAAGTTTGGTCATTTTACCTATATTGAGTGTAGGCCATTTTGGGGTTTACATTCTTGGCCTTTAGCTAAAATAGGCACCCAGACTATTCCCTTACCTAGCACAGGAAAAAAAATGACTTGGCCAAATTTATCTGTTTCATTGTTAACTTCATACCTCTGTTCCTTTGTTATTCATCTGTCTAGACATTTGTATGAATTGGCAGCATAATACAATCTTGTTGAGTATTAAACTTTAGTTGTCACATTTTGCCACATGTTTGGAAAGCTGCTGAAACTTGAGTTACATGAAATGACTCAGGAAGAATGATAAGTGACTACTGGTGGGATGTGGATCCTCAGTGCCCTCCAAGGCCGGTGCACGGAGATTTATACATGTTCTTTAGATAAGCAGAGTGTAAAAGAACTGCCCTGGCAAGGGTGGGATGGCTTCTGCCAGTGACAGAGAAAACTCAGCAGAATTCAGGGCTCCAGCGTCCTTCATTTCATCAAAATCCACCTGTACTTTTTCATCCCAATTTTGGTGGGATGTGGATCCTCAGTGCCCTCCAAGGCCGGTGCACGGAGATTTATACATGTTCTTTAGATAAGCAGAGTGTAAAAGAACTGCCCTGGCAAGGGTGGGATGGCTTCTGCCAGTGACAGAGAAAACTCAGCAGAATTCAGGGCTCCAGCGTCCTTCATTTCATCAAAATCCACCTGTACTTTTTCATCCCAATTTTTCTGATCATATTTTTTTCCCCCTAATCAACACCCTCACTGTATAAAAAAAAAAAAAAAAAAAAAGGCTGCAAAGTCAGGAATTCAATTTATGTTATATTTAAGCCATCCATGGTATGAAACTTTCTGTTTGTTTTTCAGAAAAGCAGTCCAGAGTTTACAGGAGAGTCAGTTTCTCCAGGCTCCTTATGCTGACTTTCAACTGAACATTTAAGGCCTTGAACTTAGAATTTTTTCTACATTTTTCAGATCAATTAGAAGAAAGCAAACTGTTACCTTCTTTAATTTTGCTAAGCTGTTCTAAGAGAGCAAATAGTCCTACAGAGCCCTGTGTTCCATAAGCAGTTCATAACCAATGTTTAAGGTGATAAAGTAACATTTTTTGCCATTTCATGCCATGTGCATTTCTGACTTTAAATCCTGGGAACAAAGTGACTTGCGCATCTAAATTTAGAAGAAAAAAATCAGAACACAGAGAATCAAGTTAGATAACTACTGTTTTAGTTTCAATTCCCCTGGAATTTTTTTTCTCTCTCATTGAGTTTATTGGTATATTTTAGGTATGCAGTACAGTTACATTCATCATTGGGTCTAGTACCTTTGCACGACAGGTCTTGGTTCTCATTTTTTCCCCTCTACAATTACTGTTGTTACCACATTGTCAGACAGAATTCAAATTCTCCTCATATTCTCCCCCGCACACTTTCTTTATTCTTCTTTCTTTGTGACAGGCTTCTTTCTCTGTTACAGGATTTGATTACATGCATCTATGGAAGCCAGTCAAAGTCTCTGAGAGCAGTCTCTGTAAGGCCATTTTCTCTGGTCTAATGCTGGAACTTGAAGTCCACAAGCAATTATCAAGGGAAAATGGATAATAAGATGGTGATGACCAAAGAAAACTGAAACCCAGAAGCCCAAACTAGGACCCGTAAGACCTTGTCAATTTGCCTCTGACCTTGAAAGTACCCCAGAAATCATGGTCTTTTAACACAGACATGTCTCTACTAGGAGTCAGAGAAGCTACCTGTCTAGGGACTGCTACAGTGGATTCATATCTAGCCTCTCTCACACATTAATGTGGTAATCTAGCAATCCATTCTCAAAATTTGTGAGCTGTAAAATTGCTGGGCTAGCCCGGAGTGTGGTACATACTCGAAATCCTAGCCTGCTGACATGCTGAAGCAGGAGGATCACAAGTAAGAGCCCAACTTGGGCAACTTAGTAACTTAGCGTGACACTATCTCAGATAAAAAGGTATGAGGGTTGGGGATGTAGCTCGGTATAAAGGCCCTGAGTTAGTGCCCTAGTACTACAAAACAGAGAGCATGGCAGTCTGCTTTCCCACCCACCAAATATCACCTCTCTCTCTCTCTCTCTCTCTCTCTCTCTCTCTCTCTCTTTCTCTCTCTCTCTCTCTTTCTCTCTCTCTGTCTTTCTCTCTCTCTCTCATAGGGGGGATCTAACTCAGGAACTTGTGCCTGCAAGGCAGGTGCAGTGCCACTGAGCTAAATCCCTGGACCACATACTTCTCTCTTGTGACCCATTTTTGATGGAAAAACCATAGAAAAAATATCGTGAGAAATGAGATTAGTCCAGCCATCGTGACAAAACATAAAGATGTCCTATGTTTAGCAAATATTTTGTATTCAAGAGCGTAATCTTTGAGATATTTTTGCTTCATTAAGATTTTTATAGATACAGACAAAAGAAAAATTATTCTAACTCATGAGGAGATATTGGGAAAATTCACATTAAAACATATTCTACAAAATAATTAACGGATTTTTCCAAAATATCAAGTCCATGAGAAAGGAGGAGCAGCAGCAATTGTCATAGATTAGATGGAGCTAAGAAGGAAGCAACTAAATGCAATGTGGCATGCTGGATGCCTCAGATCAGGAAAATACATTAGTGGTAAATTGGTGAAAGCTAAATACTGCATCTCCACACATTAGCAATGTTTTGCAATGCTGCAATACTGGTTTTCATTAAGGTTTACAGTGGGTAGTGTTCAGTGTCAGACATATAGGTATTCTCTGTTCTTTCTGCAAATATGAAATTATTTTAAATTCAGAAGTTCAAACGATGTAATTTTCTTAAAAAATACATACAGTTTCTTTTTCTTCTGCAGTGGTCAGGTTGATTCCTGAAATATTGTTTTCAAGACTATGTTTTTAATTTTTATTTTATGATAAATATTTCATAGTTATGTTATGAATTCAAACAACACATGTTGTACAGTAAATTCAGCAGATAGTGCAGGTATATACTATGGAAGACGGCAAATTTAAATGAAAAATTTGTCTCCTTTCCTTTTCTTCTCTCTTTTGATATTTATCAGCAATATTATTTTTACATAATTAAGGGTTATAATATTGATGTTCACTTTCTCAAATAAACTTTTTCCCACTTATTCATTTTAAAACTTTCAAATATATACTGTATGTTTTACATATATTATTTATATTTTCTTATATTATTATATATGTGCCTGTTATTTATCTCAAAACTATGATTGGACCCAAAATGGAGGAATTTTCATTCAATGTTGCTGGAAAAAGTATTCTAAATATTGAGATCTAGTTTTGATATCTTTTAGTTTTCTTTCCCTCTAAAAGTCATGCCAGAATTTCTTTTGTTGTATATCATTTTATTCTTACGTAGTTTTTCATTTTGTGAGAAATTTCATAATTTAGTAATTGTTCTACTACTTATTTAGTAATTGCTACTACGTTGAGGTTTTCAGTACTTTTTTGTGTACATATGAATATTGTACAATGTTTCATTCCCATTCTTTGGAATTGTGAAGGCTTCTGGATAAGAACTGTATACACCAAGTTTAATCTCAGATGGCGAAGTTTAATATAAATGAGTACTTTTTGTTTACTGTTTCCAATTGCTTTTCCTTACTGCTTCTTCATTGTTCCTTTCACTTTTCCATTGCCCTCCATTTGATTTTCTCTATTTATTAAATGGTACTAATTGTAGTTGCCCTTCTTATATTTACCTTCATGTTTCCAAAGCTCCCTTTCTATTTTTTAAAGTCTTTCTGTTGTATATTCTGGAGTTCTACCAACTTTTATCTCAGATCATCAAGTTAGCCTTCAGCTATTTCATTTTGTTATTTAGTCTCATCATTGCATTTTTCATTTTGGCAATATCTTTGCTTCCTAAGAAGCTTCATGCTGTACATTTGTTCTGTTTTCATTTAGTCCTGTTTATTTGTTTGTTTGTTTTATTATCCTTCTAACCTATTCAATTTCTTTATGGTCACTAATTAAAACTGCTTAAAGTTTTTCTTCTTAAATCTTCTCTGCTTTCTCATGTATTATTTCTTTCTATTATTTTATCTGTGATTCTTAGCAAGTATTGTCTAAATTAAAAATGTAAGACAATTTGTGCTTTTAAATATATTTAGTAAAAAAGACAAATTAGATTATGTTCTACTTCTGTGAAATTGTATAGATCTATTTTCCCCAAATACTCCATTTTCTAACACAAGAGCTAAAGCTTGCAGTGAAGTACAGGGAAATCTCATAAATAAGCTTTATTTTAATGTAAATCATGTGCAGAAAGAAGGTAGTCTTGAGATATGCTACCTGACTTCAATTAAGCACTAAAATATAGATTTTTATTGAATATAGACAAATGTAGAATATTTCTATACTTGTATTTTCTTTAACTTTCCTCCTATTGCATTCATGGATATTAACAGTAAACTCAAACTCCATACTTTCATTATAGTTTCTTCCTAATATGCTAATTCCTTTCCCTTAGATGGCTACTTTTGGAATTTAGCCTAGTGAAAGAATTTGTCAGTGCAATTCTCAGACTTTACCTATAATTGGATTGCAGAAGAGATGACTAGATTATGCCTTCTGAACATTATTCTTCAGTTACTTAAACAACTATCTCACTGGTATACTGGTAATATTTTGAAATTACTGAAGCAAAATCTTGTGCTTTATCAGTGTCTCCTAGAGTTTTGGTATTACTTTTTCCTATTCTGTTTGCCCATCAGTATTCCAAGATTATAATCAATCTTTCTTTTTTTTTCAGCTTTAATTGAGTTTATTGGTACATTTTAGGGATACAGTACAGTTACATTCATTGTTGGGATCTTGTACCTCTACATGACAAGTCTTGATTCTCATTTTTTCCCCTTACCTCTGCCCTCCCTTCACCCCCTCCTCCCCTCCCCATCTACAAACACTTTATTTTCATCTTTTCATTCTCTCACATTTTTTTCTTTTCCCTTTTTATT
>NW_022900942.1:13556717-13584259 GCF_012274545.1 Fukomys damarensis
GGTGTATGGTGTATCTTCTTCAGATTATGAAGCTAAAAGTTACTTTTAAGGGCAAACATTTAGGTAGGAAATCTTGTTATATACTTTCCCTAGCGTAAGGCAGGGCCAGATATAGCGCTTAGCACTGGCTCATTGGTCATGGCTTGATGCCTTGGATAGAGGAGGGCAAAAGGCTTAAAATGAGCCTAATTATAAGAATGGGCAAAAAGTTCTGGTGAAGTGGCCCAAAAGTACCTGGGCCAAAAGTATGAAATCATTTTGTTTCATATAAATCTCAATTCATTCAAGCTTTCGCAGTGGGTTTAGAGACAAAGTTAGCCAGGTGCTTCAAAGAATGTTATTAATCCATGTCATCACCTGGATTTCCCATCCCCAAAACCATTGTTAGCGCTGGGTGCCAATATTCCACTGGAAGAGACTCTTCTCTGAGCATGTGCTATGCCCCTATTCCCTTTTAGTTGACAGATTTGTCATGTTAGACTGCATCCTTGATAAGAGTGTCATCCTTTCTAGCTAGAATAAGTACTCATTCTGAATTTACCTTTTCTGCCCACCATGGTCATTTTTGTTATGTAATTAATTGGTATATTGGCTTTTAAAAGAGGCTGGCATTGAGTATGTTTTCTATTGGCAAGGTCAAATAGAGTGGAATGTTCATCCCAGTTCTTGGCCCATTAGTAAATGATCAATAAATCTTTCTTGAAAGAATAGATACATAAAATGCATTAAGGTGTCCTAGAATAGAAGTAGATGGGAAAGAGAGAAGGAATACAAAGTTAGGGGCTCATAAAATGGATCCCAAAATGAGACTAATAGAAAAATCAATTCTGAAAAAACCTTTCACATTTGCAATGAAAGGGCCACAAAGTTGACTTTCAGCCTTCTAGAAGCCAATATGGAGAAAGGAATGGCATACATTATATAAGTCACTGTGTCTGTAAAACAAAAAATCCTTGGTTACTCCTGATTTGGAAACATCTGATTTTATAGTGTCTCTTAATATGATCCTTAATGTCTTAACCTTTTCAGCAGGATAGGATTTCTTATAAGGGACCTCATAAATTTGACAAAGATTAATGAAAATAAATATCTGTTTTGGAGTATCTCTCAATAGTTTTGCACTATAATGAAGTGAAAGTTTTAAAAATATTTTTTCAGAATTTTTAATTTTTATTAATAGAATATTTTTCTGTTGAAAGTTATTTCAATATATAGAGCACATATATGTGTACTTCATAGTTTAATGCTTATTATTAACACATTTGTATCAATATTTCCCAGTTCTTTCCTTTAACACTTTCATGGAAATATTTGAATTGCTTCTCTGGCACATATAAAGAAGTAAAGTATTGATATTTTAAGCAATCATCTATAATGAGTGCTATTTAGAATGACAGCTAATGGTTGTCAGTTAGCATGACATAATTTTTCCTTATTCTTAGAGTTCAGCTCTCTGAGTTCTTAAATAATTGTGAAAATAAAATGATATACAATAATAACACCTACTTGGTGAAAAAATACTTCTTATTTTTTGACTCAGCAGCTGTACATTATTGAATTCTACTTTTCCAAGTAAGAGATGAAATCTTGATCTTCATATGTGTTAAATGGACCATTAGCCATGTGCTGTGGCTTGGATCTAGATATCCCCTGAGAGCCTCGTGTTCCCATAGGTGGGGCTTTTGGAGGGTGAATGAGTCACAGGGGCAATATAGCTTGGTGTATCTCTCTGCATAGCTCCTTCTTTCTCTCTCTGCTTCCTGGAGGCCATGATTTGAGCAACTTTCCACCTCAAGTCCCATTCAGTATGCCTTCCTACCTTGAGGCTGGCCAACTACAGACTGAAAATGTGAGCCAAAATACACCGATCCTCCTTTAAATTGTGGGTATTGTGTCTCTGTGATGAGAAAATGACTAATACTACATATCTAGAATGTAAAGGTTAGAATCAATCCAGGTGTGTTTTATTTTAAACCTATTCTTTTAATGTGCACTACTATGATATTTTTTCTAAGTGGCAATGAAACTGATTAGAAGAGTAATAACCTCTTATTAAAATATAGGTGTAAGAAAATATCTGTAAATCTGACAGAATTATCTTCAGAAAATATTTTGACCATTTTAATCCTCATATAATGAATAAATGAGATCCTAAAGTTCTACAATTACATTTTGACAATAATCTTGAAATGGAAACTAAAATGATTGGTATGTGATAATATCAGCATGGAAATTAAAATGCTTTTGGCTGAGCATTTTTAAATTAAATTTTTTCAAATGTTGAAAATGTTTATACAGTGATAATCTCGTGTATTCTGGTACCTAAGCAATGATCCAATTCTGAGATAGTCTTCAGAATTTCTTATTCCACCTTACTAAAAATTATAAATGGACACACACACATTCAACAAAATGCACTACTTTGTGTACCTATAGTTTGGTTTTATTCTAAATATCATTTCTTTGGGCACATTATTATTTATCCAATAGTATGCTTTTAGATGTCTAGAGCATTTACCTGTTTGGTTTTTCTTTCTCCCATGGTGCTGGAGATCAACCCAAGAGCCTCCACACAACATGATATGTGAGTGAGCATCATATCACTGAGTTATAGCTCCAGTCTTTTAGATTGCTTCTTGGTTATTTTCAACTCAATCTGGAAAAATAGTGCTTTGCATTTGTACTCTGGGAATATGTCATTGAAATGTAGTAGATACAATAGCATTTTCTTCAGTGAAGTTATTTATATTTCAGGCCACATTCTATACCTAGAAGGCATTGTGCATGATTTTTTGGTATCTCCTCCAAAGTTCATAACATTTTTCTCTATGAGAACTTAATCTATAAAAAAATTGAATGCTCTTTTTTGAATCTGTGTTTATTTGTCAATATATTCATACATGTTTTCTCATCTACCTAAACCCCACTTATATACGATTTTGGGAATGAATATAATTTTCATAAAAGCTGTTTAAAGACTTTCACATAACAATTTTAAAAACTATATATGCTAATGATGTTTCATTTCTTGCTGTGGTTATTTATCCCGTTTTTGAAATTTTTCTGATTTCTAAGAAGTATTTTACAATTTTCACAGTATAGATAGATATATTTCATTTCCCCTTAGGTGTTACATCTTTTTCATTGCTGCTATAAATTTGAACTTCATGTTTTAATATCCTCTACCTTTGCTGTTTATACTTCTTGTAGAGAAAGTTATTGATTTTATATATATGAAATTTATGACAAGGAATTACACTGTAAGATCCAAATAATTTTTAAATAGTTTCTCAGATTTTTCTGAAATAATATCTAATCTACAATTTACATATTGTTCTTTTTAAACAAGAATTCATTTTAGTCAGTTTATAAATCAATCCGTGTGTAAAATTACAGCTTAAACTTCAGGGGTAAGTCTAAAAAAAACCCCAAGATAATGTCCTAGATATAATGCCTTTTTTATTTGGACAATTCTGTCATTTTTCTTGCTTTTAAATATATATACAACTTTGAGATATATAATTTCCTTTATACATAAACTTAATACCATGCAGAATATATTGTATTACATTAATCTTTTTTCTACATGTGAGTGTACCTAAAGTTAATTACATAAATATGTATTTTTAAATGTTGCTTATTATTTATATTTTAGGTGTGACATTTTTATTAAATCTTTTTAATTTGCCAGTCCTTACTGATGGAAATTTACTTTGTTTTAACTATTTATAAAAACAATATCTTTGAAGGCCTAAATAACAGAGGAACAAGTTTACAATCCACTCCAGCAATATCTAAATATTAGTGTTCTTTTTAAATTTTGAAAACATTGCCAAACTGTATTCCAAAATACTGTATTTAGTTATCCATAGAACACCATAAATTGAAGGATGTTTATCTTTCCACTTGGGAAACTATCCCATCCCCATCTGATGTTGGGTCAAGTCACATGGCTCAGTTAGCCAATCAAAGCATCTCCATTTTATTAAACGCATTAACTCGTGTGCAGTGAAGTAGGCAATGCAACCAGGACTAATCAAATTTGCTTTCAGGTTTATATGGGCATAGCTGTCTTCTTTCCTTGATTAATAAATTCATGCAGCCACCTATAAGCATAAGCATATATTTAATGATATGAAGAAAATTGCCCAGAAAACAAAGCCAAAAAAAAAAAAGAATGCAAAGGTGGAAAGTGAAGGGAGAGATGATGACTTTTGATTGAACCATTATATTATTCCTTTTTATCTCTAAGTAAATCAATGACAATTCTACTTTAAGACCCAACTTCCTGTGCAAATAAAACCCCAGTTTTCCTAGAATAAGTTTAGTCTTATGTTCTGTACTTAGAGCCCAACACATCCAGAATACTCTAACCCTTACCATATGACAAAGAAGATTGAATAAAAGCCCTGACTTGTGGAGAGGGCATAATGAAAGCAGGCAGTGGGACATACTCTTTCTCTGTCCCCAGCAGGGAGGATAAAAAACTTGGTTAAACCTTAGCAAAACAACAAGCTGTTTAAACTGTCAGCTATAATAACCTGGAATTCATATTCTTGCCTACCAACTTTGGAGCTCTAGGAGACCAGTAAAAGTATGTCAGGGCTTTCAAATATGCTGACTACTTTTTACTGCATTCACTGCAGCTGTACAGGGGAGAAACTCTGAGCAGTCTATGTTGGCATATTTGAAAGCAAAGGAAATGATAGGATACAATCCATTGTAAAAGAAGATTTTTAGCCTCGTGCCAGATGTAGGACAGCTCTGAGTTACACAATGATGACATTTATTTGGTTGTGTTAGAGAACAAAATTCTAATGCTTGTTAAAAATGAAAACTTTATGAGAGGGAAATCACAAGAGAGAGTGGATTAGACTTTCACTCCAACAAGGAGGGCTTTTAAACTAATGACAGGGTGGGGCCCTTGGATGGAAAATTACCAAAAGGAAAGGTAAGTGTGGGCTTCTGATAATCTGACATGATAGGATTATTCTGGATGGCAGGCCAAGTATTAAGGGTGATCAGATATTGAAGGCAAGGGTTGTTGATTCAGCTGATTTAACAGGGTTTTTGCTCCAACTAGATGCTACAGGGATGTAGTCTGAGCCCAGGTTGAGGAAACCAGCAGAGGACTTACAGGAACCTAAACTCTTATAAAAGAAAGGGCTCTGTCAGTATAAAGAAGCAATCATTCACTCTCCCAACCACATCCTTCACTCTCCCTATCCCGTGTGTATGTGTACACACTCTCTCTCTCTCTCTCTAAGTAATGCCTAGACTTACAGAGGAAGGCAGAAAGAAAATGATCAGGCCCAAGAACAGGTAGGGGCTTATCTGGCCTCCATTCCATTTCCACATCCTTCCTCACCATTGATAAGCCAGTAGAGATGCCTTCAGGTAAAAAATTAATGTTCTTATGCTTTAAAAGACAATTTCCAAAAGAAATTTCTATTAGACGAGTGCTGAGGAAATTCATTGGTTATGAAATCCACCGCTAAATGCAAAAGGTGCCTTGCTAGCTCCTAGATCAGGAACCATCAACTTTTTTTTCTGCAATATCCATTGGTAAGTGATTTAACTTTCACCTGTCACAGGTCTCTGTCACAACTAATTCAACTCTGCTCATAGAGTGGAAAAACAGCAACAAGATAATATAGAAATAAGTAAGTTTAACTATGTTCAATAAAACCTTACTTGTGGATTTTTAAATTTATGTTTTAAAATAGTTTTTTTTTAATTTTAAAGAACAATTTAAGTATAAAAATCAGGATTCCTTGATAGCATGTTACATAAAAACACACAGTAGGATGGATTTGGTCACAACCCCTACTGTAGACAGTCACTCAAAGATGTATGGTGAGAGAAATCCCAGCACTGTAAAACAGAAGACAGTGTCTATTCAACCTCCAAGAGGAGACCCGTAATCCTTGAACCTATAGGAACAGGGGTTGATTATGTAAGAAACTAATAACTTCTCCACATGACAAAGCACCCCCATGTATCTTTCAGTTGGGGAAATGGGTAGTAAATTAAGCAGAAGAGAGATACTGTCTCAAATTGCAGAACCAAGGACAGGCAAATCTGTCAGTAAAGAAACCTCTTGATTGCATACCATGGCACAAATATTTGTGATCACTTTCCAGAAGTAGCTGCAACATAATGTGTTATTTCCTCCGTTTGATTTTCTAACTGGCAGGTTTTACTGTGGTGATTTTGTTTTCTATCTATTATGTGATATTGGGTGTTACCGAAATAGTTACATTCATTTTTAGCTCCAGAATTTCAGGCACAAGAAGCAAATTTTAGACCTGAAAGCAATGTATATCACCTTGTAATTCCAGATCTGGAACTGATTAATTCTGATATCATATACTGACATTGCTGTCAGGGAGATGCCATGGTATGAAAGAATATGATGTATGAATTCTAAGCAATCCCATAGCATTTGGGGCAGTTTATCTGGGTGCTTCAGTGAGGTTGATGGCTCCGATTTTTTTTCTTTTGGAATTTCTCCTTTCTGTCTCTGAGCATCATCAAACAAGATGATGACTAGACAGAGTTCTTCACCGCTATGAACTCAAATAATACTAATGCTCCAAGTTTTAAGCTTCTTGTGTTTCACATGCCTCATTGTAGAGACTGACACTTACTTCAGTTTTTTTTAGATGGAGTTGATTACCAGTAGTTAGTGACACACAGGGGAATTATCGTGCAAGGGCAATTCACATTTCCAAGCTTTAACACAGAAATAGTCTGGTGTTTAAACTTTGAGAAGACATTAAATAAAGAATGTTAAAAGTTAAAAGTAAAAATAAAAGAAATTTAAAAGTGAAATAATAGGTAGACTTGTTTTAACAAATTATATTTGTATTTTTTCTGTATATGTTTACTTGTGGATATTATATAGCATAGATTTATGATAATCTATTGATTTACTGTTAAAATGTCAGGTGTTATAGTAGAATTTTCAAACCTCATTTATGACACTAAACTACTTGAAGGTTAGATGAGTACAAATTCAATTTCTAAAAGTCATGTTTGACACTATCCTGAAATATTTAAGAAGCTAAATCTTAGGTGCCTGTGTTTGTGATCTGGCTCCTTTCCAAAACAACATCTACAATGGCTGTCAGTATTTTTAGCATGATTAATGATGAGGAAATGCTTTATTCATTTATAATTTAGTAATTTACTATTCAGTGGGCTACTAATAAATAGTATTCAAGAAAAATAGAAATAAAAGAAGGTCATATGGAATCTGTGTTTAGGGACTAAAACGTCATTTCATGTTATAATTCTGTTCCGGAAAGATAATGTTTAAATTCCAGAGACAGACATTTCACTTAAAGGAAGAACTAAAGTGTTCACCCTATCAAAAGTGCCCTTAATCTTTAAATTTTAAAAGGATCTTGTGATGGTGCCACATCACTTGGTACCAGTATGAAATATACATTTGGAGAACACAGGAACAAATACATTTCCAAAATTTATTTTTAGCATTTGAACTCAGGCCTCTAATGTGGAGGAGTGTTCTCTTTCTCCACACTGAATTTGAAGAGATACGCCGGTTGCAGTTACCTCCTTGGACGAGGGCTTTTCCCCTTTCCTCCAGAGCAACCCTAAATGGGAATATCATGCTGCCACAAAGCAGTTCCAAGTGATTCAAACTTATCATAAAGAACCATCTGGAAATCAGGCTCATTTTTTCTTCAATCATCTATTTCCAGGGAACTTCTATGAGGTGAATCTGTGGGCGAAGGGAAATTAATGAGCAAGCTCCATAAGCAGAACCAGTTGTTCACAGAACTGCTTCATGCTTATAGGGCCTGCTTGAGCCCAGACTCCTACCTATTGCTTCACTTGATAATGGACTGTTTGCGTGCTGTTTGTGCTTGGTTTTACTTGACAGTGGATCAGACCACATCAAGTTCATGGCATTCCAGTTGACACAGTCTACAGGAATTCCTTTGTGCCCCACGTGAATACTAAGGCAACACGGAATGTGTTCAGGCAGAATGGTCGCCTGCAGAGTATTTCACTGCTATGTTCTGAAATTTTAAATAACTGCTCTGTGAGTCACATACAGGGCTCATCTTGGATTTACCACTATGTAGCTTGGTTCTCTGCTATTCACACCAGCATCCTTGCATCCACTTCTGGTCAAGAAGTAGAGCAGCTGCGCTGCACCTGCTCTGATCCAACAAATGGAGTTTGCATATTACTCCATCAGTGAATCAGAGAGGCAATTTCAAAAGTCATGTATTGCTTGACGTACCTAAGGTAACCCACTTTGGCACAGATTATGATGAGTAGCCAGAGTTGATGTGACTCTGATAAAATAGTTGAGGTATATACTTGTTTTCCCTCCTGGATGAAACCCCAAAACCTCTAGAATTCATGGTTAGCTGTCATAGAAAGGCATCTGATAGATCTTTGGGTATATAATGAGTAGAAGAGACTATGTACATTTTTTTCTTGTAAAAAGATTCATTTGGCACAAAAATGTGTAATTGACATATTTTAATTTTCTTCACTAAAATCAATCATTATTGTGTATGAGAAATCAGCTTTGCACTCAAGTCATACACAGAGAAAGTGTGACCATATTTCATCTTTAATGATGGCAGAGACACATGCATGTGTGTCTCCCCTATGCGGTATGACTTAGCTATTATTATTCCTAGAGCACTGGTTTCAGAAGACGTAGTATATCATTCTTAGAAGAGTATAGGCTTGGAACAAGTAAACTAGTACAGTGTTCGATTTAAAGATAATTGCACGTGCACAAAGTTCTCGAGTGTAATTTTGGCTCAGACTTGAAACTGAAAGCAACTGGAGTGAGGAAAGAATCTCTTAAGGTTTTACTTGTAGCACTTGCAACTTTAGCTGCTCTTCCTGGAGGCCTGATGTTCAGTCTTGAAGATCACATATTATAAACTTAAGTCACATGCATTCAAGCTAAACAATATAGGAGTCAGTAGGAATGTATCCTAAGACTATAGCAAGAATTCATACATATAATGACAGGAATATATTCTGGTTATTGCAATTCATAGAAAAAATGGTTTTAAAAATTCAAGGAAGCATGACATTTCAGGGCAACACAATCATATGCAAACTAAACACTTTAAATATAAAATAAAAATTAGAAAATAAATGGCTACATAAAAATATATACTAGGACAGACAACCAAAACATAGACTGTAATCATTAAAATCATTAAAAAATGTATATAATCAGAGAAACCCTATTATTATAAAAAACAATTGTATATAAACAAAGAGAATAGCAGGCTACAAAGACTCCACACATCTTATAGACAATTCTTAGATCATTCTATGGAATTAGAAATTTAATTCAAGTCACTTATATTTATGAAGAACGGTGTAGACTGGACAGATATTTATGTCTTTTTGTGCTTGAATAATTTTACTTAAGATAATGTCCTCCAGTTTTCTCTGTGTTACCACAAATGATAGAATTTCATCACATATAGATAAGTGCACAGCAACAATGAGATTTAGATTTTTAATCAATTCACACCAAATCCTAAAATCTGGATTGGATCCAGAATATCACATTCCTGAAGAGCGGTACAAAATGATTTACAAGACATTTTGTTGTTGTTCAGGTATTAAGTGAACTTACCCAATATCTTTGAAAATGAGATTTTTCCCTATGAATTGCAATAATGAGATATCCAATCTAGTTAACATTTTGACATGGAATTATATATATATATATATATAATATACAAGTATATAACTGAATATTTAATTAGATGATAAAATATATTATAAAATTCAGAATTATTTCTGATTCATTCTAGATCTACTTTTATAAAGTATAACTTCTAAGAATACATATATAGCTTTCTCAAATATTTTGATTACATTAATTATTCCTCAAGATACATATTAAGTGCTCAAGGAAGTTAAAATATTTTAAAATTATTTTACATAGAACATGAGTGATTGGGGAGGAATGAGGACAAATAGATACAGGAATTTGGGAAAGTTTGTAATTGCTTTGTGCATAATCATTCTTGGTACTGGGATAGGCTTTGAATATATTTAGTCTTCTACCTTTAAAAAACAATTTACTTAGGTTCTGCCTAAAATAGCATTATCATTTGTTGAAATTGCTTACTGCATATTCAAAACTGCCACTGGGTCCCTTGTTCACAGTCTTCTGTAAGTGTAGACATTACCAGAAAACTGCACTTCTTTTAGCTCAATTTAACATCATTTTCTTGGCATCTCCTGATCAGTCATTGTGCAGAAGTCAGACCTGCTGTGATAGTGATTCCAGTGTTAAAAGTGGTTGTCACCACATTTTATTAATATTCCCCCAAGATATTCAGTGATATCTGCACTCCTCAGAAATTGTAAAAATAAGCTACCTAAACTAGCACACTTCTCAGGGGAGAAACTATCAAGTCATTTATTAGCTCCATCCATTTTTGAAAATACATTATGATGACAGTCATAACCTTACATGGTTTGTTGAAGCAAATTTTACTTTATGAAGGAAATAATTACAAAACCCATTTCTCCTGTTAAACTACTGTATTTTTATTTCAATAAAACAGTTAGTCCACTATATATAGTATAAATATCTTAGGTTCCTAGTTTGCATACAGCATTAATATGATTGTTAAAAATAAAATACATCAGATACAAAGAATATAAAGATTTAATTAAGTGCTACCTTATTTCTTTAATCATTATTTAAAATAAATTAGATTTCTAATGTATCTTCTATCATGTACATATTATCTATCTTTCTCTATAATCTATCTAGTTGTACCCTTTCTTTGTGTTCCTGAGATCTTATGCTGGATAATTAATTAATATATTGCATTATCCTCTGTGAATCCCAATCAGCCTGGTCTTGTAATTTCTCTTCTATACTGACAAGTTTGTTTGAGGATTATATGTGTTTTAATTTTGACAAATGACGTTCCTCTCAGTCAAATATTACCAAACCAAATGGTTTCAAGCTCGAAATAATGTTTCACTCCATACCGCCTAGATACAGTTAGTTGTCAGCCATGGTTTTCTCCCACTTTTCCTCTTCCCTCCCCCCTGCCATTCCGCTGTGCTCCCTGCTCCTCCCCTTTCCTCTTTTTCTGCTTTACATTCAAGTGATCAGCACTATGAAAACACACTCTAGAAGTCTGGCTGTTTTACACCCCAAACATAGACATTCATCTAAAGTATAATGAAGACACTGACTGTTCCTTAACAAAAATTGCCCGCAGCAATAGTTAACGTCAGAATTTTAAAATGCAGGATTTTTATCATCCCTTCTGTATTCATTAGAAGCCGAAAGAAATTGAAAGAAAATTTTCACTTTTTTCATTTATTTTGTGAGATAGTGTGGATTTTTTGTTTTTAAAATATTTAATTACAACAATTACTGAAATGTATTTATCAATCTTGAAAAATCAAAACAGATTTTAAATATCATCTAGCATTGAGACCTCAAATTACACTATTTTTGTTAACCAGGCTACTATTTAATCTAGATTAAATCTTTGCAACTGATTTCCTCTCCCTAACCTGTTTAATGTAGAAGAGGTCCTTTGTTCAGAACACTGACTCTCTAAAGTCATAAAGAATTACTCAATTAAAGCTGAAAAAAAAAAGTTAGATGTCCTGTAGAATATTTTCTACTCTGACTTTATATATGGATGCTTCTAATAATATCACTGTGTGGTTTAGATCTACAATCTCTTGTGTTCAGAGAAGGGACTTTCAGATGGAGATAGGAACATGAGAGTGGTATACTCATCAGTGGGCTATCACTGATGAGCTAATAACTGAAGGTACTGTTAGTGAGTGAAAACTGGTTAGAGCAGGTGGGCCACTGGAATGTAACCTAGAAATGTATATTGTTATTCCTGGCCCTGGCCTTCTGTCTCTGCTCCTTTGTTGTCTTGGATTGGAGAGCTTTCCATTGCCATGCCTTTCAACCATGCCATTTCTGCCTTTGAGCCGGTTAAGTGTGGGTCGACCCCTATGAAACCTATGTCCAATAAACTTCTCCATTAAGTTGCGAGTGTTAGGTTATAAAACTGACTAGTACTATTAGTCATTTCTGCCTTCATTTTAATGTTCTCTTTTTAACTTCTTTGCTCAACAGTTTTCTAATGCCTCTAAATAGATATTTTTTATTTACTTTTCTTGAATTCTAGTTCTTTTTAGGACTTTAAGTTTTCTGTAATCTATTCCATATTGTTCAGGTACCATCATCAAATGACCCGTTTTCTCTCCCACTTACATCTCAACTTTCATCTTGTATGATTTCATCCTTGTCCTGGGGACTCCGACCTTGTGTTCTTTCAATTACTTCAAAACACTTTTATGTCACGATCAAATAAATTCAAAGTTCCTCGTGATTAGAATGTTTTTCTTTCTCCACATTCTTTTCCTTAACACAGGATATAGAACAAACAAGCTTATCTAATATTTTTTCACAGTTTGAAAGGTAATTATAAATGCTTACTGGGGACCCACTATCCAACTTAAGAAACATTGCACCTGCTGCCTGCTACCTGAATTTCTGAAGCAGCCATTTATTCTTAACTTTATCCTAAATTTGTCCATAACCTATTTTATAGGTTTGCCATAAATGTTATTATGTCATGATTATATCGCATATATATGCATATTCTACCACTTATTTAGTGGAAATTGTTTTATTTTAATTTTTCAAGTTGTTTATATTTACTCAACAGTTCATTTTTATGATTAATTTGTGTAATTTTGTTACTATAATGTATTTCATTGTCATATGTTCTACATTATAGGCTTATTACAATTCACATTATCACCAGTATATTGGTGTCAATAGAATTTTGATTTCCTAATATGTTTCTTTCTTTTTTAAAAAATATAAAAATCTCCATACGAACAAAAACATGTTTTTATAGGGTAAATTTCTATGTGTATTTTGGAGGGGCAGAGATCAAACTCAGAACCTTGTGCTTGCCAGGCAGGTGTGGTGACACTGAGCTACCTACCTCCCAGCCCCAAATTGTTGGTTTATGTGCTATGGTAATTTTCAACTTCTTTAGTTGATATAGTTTTAAAAATATATATCCTTGTAGGCATTTGAATCATCTACGATTACTTTTTTTTTTTTTTAACTGGGATTGAACTCAGGACCTTGTGCTTCTGAGTCAGGCAGCAGAACCACTGAGCTAAATCCCTGGCCCATCTATGATTACTTTTACTTTTCCAAATACACAAGAACATGTGATATTCCTTCAATTTTTAAAAGTATAGAATTTGAAATCATATATTATTGAGTTTAACGTGGATTTTCCTGATTATTAATTAAATATTGCATATTTTTATTTGCCATTTATCTATTTTTTGCAAATGCTTATTCACAGATTTAATTCAAATGGGTAATTTGTTATTCTTTTGGTTATCTATCAGTCATTCCATGCAATCTGAATGCTTCATTATCTATATTATGAGTGTTTTCTTTCAGTTTGTGGCTTTTCTTTCATTTTATGTATGTAATGAATCAATGTTTAAAATTTCCATGAAATCTAATTTGTATCTTTTCTTCATCTTTTGCACTTTTGTTTTTAAAAAGTACCTCTCTATTCTCATCATAATGATACATTTTTAAAATGATTTATACAGAATCTGCCAAAAATATATATACAAACTTTAGGAAAATAAAAAATGTAAAGAAGTTTAATACTGAATTTATTGAGACATCATGAGAGTCATACAAGTTACTTTTGGCCTTTACAATTACAAAAGGTGCTCAAAGCAGCGGCCACTGACTTCCTGACATTTTTTTAGTGTGGTGAACTACTGCCTGGGTAACCCTGGTCATTGAGATTACTCCACATGCATTTTCAATTTCTTTTCTAAAGGCCAGCGGTCTAGTGGGTTTTCTGCAATATGCAACATCCTCTAGGGTCCTCCATATGAGGCTAACAGCATCTGTTGAAAAAAATATCATACTATTTTTCTGTTCCTGAAGTGAAAAAAATATACATTTTTGGGTGGACTCAGTATATTTGCCATTTCTTTAGTGTCCTTCATTTTTCTAGAATTGATTATATATATATATATTGCATGGTGCACAGCAGGAATCTATTTTATTTACTTCTTTTTAACTTGTGGCTAGGCAATTATATCACACCATTTATTAAATGCTCCATCATTTACTCAGTGCACTTTAATTTGTACAATGTTTTATATATACATATTATCTATCTATGTCATATTTCTTCATTTCTCATGATCTCTTTCTTTTCGCTAATCTATTTGACTACCTATCTTCTTATCTTCCCTAATAACTGTGTTCTGATAAGTATTGGGGGACTAAAAGTCTCAGTTTTTGACAGGGCTTTTCCACCTGTTTACTACTTTTTTCAGTGTTTTTGTGAACTATTCTCAGTCTTTTCTTTTTCCACACAAATGTTAAAATAATCTAAAAAACATCTCTGTAAAAACAATACCTAATGAGCCACAGTTGAAATTTCATTTTCTATAGCTGAATTGACATCTTTATATTATTTAGCTTATCTACTCCTGGTCATAATATTTAGTGTATTTTTTTGATAGCATGTGCTCCTCATAACATTCATTCTTGTATTTTAGATATATTTCTTGAAATCATATATACTTTTTCTTGATGAAGTTGAATAAAATTTTACACTTATTCAATACTGTAGAAACGTGTACATGGTTGGGGATTTAGCTCAGTGGTTCTGCTGCCTGCCTCACAAGCACAAGGACCCTACTTCAGTCCTCAGTATCAAACAAACAAAAACAAGAGAAAAAGAAAAAGAAATATGCAGAAAATCAAATACACATTTATAGTAAAAGGTCATTACTGCAACATTTTTTGTTTCTAATTTTAACATGAAGTATTTTATATTTTTTTCATTTATTAATATCATTATTGACTCAAACAATTCTAAATAATTTTCAATTAAGGAACCTTTCATTTATTGCTTGCTGAAAGATATACTTATAAATACTTCAAAGTTTGTCTAGATGCTTTTTCTGCAACTATTATATACTGTCTACTTTAATTGGTAAATATTTTAATAGACCATCTGTTTATAAGTTAAAGCAGGTGGTAAACTCCTAGTCTTAGTTATAAAGATTATTTTATGGTAGTATAAAAGTGAATTAAAGATAATAGTAAATTGGGAGACAGATCTTTCTCAAATGGAAAAGGGATCAAGAGATGGAGGGAGGAGGAAAGTAGAGGAGAAGGAGATACAAAAAGGAATTAAGATGTTTTATGTATATATACCGACTCCACCGAGAATGTAAACATTGTGTAATGCAAGCGTGTTAAAAAAAGAATGTCTCCCACTGTCTAATTTATATTTTTGTTTCAATATCACAATTATCTCTTCATTAAAATTTTGGTAAAACATTTTTGAAAGAAAATAAGCACTATTTTGAAAATATTTAAAGGAACATCGCCTTTGCAAGAAAATTCAGACTACATTTGACTATGTTTTTCTTAGAGATTCATCCATGTTGCCTAAAATTTTTGTACATTTACTAGCAATTTTTTCTTAATGTTTAGGTCATATTTGTTTATGTTGTATTTTTAGGTATTCCACTTTTTTTCTTAATCATCACTGAATTTTTCTACTTGTTAGTAGTTTGTTAACTGACTTTGTGAGTCTATGTGTTATTTAATTTCAGAATTGCCTGGCTTTATCTTTTTCGTATTTTAAGACATTCTTTTGTTTTTTAACTTATTGAATTGGATGATCTGTTTTATAGATCTTTGTTAGATTATTTTCTAGTAGCAATAATTTTCCTAATTTACATAAATGTAATTTTTCTCCATGTGGTTTTCAGCCATTGGCTAGTTATCAATTTTAACCTCATATTTAAAAAAAATTATCGTATAATGTTTATCCTTTGAAAGTAAGATATATGTATGGCATGTTCTGAAGTTGGGATTTGTGGGAGTGTTACCTGTGTTGTTAGAATATGTTTGTGTGATGAAAGAAATTAAAACTCTCTAATTTTTTGTATAAATTACTTAATAAGTGAACATGTATGAAGCATGTTGAATTTGTGCTACCTTTATAAATTTTAATTTTTTTTTTTTTTTTTTTTTTTTTGGTATGGGAAATTGAACTGCAGACCTTGCACTTGCCAGGCAGGTATGGTGCCACTGAGCTAAATCCCTGGCCCTTACCTTTATCAGTTTTGATTGCCTTTACCAGTTGATGGTTAATTTTAAGAGAAATGCATTAAATATGAAATGATCATAACAGATTTTTATTTTTGTTGTAGTTATTTTTGTAGCACATATATTTAGAAACCTTATTATTAGATATATATACACCTTATTAGAAAGTGTAAATTTCTTCCTGATGAATTAAACCATAATTGATGATATGGTCCAATTAATAATATCTACAAGTCCTTTTCAAATGTATGTCTTTCCCTTCTCTGTGTATAACTGCCTATTTTCTTTGATTAGTGCTTATTGGCTACAGATTTTGCTATCTGTCTGCTTGCAGCCATGGTGTGTCAGTGCATTTATGCCTTTGTAAATTGTAAATAGCTAATGTTACTGTTACATGGGCTGACATGCTTAGAAATTTTATTGGTAGCAAAGTGGCTATAGCCTAGATAGTTTCTATTTCTGTATTTGGGTAACATTCCTGGTCAGTCATTGCAGAAGCAATTTTGTTTTCCTCATTGAGTTATTGGTACTTTTTAGGTATACAGTACAGTTATATTCATCATTGGGATCTTGTACCCTTACTTACGTCTTTTTTTTAAATCCAAAAATTGAAACAAATTGAAAGCTTTTTTTTTTTTTTCTGGTATTGGGGATGGGATGTTTCAATTTTTGGATTTAAAAAAAAGTTTTGTATTATTTTGACTTTAAAAATCTTTTAACTGCTCAACAAGATCAGAAAATATAAAATTGTCTGGTATTTATTTGAATGAGCTCTTCAGGAATATTTTAAGGCACATTTGAAGTGTTTTGTGCAAAATAAATCAACATATTTATTCTCATCCAACCAGTAAAGGACTTCACTGCTTCAATCTGACAGCTCCTTTCTAATTTTTTAAAATTATATTTTAATGTTTTAGCTCTTCATACTCAATGTGACATTTCAAGAACTACTTCATAGAAAAATATTAGGTATGTGGGGTGTAAGGAGATAAAACAGCGTATTTTCTGAATTATAGGAGTGACAGTTTTTTCACACATTCAAATTTAAGAAGTATTCATCAATCAGTATTTTTATGACATTCTTTTTTGCTTTTTTAAATGAGGCAGTAAAAAAAGTAAGTTGTGTTATGTACATGTACCGACTCCCCAGGAAGAATATAATCATTATGTACAGCAAACATAAACTGATAACTATTTAAAAATTAAAACAAAGTTAAGCACAGGCAACCACTGATTTAAGATAGCCCATTCCACTGAGAAAAGCCCCAAATGGGCTGTGTTGTAAAACATCCTGGAACTCTCAGGTTTAACTTGAGCTCAGAAATTAAAGTGCTTTCCCATGTTCACAGAAAGGGCAACCGTCTCAGTTTTCTTTTCTTTTTTTTAACCTTCACTGATTGTGCAAGGATTCATTATCTTTAAAAGACACAAAATTATCTCAGACAGCTTAGAAGTTATTAAAACCTTATTGTAGTCAAGATTCCACCTGAAAAACTAAGAGTAATAAATACTGTTTTGGGAGAGGGCCCTGAGACACAGAGTTCTAAAGAATGAGGAGACGTCCTCTATCTTGCCTTCTCACTTTGCATCTATCACGAAGGTGGCCTGCTATGACTGTCAATACGGAATGCTTATGTAAGTATGGTCACTTATTGTATCAATCAAGCAATAGGATAAAGATCCCACACACCAGTGCCTGCCAGAAATCCGGAGGACACAGCTACAGTCCTAACAAGTAGTCATATAATTAATTATCTTACACTCCAAATTGGAGAATTTGTTCAATTTAGAAACAGTACATACTAAAGCAATCTTATTTTAAGAAATGAATAAGACAAGGAGAACAGAAAATAAAATAAAGAACATTTGTTAGAAACTTATTATAGGCTTATTTCATAACACATAGAAACACTATTCACCCCCACCCAAAAAAAACATGGCTATCATTATTATTTCAGCTACTGATTTTGCACTGCATAGGCTCAAATGAAACTTCATGATTAATACATTGAAAAAATAAGTTATGGCAGGAACTTAAAATAAATAAAAGAAAACTGGGATAGGAAGTTTTATTTCATGTTTTAAAAATAATTTATTTTCGGATCTGTATCTCCCTGCAGAAACAGAAAAGTGCATCTTGGTGACCTCCTGAGGGTCTATTGTGGAAAGTGTATTCTGTGCCTATAGCAGGATTTTTCCATATATGTCTTGAAAGGAAAACCAAGGACAGGTTAATAAAGAAGTGAAAGACATGAAGTAGATTTGTGAACAAATAGAAAGATTTGTGATATTTACATTCGATAAAGTGAAGATAGCCAGTAGATAAAATGAAGCTTATATTCTTAAACTACTATGAAGAAAATAATAAAGGAAATACTTTTAAAAGCATCATTAACCTTTTTTTGGTGATGGAAGTCTTGGTTAGTAATTATTTCTTTTGTGAAAAAGAATGTAAATTATACAGTGCAGTAAGTTTCATTCATCACATTTTAACTGTTGTGTATAAATAGTTTCCTCAGATGTAAAAAATAGAATTAACTAACTCTGGCACATGGAAAATATGTCTTGGCATATAAAGATCAGAGTATAACAGAAGAGAATCCTCTTGCCTACCCCTACTTATCCTGGCTCATAAAGAAATTATAAAGCAATGAATTTAAAATGGGTCAGATGAAAGCCATTTAAACTGTGATATATATATATAATCAATTCAAGTAAGTTAGTGCTACAGGCTTATTGAGACAAATCCTTTATCAAGATATAATGCACTAATAAGAACAGAATGTGCATTTACTATGGATAATGCCTTGAAGACAATGTAATTTTACTTGATGATGTTACTATCATCCACACTCTTCTTTGTGCCTACTGAGCCCCGTGCAACTTAGAATCTGTCTAAATGGGATGACTTTCCACAATTTACAATTTAGGAATCTGCACATCATTTCTTTGAATAATCATATTTTGTACTTCCACATAAATTTGGATGTTAAAATGTATTATTTTTTTTTATCTTTTCCGTGCAACAAAACTCAATAGTTTAGAGAAGGATTTCTGATATTATTATGTAACTTTTTCCCAAACATAGATAATAAAAACCTAAAATTTTGACATATTCTTATTTGCCTTAACAAGAAATGGAGTTGTATTGACTTGCAGATCTTAGGGAAAGCAATATACAGAATGTTATGATTCAAGCATTTTCTTAAACTAAGGACAATTTTGAACAATTTGTGACAAGTACGGAATGTCAAAATCAGGAAAGCAGTGAGGATGAGGTCATTTGATAATCATTTTCCTAGATTTGAGTACAGATGATTTTTATATTTCAATAAGTCAAACACATGGAAATTAAGAGATAGAGGAGAGATGGGCATGGTGGTGCACACAGCACTGAGGAGGCTGAGGCAGGAGGATCACCGTGAGTTTGAGACCAGCCTGGGCTGCATGGTGAGTTCCAGTTCAGTCTCAACTACATAGTGAGACCCTGTCTCAAAAAACAAAACAAAACAAAACACAAAATAAGAGATAGAGGAGGAGAGAAGGGGAGGGAAATGGATGAACAAAGGAATTATTCACATTTTATGCACACAAAACAACTCCACACAAGGAACGTAAACATAATGTATTTTGAACATGTACTAATAAAACATATCATGTCAAAATGCATTTAATACAGAAATCTCACCAAACTTTGCAGCTTAACTCAGTGTCCCTTAAACAGGCTGAGAGCACTTATATTAGATTATAGTTGGGCAAAATAATCTAACACAATAGAAAGCCAATTTTATAAGGAAATACTGAATATGTAATATAACTTATTGATTCTGTATTGAAAGTGAAAACCAGAATGTCTGTATGAATAGAGGGGCTATAGATGGACATTCTGCACACTTGGTTCCTTACCCTTGTGATTGCATGGATGTCAAGGGCTTGGACTCCCTGCCCATCATGAGAAGAGAACCTGGTACCGAACATTTCTGTTCAGAACAATGTCAAATTCAATTCAAAGTCTGGCTTTTACTGTGTGCATAAAACTTGTGCTGTAAGTCAAAGATCATTAATTTTATTTTGTGGTGAAATTACTAATTTGAAAATCAATATGTTTGAGCAGCTAATTTAAATGGTACTTTCTAGAAAAGACTATAATATCAATGTTGATTAATATGTTTTTGCTGGGATAAAAAATAAGAATTTCTAGTTCTTACTAGATAATTATGAAGTGCAGTATATTAAGAGTGGCATCTTTCTTTCGGTTTGAATTCTATAGATTAACTTTTGTCTCAATCTGTGAAATGTAGTCTATGTTTTCTGAGCACTGTAGTGAGGCAGAAACTTTTAGATCTTGTAATACATCAGTGAGCAAAATGAGGAAGGATTGCTCCTTTGTTTTTATCGTGGTACTAAGAATTGAGTCCAGGCCCTTCACATGAAACTATATCTTCAGACCTCTTTGATTTTGTATTTTGAGATATGGTTTCACTAAGTCACTAAGTTGTCCAGAGTGAGACTAATTTGTGACGCTCCTGACTCAGCTTCCCACAGAGCTGGGATTATAGGTGTGCCTGGCTGGATTGCTCCTCTTAAAGTAATTTTCTACCTGGGACGAATAAATCAGTTAGCAGGATGCCTACTAAATAAATGTTCGATAGTTGGCTGTTTGTGATGTGTGCTACAGAATAAGGGAAAGGAGAGTAGGTGAGGAAGATCAGGAACTCCAAGGAAGAGAGTGGAGTCCACTTCATCCAGGATGCTTAGAGTTGAGGATTGTAGAAAGACAATTGATAAAGCAATTGAAGGAAAGGATACTCAGGAAAAAGCACTCCCAGTCAGAGAAGCAGGCCAGTGCACCCCATCTAAAAGCAGAGCCAGTGTGTTTGAGAAAGGGCCAGAAGCCAGTGTGGGTGAGGCCAGGAGGTTGTGGTTAGAGGGGGCTGGAGAGCTCAGGGGGTGTTGGAGGCCTGATTTTGGAAGCCATAGTAGAAAACTTCAGTTTTCCTGGGAATGAAAAGATGAGACATATGGATGTTTGGAATGGATGAATAGCATAATCTGAGCTGTGCTTTAAAAGATTGACTTGATTTTCTGTGAAAAGTGGACTGCAGGGACAGGGAGAATGATTGTTAATAGATGAGTTTTTAAATCTCCTCTGTTGACAACGTTGGCTTGCTTCAGACGGAAGCATGCCAGCTGTCTACATGAAGAGGATGCATATTCTATTTATGTTTTGAAAATTGCTCTGATTATCCTTTACAAGTTTGCCTTTTATTAGTCGAAGGTTAAGGCTGGCTCTAATTTTTAGGGTTGGACAAGTGTAAGAACTGAAGTTCCAACCACTGATTTATGGAAGCTCACTATGAAAAATTATGAAAACAGACATTTACTTAGGAATATGTTGTAATTCATATACCTCTGAGAAGATGTCAGTCTATGACTCAGATATATAAGCTTCATAAATGTAAGACATCTCAGCAGAATGTAAAATTTAAAAGACATAACTATGAAATTGGATGAAGTACAAATAATATATGGACAAGGAGAAAGAGAAGACTGCAATATTAAGAAGTATATAATGAGAAAAGATAGCACTAAGTAAGTTGAAGTAACTAACGAAACAAATTTAAAAGAGTCCTGGAAGCAAATGACAACAGTAACAAGGAGAAAGACGTAGTCAACTGTGTCTAGTCCTCTTTTTACCCTAAAGTAGTGAGTACTGAGAATTGGCCATTGGAAGGTCATTTAGTAAGAGCATTTCTTGTAGATTTAGACATATCAAGAAAGGAAGAATTGAAAATCCCCAAATTTTGTTCAATTTTTTTTCATTTTTCAAAAATGATTATTGCAAAGAAAGCAGAGAAATTGAGGGTTAGTGTTAACTACCAAGGTTGTGATACGAAGCAAAGTTTGTGGGGCTCCTACATAAAGAAGAAAATAAATTAATAACAGATTTTATACAAATAGCAACAAACCAATAGAGAAGCAAAATGTGATGATGGAGAGAAAACTAAGAATTGCTGGAGCTGCTTAGCCAAGGAGCGCTCAGATATAGTAGGCAAGGGAGCAGGGGTATCCGAAAATGAACAGAAATTAACTACTGCAGTCTTGAAGATAGGTAGACGTGTGTGGTGATGACAAATTATTTTATATATCTTTGGATTGCTTTGATTTTCTTAGGTAAGAGCAATGCAAGTTTGTCAGCTGAGATGACATGGGAAGGAGGTGCTGAGGTTCCAGAAGTGACAATATTATTTGAATGGCTGCCAGAGAGGAGAATAAATACACTTGAAATTGAAAAGTGTCATTTGTAGACAGCATTAAAAGTTCTCAGACATCCATGACCACTATTGTCTAAAGGGGCACCAATCAGGCTCATTTTGTGTTTTTCTACAGCCTACTTTAATAGCAGTGAAACAGTCTGTCTCTGAACGGGCATATCATTTCCAAGTGTATAGAGAGGAAAGGTGGGGCAAGTATAAGGAAAGAGACATACAGGTTGACCTGAAATTTGAGTCAGACTCTGTACTCCCAGAGGGATGGACATCAATGGATTAGGAAGAGGATTAGTCGATTACATGTCTGATCTGGACAATAAAAGCTGTTTTGTTGGGAGAAAGGCACAAGCTGAAGTTAGTAGGAAATACAGCTGGTTGGCCTACATTTAGAGATTCTCTGATGATAAGAAACAGAGATTCCTAGAATATGGTCCTGGAGTGAGAGATGAGAGGGCAAACCTGATAGAGGATACTGCAAAGAAGTGAGAGGGTAGAGAGCAATAATAGTAGAAGTCACTAACAATTCAGGTAGATGCACTTATAAAGGTCACCCTTTATACTCCTTTCCTTGTATTTGTCCTTATTCACTTGAAAAGTCTGTGACTACTCAGAGACTGCCTGTTTCATTGTCGTTGAAAGTGGCAAAAGAAAAATACAGAATTACACTTTTCTCACTTTAGAAAATCATTGTCTTTGTTTTTGGTGGTCATTTATTGCTATCTGAAAATCATACAATGAGCTTCAAGTTTCAGTATAATTTGAGAAAATCACATGGGTTTGAAGCTAAAATTGTCCAGAAATAAAAGGAAATTACTCAAGGATGAATAGACGACAGCAACAATGTAAGAAGTCGGAGATATTTTGGAAAAAGGAGAGTGAATGTTCTGAAAGAAGCTATGCCACTCCTAGCCAACTCCTAGCTCAGACAAGCAAAAGATTCGTAAGAAAATGGACAGCTTCTTGAGAGGGTGTCCAGGAAAGCAGCATCCCCAGAGCGTAGGAAGGTTACCAATGGAACAAACCAAGAAGAGGGCATTCATAAAGATGGACAGATATGGGTTTGGCTGGCAATGGTTGTCAACTTACAAAAGATGCAGAGCTTTCCAATGTTGGAGAGAGGTTAAGGAAGGTACAGAACATAGGCATGCAGAGATTCAGGGGATTCAAACTCAAGTGATTTGTGGAGATCTGGAAGTTTGAGGTTCTTTAATGACTTTCCTGAGTTGGCATAAAGCGTTCACAAGTTCAAGGCAGACAGCGGTGGTCAGGTCGACTGGGGGGATGGAATTAGTGACTGTCTCGGCCTTATTGATAACAATGATTATGGACGTAGATGGCCACTGGCATGGCCAGTGCTGATAGAGAGAGATGGTCACCAGAAGACATGGTCTTAGTGGAAGGCTCGCTCCCTGACTTCTTTGTAGGAAGGGAAACTCTCTATTTGAGTAGTTGTTCTTCAAGTTATTTCTTGTTGATAGACAAGAAATTTTAGGAAGTTAGATTATACTAAATGAGTTCCTCAGATAACAAGAGTATATGTTTCAGGGATTCTGTCAGAAGTGAGACATTCATTCCAATACTGATTCTCAATTTCAATTTTAGAGAACTAAAATATAGATATAGAAATAATCATTTTTTTTACAAAAAGAAGTCCATCTCTAAATTTTGTAATATTTTTGTTAAATTGAGATTGAACACTTTAATAATTTATTAGGTTTTACTATTGTTTTTCAAATGGTCTGTGCTTAGACAATTTTGGATATAATTTGTTAAAATAAACTAATTAATTTCATAGGGTGTTGAACTCAACAGAAGTCCAAGAACCAAGAGTCGATGTGAGTACCAAAATTTTTAAAATCATAAATGCTTTATTTAATGTTTTACTTAACACATTTTGTAATTAATTATTAACTCTGTGGATAATTTTTTATTAAAAGTTAATTCCTTATAAAATAAGGAGATGAATATATGTATCATGTAATAATTTCTTGGAAAATTTGGAAGGAGTGTAGGTTTTGTATGCCTAGTTTCTAAAGCTCTTTCTCATGTTTGAATGGGGGTAGAAATCTATGCCCTATTATGGGAACCAAAAAAGCATCCACATTTCATCCCTAGACTTGCAGCTAGAGTAAAATGATGTGATCTAAACTTGATTTGGCTGGATAATTTTCCTGTTCTGAAACTGGAATTTGGAAAAAAATCACAACAGAAAAGTCAAAAGGAAAGGATGAAGGAAGGGAAAAGTAAGCATTTAAGTGAATTGAGTAATAGATGCTAGAGATTTCATTGTCAGTAACAAGTATGTGTTGACCAAGTGTGCAAGTTGGAATCCAGTATCCACCCCATGATGCCAGAAGCAATAACCCATGATCAGCACCACAGCTGGTCGTGGCTGCAGACAGCCGTCACTTGTGCAGCAATGGAGAGGATATTCTAGTAAGTCTCTTATGTGGTTTAATTTCTGCAGTGATAGTGAACATTTAACCATATACTTTTCCATTTTGTGAGCCAGATTTCCCTACCTTGCCAGTCCTTCAGCATTACTTGATATCCTGTAATAAATCAAAAATGAAGAAAACAGTAAAAGTAGTTGTTACAATGCATAAAGTTCCCACTTATAAAGAAGGAATTGCAGAATGTGCCGGATTCTCCCGTTGTCTCTCCAGATACACTCTCCATCTTTCTCTAGGCTGATTTGGCCCAGAAGGTTGAATTCTAAGACTTGCACAGACAGGTTCCTTGAGCTTCTTGTACTTTAATCAAGGTAGGCACTAGAGAAATACTGGATCACAGAAATGGTAGATAATTTCTCCCAGCATCCGCCCTTGAAAGCTACAGATTTACAATGATTGGATTGACTTACCAAGGGCCACATGGTTTTACACAAGGATTTACTTAAGAAGGGCTCCCCAGTGGTAGTAGTAGCGTGGTTTTCCAGGGCTGATATACCAAAGTGACACAAACTGGCTTGAAGCAAAGGACATTAATTCTCTGCCTCAGTTCTGTGAGAAAGATCCAGGTGCCAAGGGTTTGCCCCTTCCAGGGGTGTGCCTGAACTTGCAGACTTACTTCAGTTTCTTCTTCGGCCTCTCTGTTCCTCTTCATAAAGGATATCCGTTGTGTAGGATTAAAAACGTACTCTAATTCAGTAGGTATTCTTAACTATTACATGCCTTATAGGTGTGTTTCCAAACAAGGTCACAATTTGAGACGATGTGCAGGGCATGAATTCGAGGAAGGAAGAGGGATACTCTCTCCAGCGCAGGGTTCGTGGTGACATGATAACACACCAATGTAGTCAGCTCCCTCCTGGGATGTGTCATGCTCCCCTAATTCTTTCATTTAATTGAGCTTACAACTTTAAAAATACTCCTTTGATAAATTTTTCTCATTTGCCATAGTTGGACGTTCCATTTCCAGGCGGGACCCTGGTGACGATAGAGACTCAGGGGAAATGCTTGAAGAATTCAAGAACTGAGGGTGGGACTTTGATGTTGAAGGGTAGACATACAGCATTTAATGAGAAGTAGGCAGACTAGTAAAGAAAAGGGTGAGCCCCTGAAAATCTTAAACCCCTCAATCACCTAACAGACCAAAATCAAGGGCTTTTCTACAACCGTAGAAATGTCTTATCATTTTCAGACCGAGTCTAAGATACTTTTAAAAACAAACTCAAATATTGATTTTGTAGGTGGCTGAAATACAGTATCAGTTCAATTCACAGCCTTGCAAGATTTCTTATAAAAATTTAGTGCATTAATGATGAATGAGTGAGAGCCTGAAGACTGAAAATGGTGAAATACAGGAAGATGAGGGGGCTCAGAAAAATGGAAGTCGGAAGTGCATTGCCCTCCCCATGCCAGGCCAAGCGTAAGAGGCATGTTAAAGGGCTTTGTTAGGGTTTAAATCTAACATGTCCCCCAAAAGTCTCATGTGTGTTCAAGATGACTGGATCATGACGGCACCATACTCATCAGTTTATTCATCCCTTGAAGAATTCTTTGTTGTTTATGGTGTTGACATGTGGAGACTTCTTGCAGATGTGTCACTGAGGGTATGACCTGAAAGGCTGTGTGATCCTCCGCAGCTCCTCTCTTCTCTCTCTGCTTCTTGGCAGCCATGGGATGAGGAGCTTTTCTCTGCCAGGCCCTTCTTCTTTGCTGTCTGCCGTCGGGCCCACTTACCAGGGACTGAGTCCTCTGAAAACCAAGAGCTGAGATGAACCATTCCTTTAAGTTTTGAGGGTCAGATATTTTGTGCTAGTGATGAGAAAGTGACAAATGCAGGCTTATGCCAATGAGAGAAGAATATCATTACAGACAGAGCAGCGCTTATTTGTGTAAGAACATTTAATAGAGATTTTAGATCCTTTATGTGCTAATTACAGCATTGAGAAAGTTCTGTTATTTCCATTTTATAATAAAATTCCTGTTAAAATAAAAATAACCCAAGATTTTGAACACTGACATTCTGGAAAGTTTTATTATGTTGTAATATAATCTTGCCTTCCTAATTATCTTACCTGAGGTGGCCTAGAAAACTCTGCCTTTACCATGATTTTATAAGCACTCTGGTACAGAGTGGTAAATTCTTAGGAAAATACTCTTTTTGCTGATCTTTAGAGCCTGGTGATGTTGGTTGCTACTCTGCATTCAACAGATCTCATTATTAACTCATGTGAGTAGATCCTGGGTTAGGCTGACAAAAAACATTGCTCATATTTTTGTGTTAAACAACATTGCCTGAGTGATGACCATAATAGTATAACTTGCTGAAATTTAGGTAGTGGTTAGTTGATAATTTGTTTACTGGAATAGTTGTTGGTCAACTACTAAACTTTTATAATGTTTATAGAATCATCCCAAACCATAGGCCTGGGAAATAGATTAGATCCACCAAAATAGAGAACAGTGTCTTCTGATTATCTCACAGTTTGAGTTTGTTCAAAAACCCAGAGCTCCTTCAATGAATACTAGAATTTAGCATCCATGAATCTGTATCTACCAGTAACAGGGCTTAGGATATTAAAATAGGAATGGCCTAATACATAGTACTCTCTCTCTCTCTCT
>NW_022900942.1:13585384-13632820 GCF_012274545.1 Fukomys damarensis
ATATACACGCACACACACATATATATCAACATTCTGAAGCTATCAGGTGACAGACATGGAGAATATCAGAAAGGCAAAGAAAATAACAAATTACTCCTGATACAGGTATAGACTTTATCTACTAGCATTTGGGCTTTTTAGTATTGAAATTTGAAATCATACAGACTTCATACAAAGATACAAACAGTGCTCAACTGTGCACGTGTACCAGCTGCAGTAGTCTTTGTGTGTAAATTTGTGATATGAAAGAGTAGAGCTTCTTGTTGAGAACTCTAACTTTAAAAGGAGTGGTATTCTGAACCTACAGTGCTAAAGTCTTTCTTCCCAATTACAAAATTAAATATATTTTCTCTTTACATTTTATTCGGGGTGATTCAGTGTTTGTGATTTGGACTGTGAAGACTTCAAGTGCCTGGGTACTACATCTGAGTATCCCAGGGGTATGCACATTATTTTCCCAAAGCTTCAGTTGAGTCCAGTGGGAATTCATGATTATTGCACAGCAATTACATCTGTTTCATGAGGAATTTGATGTCCAGGCTGGTTTTCTGGTGAAGTCTGGGCACCTATACACATAGTAAGCAGTTTATTATCCTAATCTCATACAGGACTACAATTCTAGAATCTCCTGATTCTTTTCTTTCACATTGACTGCACAATCTTGAATTCTTCTATCTATAGAGTCATTATCACTCAGTGTCTTTTATTCAGGATGTGGAGGATAGCTGCTTGCAACAAGTCCTCTCACCAGCTGGGAGCATTATACCGGTAAAACACATTTCTACACTTTGGGCCCTTAAAGCCATAGAGTACTCATCACAATGCAGTAAGTATATACTTTTTATGTATCTGTAACATAAACCATGATAACCTTATTAATGCTTGTTCTTTGAGTGAAAGCTGGTCAAGAAATAGGAGGATGGATATAACCAAACGATCATGTGCCAACATTTATTTATTGGCATATATTTTTCATTTATTCAAAACAATTACTTTTGTTTTTATTTCCTTTATTCCACATTGATTACAGAGAGTAAATCATAGGTTTGCATTATCACTGGTGCCATAGTTTCTGATTATTAGGTTTCTGATTATGGTAGAACTAAAGAATGAGAAAGCAACACTACTTATAAATCTTGAATTTGGAGCTAATGAGCTAATGGAAAACAGAATTGACTGCAATAAGCTTGGTTTGGAAAAGGGTATGTGTTTTGTGTGCATGAATGAAAATCTATTTATTTATTTATTTATTTGTTTTGTTTTGTTTTTTGAGACAAGGTCTCACTATGTAGTTGAGACTGACCTGGAGTTCACTATGTAGACCAGGCTGGTCTCGAACTCACAGCGATCCTCCTGCCTCAGCCTCCAGAGTGCTGGGATTACAGGCATGCACCACCACATCTGGTGGCGAGAATTTATAAATGTTGAATTCTAGGCTCCGACAATCATTGTCAGTAGGAGATCAAACTGCAAATATTTATGTTTTAAAAGTTAAATTATAAAGCTAGTTAAATCTAATGACTAGTTTTAATGTTCATGAACACATTTTATCTAACTTACCTTTCACATTAAATTGAAAAAGATTCATCTTAAGCACAGACTGGACACCGGGAATATGTTTGGGGAAGAGGTCTTTGGATTTGGAAAGGAATTTACTTTCTGGTGATTTGAACAAATTTCTAATCTAGTCTTTAATACTAGAATGCTAAAAACTATGAAGGAAATTAAAACCTCTTGTTAAATTGATCTGTAAAAGCATTGGTAATGGAAATTAGTTGGGACTTGAGGCCTTTCTATCAGAAAACAAGGACTTGATACTCAAGCTGATATTAGGTCCTGACCCTTAATGCCACGCATTTGTACTTACTGAAAAATGTTTCAATGTAAATATATTAGTAATCAGAACTTCTGGTCCAGTTGGGAGTTCTTCCACTTGCAAAATATGTTTGCATGGAACTATTTGAATATTTTTATTTTCCAGTGCCCCTTCAGTGGAATTGAAGCTAGAATTTCCCTTTGGATAAAAGAACAAGAAATGAACATGCTATTTGAAAATTGAAATTTAGTAACTAGTAACAAGCTTGAAATACTAAAGAATATTTTGTAAGCCTAATCCTAGGTAGTGTAATTAAAATGTATCTCTTATTTTTTGAATCTATATTCACATTGGTTTTTAAGATATTTTAAATGATATTTTAATGCTCTTTTTTTTCAGAGCTACTTCATATTTAGAGCTACCTGTTTCTTTGTTGTTGTTGAGGCTTAATTCATAAGAGGCTGCATTGTTTTGATAAGGCTTCTTACAGCTGTGGCTGATGTTTTGCTCTAGTCTTCCAAGAAGGGCCATTTTATTTTTAGGGTCACTTCTAAAGGCATGTGCTCACTAGCTTTGGGACTGCTTGCATATGAGTGCGGATGCAAATTAAAGCCCAAGCTGACCTCTTTGCATGACACCCCTGCACTGGACAGTGGAAGGGAGGGCCTTGTTCCTAGCATAAGCCAGTTCGGGACTGAAAAGCTGGGGAAGAGACTTAATTTTCTTCTATGCATAGATTAGCAAAACTTAGGAAACTCAGTGTGCTGAAGTCTCCTATTGGCCTCACTCAGCAGATGAAGTGGGTTGATAGGGTTAATTCAGATTTAAGAAATTAACTGAATCTTGTTCTGTGTAGATTCACAATTTACATGCATTATTGGCAAAACAAATAGCTTTTACAGCTCCACGTGTGTACATACGCTCCCCCCATGCCCACCCACATCCATTAGTTACTGAATTTTGTAAACTGGCATTGTTGCATCACAGCAATGTCTTGTTGCACTCATTTTATAAACTTTACAGTGTAGTACTTGTTACTTTTTTGAGGAAAACCAAAGGTATATTTCTCAAACCAACGGTATATTTTTGCTTCCTTCTTTAGCAGCATTTGTTGGATCTTTTATACATTTGTAATAGATAAAAATAAACCAGATTGCAAATCCTTTTTAAAATCTTAAACCATGTACCAACATTTTGGTTGAAATTGTGTAGGGTAAGTTAAATTGCATTCTCTTAACCAACATGAGTGTATTTCTGTATGCATAGTTATGTTGAAATAAAGTTGTGAAAAGCAAAATAAGGGGGAGGATTCAAGTTTTTTAGGGGTAGGTACTTTACTTCATTTACATTCATTCATTTATTTATTTATTTATTTATTTATTTATTTATTTATTTGTTTGTTTTACCGGGGATTATTTATTTATTTATTTATTTATATATTTATTTATTTATTTGTTTTTTACCGGGGATCAAACTCAGGAGCTTGCAAGGCAGCCAGTGGCACCTGGGGAGCTAAATCCCCTGCCATTGTTTATTTTTTAAAAATTTTATAGTAAAAATTTAATTTAAAAAAATATATGTATACTGAAATACTAGGAAGCCATGAGGAGTGATGCAATGGATATTTATCGGATTTGTTTGTTTGCTTGTTTGCTTTTTACCTGGCATCGGCATATGCTTGATATTTTTGGTCTCTGCTTACACAGAAATCTTAAAGCATAAAAAGCATCTGAGAGATCTTAAGCAAAAATAATTTTGTTCTTTTTGCTGAAGGTTGGAGTCTTGCCTGATAATGGCCATTTCTTTTTTTCTTTTTCTTTCTTTTTTTTTTTTTTAGTTTTTTGAGACGGGATCTCACTATGTAATGGAGACTGACCTGGAACTCCCAATGCAGCCAAGGCTGGTCTCGAACTCACAGTGATCCTCCTGCCTCAGCCTCCCGAGTGCTGGGATCACAGACGTGCGCCACCACACCCGGCTGATAAGGACTAATACTTTGACTTTTGAACGCAAGAAAAGTAGTCATTTAGATTTCATTCTATTACTTGCCGAAAAAAATATGGCATCCTTTATCTACCAGCAACGGTTATCGAGTACTGTGAAAAGCTGTTGGCAGACGGAATTAAATGCATCAGAAAGGGAGAATGAGAAGGGAGAATTCAGGAGTGAGAGGAGAACGGGTGAATTTCAACTTCCATGGCCAGGAGCGCAGCCAGTGCTCTTCCTTTCTCTTTCTCACCATTTGTGCTATGATGGTGGCAGGACTTGGCCATCTGTGTGATGGAAGCCCAAACTTTCAGGCCCTTGAGGGATCTAAACTTTAATAACGATATTTTTCTCTGTCTAGGGTCACTACATTTGTCTGTTTTGTGATTACAGGACAAAAGAGTTACAAGAGGGCTTTTATTCCATCGATGGGAGTTCACAAAAATTTATTTATGTGTTAGAAGAAACTCATTTCCTAGGCTGACCAAGGTTAACCAATCAGTTCAGAATGGTGACTCCTATTGTTTTGATGGCCCATTTAATTTAACAAATATGTGTGAAGGACAGAAATATCCTGCAGACTGATAGTAGACAATCACAGAATCCTCAAGGAGCATCCCTCCTGGCAGCTTTGTGCCATGTGTGTAATCTTTGATGGAACAGACTAATATGGCTCCAAGGATATGATATGTGCTCTTTAATTTGGAATTTCTATGCAACATTATGAGAAAAGAGCAGCACTTTCTCCTGGGTTCTCTTGTAATGGAGAACTGCACATATTAATAGTTTTGCTGCAAGGCTCTATTAGCTGCACTGCCCCCTGTCATAATAAAGTATGTATGAGCTTGATATTGCAGCCATAAAAAATTTCCACGCACTTAATGAAATAAGTGACACAAATTTGTTATTCTAAAGTTCTGTAGAGGTACAACTTAGGGATCACCAAGCTAAAATCAAGATGCTGGCAGAACTACTCTTCTTATTGGTAGAACTCACTTCTTTGGTAAATGCCTGAAATCTTCTTTGAATGGCTGGATTCTAGATGAAAGCCCTTTCTAGATTCTAAATGTCAACAACGTTCTTGGGATGCTGACCCCTTTTATTTATTTTCAAACCCAGTAAGGATGTAGCATCCTCTTCTCCTTTTTCCATTTAGAATCATTCTTTCCTTCTTATTACATCTCATCTGTGTATTCCTTTATATTTCATTTCATCTCTATAAAACATTCATGGAAGTTTTTGGTTTTCTTTTCATTTGAAATTTCTATATTATCATGCGGTTTACAGCATACTACATTGGAAACTCACGTGCATTTATACTGATCTGTCCAAACTGAGATGTTTATTCACGATGCCCATCTAAGTCTTCATTTTGAAGAAGGTATCATTTTTGAAATGCTAGTACAATGTGTGAGATTCATAGATATTTCTGAAATGATAATAGTATCATGTAGGACCTCATGATACGATTATCAATACCATGAGCTAAGCAGAAGTAGTTAAATTTATGAGAAAAGTGAGACTCAGAAAATTCATTGATTTATTTAACATCAGAGAGGATTTCTGTCTAATTTTTCAGTTTGTTAACACTTAAATAGTTTAGTACATCATAATTCCTTGAAAGATTTAGTATAAAGGGTATTTTTTAAAACTCCACTTGATTTTTTTACAATATGAGTCTCAAAATTCAAAATAAGAAGTTTGTAAGCTATTTTCTTCCCTCAAAAATGAAATCATCTTTAGTCATTTTTATGTTTTCTTTAAATCTGTCAATCATATATGTTTATAGTCTATGGTTATCACATTATATGAGAAAACTAATGCTTAATATCTTTAGTCTGACACGTATTATTAAAAAAATTATTGATGTTACACTCTTCCTTCAAGAAAGAATTCAGAAGACCACATTTTATTTAACTCATTACTAACATTAACACCCATGGTAAGCAAGTATTTTCAATGAAAAAAACCTTGTGATAAGTTGCAAACCCTTTTATCAATATAAATGTGTTTTATAGCTTATCTTTAATAATTATTACTATCTAAAATGCATCTACTTGTCAAATCCCTCACCTCAAGCACAGATTGTTCTTTCTAGTGTATGCTACTTTAGTTTTCATCCAGATATCTGAGTGAAAGTCTGTGGTCTTACTGTTTCAAAATTACAACTCAGAAAAATATGTAAAATTATATAGCAAAGAGAGAATAAAGAACTTGGTGAAGTATTTGGGAGGTGGAGGAGAGAGGATTGCAAGCCAGAGGCAGCTTAGAAGACCTCATCTCAAAGTAACAATAAAAATGACTGGGACACGGCTCCATGGTAGAACACCATGGCTTTGATTTTCAGTTCAAGAACCTTCAAAATAATCGACACAGCTTGTCTTATCAAAGCTTACTTCCTATTGTGATCTAACATACTTTGTATTCATATTTTCTTAATCACAATTAAATTCTTCTTAAAAATTCTGAAAAGTTTGTTGAAATCATTTTAGGGTTTTTAAAGATGAAATTATGAAACATTTTATTGCTGATAAACATTTGTATTTATACAAATTGTATTTGTAGAAATTTCATACCATATTTGAGAATGTTGTCTGCTGTAATTGGATATAAAAGTACAAATGTTGGAGTTACATATCAGTGCATAAAACATGAATACAACTGTGGAACAGTTGGAAATGTGTGCTGGACCTTAGCACAAATAAATTCCTTCTGGACCTCAGCTTGCTTTGCTTATTTTACTATTTTTTACCTTGTGCTGGGCACTGGAATCACTGATTTCTAACATATTTATATCCAACATTAACCTTGCATTATATATAGATTACATATCATGATTACATGTTTTGCAAAGGAACAAATTAAAATGTTGAGCAGTCAGAAACATACTCGTGATTAAGTTGCTAAACTGTGAAGGAGCAATCTTTAACCACATGGGAATGATCCTAACACATAGCCCTGAGCCACTGTACTATATTGTGTTTTGTGGCATAGGTGCCTGGGTAACCTAGGGATGGAAATAATTAGGAAATATAATAAAATGACAAAAATGTAAAAAAGTTCTCTTGAGGGGTGGGAGAGGAAATACAGAGTGGCGGAGGGGGTTGTTTCGCAATGGAAGCAGTGGGTGTGACACTGTAACCGTGAAGCCACATCCTTTTACATTTGACAAATCACAGAAGCACAGCACCCAGACTGAACTCTAATGTACACACCAACTCTGGTGATGAAGACTTTCAAGACGAGTTTGTTGCCTGTAGGAACTGTACCACTGCGGTGGGAGATGTTGCTGTTGAGGGGAGGCTATGTGTGCAGGACAGTCATTATCACAGGATTGATGTGCTTTCCACTTGGTCTTGCTGTGGACTTGCATTCTTATAAAAAAACAAAGTCTAAAACAAGAAAACCGTGATCTCTAATTGTGATATGCCAACTCAACTTGAGGAAGACCTGCCTGGCACATTAGTAAAGTTCTGGGTGTTTATGGATGATTGATGTGTCGGCCAACAGATTGAAGGGGGAATTCACACCTCAGATGTGAGTGGCACCAACCATCGTCAGGCTTGTGGCCGGTGTGGAGTCAAAAGGGAAAGAACAAAGTTTCAGTTCCTTTAATTATCCACTGCAGACTCACACCAGAGTCCTTCTAGTGAGTTTCCATGCCTTCAAGTTTTGACTGGTGCTGTATCCTTGACTCCTCTTCTTCTATGGCTCCCATCTTTTGGGGCTGGGCAGTTACTGAATCTTCCATCTCGTAGTCTGCAAACAGACTTTGTGAATTCATGCACCTCTGATCCTGTAAGCTTATTTAATAAATCCCCTTGATTTTTTGTATATATATTTCCTATCGATTTTGTTCCCCTAGAGAATCCTAATATAAAAGCAAAAACAAACCAACAAACAAAAAATCCAAAACATTTCAAACCCCCTGGCATCCTGGAGATCACATGTATTCCTGCAGTTCCATGTCTTCTTCCCTGGGTCCTCTTGGCTCCACACCTGCCTCGCAGAGCACTGCCTCTGACGCTGTGTCTGCACAGTGGGATCCACATTACGGTGCAGCTCTTTTGACTGCAAAGCTCTCTGACAGCTCATTTTGGAATTGTATTTCTCTTTTCTCTTTTGCTGTGTTAGAAAGCTCCAGAAGAAGGATGGATGTGCCATTATGTCTGCTTTACAGTGTTTAATTAAACAATTCATTTTCAACTGTCTGCAACTTAGGCGGGCATATTAAGGAAGATTGAGGTTTGACCCACCTGCTCAAAAACATTGGAAGTATTGATTGCCGTTACTTCGGTAGCTTCTGGCAGCAGACAGGGATTCATCCCCTGATGCTCCAGAGGCTGACTTGCTCCTGGCTAGGGATTCAACATGAGTCTGAACTGTGCCATACCTCCCAGGGTTGTTAGGACAAATTCAGGCTAAGACACAAGTCCCCTCTGAGCGAAAGGACAACTATGAAGCTTTTGCAAACATTTCTATATTTTAGTATCAGTTTTAGCAAGAAATCTTAAAATTGTCCTTGCAAAATTACTGAGTAATCAAAACACTTAGAAAAGTGAAGAAGTCACTTTTGATTTCTCCCTTTACTTTATATTTTATGGATCCCCTACGAACCAGTTTATTTGTTTACATAGTGTTTTGAAGGAACTTACTTTATTTAGTCTCCTTTTCACTTTAGCTGCGCAAACTCTGAGTGTCATTTTTTCCCCGGTTTTAATCATGACTTTATATTAAACAAATGCACATATTTGCTTTGTTTTTCAAAGGATGCGCTTTCCTCATCACCTGCTAACTGAAAACCTGGACCTATTAGCACATGCTCTGTGTTTGTATTTTAAAATATAACTTTTTAATTCCAAGAGCAGTAAAAGAAAAAGACCTTGTATTTAAAATCTGAAAAGAATTTATAAAAATTAAAAATTTTCCCAAAATATTCCGAAAGAGCCAAATAAACTTTTAAAAGTTTCAATTCCTTCAAATTAATAATCAACGACATAAATAAATGGAAGTATAGGTTTCTGAAGATTCTTATACTATTCAAATATAGCCCCTACCCATGCAACTATATAATTTTAAAGCATAAACAATTAAAAAATAGAATAAAATCATTCTGTCTCTTTGCTTCTGTCTGTGCTCTCAGTACTTACTAGCTGCAAATGGATAGAATCATGTAATAATGCAAATGTGAAACATTGTATCATCACTGAAATTGTTACTGGAAAGCTATATTGTATTTTTCCAGCAGTAGTTATCAGAACGCAATCAGGTGGTGCTTTTGTAAATCATACATAGCGTCATGATGTAGTAATTTTTTCATGACAATTGTATGTAGAAAAAAATTTAACAGAGGCCTCTGAGAACAGTGAGTCTATGCTATGTACAAGTATATTGAAACATGACATAAGTAACATTTCACATTTATATGTATGTATTAGTTAAAATTTTAAGCAAATAAATCAGCTAAATTATACAAAAGATTTGAAAGATTGATGAAAAATGAAAATTTTGTTCGACCTAGTGAATGACAATATTGCAATATGTAAATTCACCTACAGGCTAGGCTTAGCGTCGTTTGTTATGTATGAATACTTAGAATGCTCTCAATCTGAGGTTTCAATAATTAAGGTCCTTTTGGATGTTTTATAAATCTTCCCCAAACTTTCTATTTGCTAATAGGTTTTAGGGTGATTTAATGAAACACAAATAATGATGTAGTTTTCCTTGACAATTTTGTTTCACTCTTACCTACCCACATTGTATGACTGATTAATGTTCAGATTAGAACTATATGAAAATCCCAACATGATGACAGTTACTGAATTTAAATTATCACTGAAAGGTGGTTGAGAAAGCCACATTGTTGTTTGGAGGTGACCAGGGCATGGAGAAAATTCAAATGCCTGAAGTACAATAAACTAGGGCAGAGTAGCCATACACACACAGACACACACACACACACACACACACACACACACACACATGATTTCTGAGTGTTTGAAGAAATACCAGTGCCAGAGTGTCATGATTTGTGATTCATCCCATGAGAGCACAACCTCTCTTACTTATTGGGTGATTTCTATCAACTACATCTACATTCTATATTTATATCGTATCTACACTTATAGAGATGCTGAGTGTATTTCTATCTAACTACAGCAGTTTGCTCTTCCTGAATTTTCAAATAGTGAGCACATAAATGCCTCCTTGACAATAATAGAACATCTCAACACATGGCTTATAATAGGCACCTCAAATCAGTTTTTTGTTGGTATATAATAATAAATAAATATTATTAATAATAAATTTATTTAATAATCTATAAAATGTAGTAAATGCATTTTACAACCATCTTAGCGAATTAATACATACATACATGCATATATATATAAATATATCTATATAATACAACTTGCTCCCTTTGTATTAATCCCTTTTCTCATTCCCCTTTCTCTAATTCCCTTCTCCATTTTCATTCTTATTGATATTATTAATATTAATGTCATTTATTAATATTATAGCATATAGTATTTACATTCATTTAAGATATTGTTTATGTACTTGGTGTATCTGTATTTTACTTATTTCTCATCCCCACACCCTCGCCCGTGGTTTCTTGGACCCTTTCCCATTTGCAAGAGTTCCATCCTTTGTCTCTTTCTGTCTATCCTCTATCAATCTCTTTTTTGTGTGTGTGTACTTTGCTTTACTCAAACGAGAAGTACCACACAATATTTAAGCCTGTGTATTGAGTTTATTTTGCTCAGTATTATATTTTCCAGACGCACCTATTTAATACCTCAAATCTTTAAAATTCAAAAGATGTGCCTTCAGTAGGTTTGTAAATCTAAATATTATTCATGATTCCTCTCAAATTGTTTCATTCAATCTATTAACAAGTCATGTAAAATCTAGTGTGAAAACATTTCAAATTTATTAATTCTTGCTATTTTTTCTAATAGTGCCCTAATCCAAGAACTTGAATCCTAACTTATTCTCTGCAGACTGAATTGCTTTGGTATTGTGACAAGCTTAACAGACTTTTCACTGAAGTCCTGCTTGCATTATTTCCTGCTTTATTGCTGCAGCAGCCGCATTAATTAAGCCATACTATGTCACTTTATCACTCATGCATTTGAGGATAAAGGACTCATGTGCTTTACAGATCAACAGAGTTTTCCCTGTAGCTGAAATGAGACCCAATTTCACAACTGCATGTCTCAGGTGGTGGGGGGATTCTCAAAGGAGGATGTGCTCCAATGCATAGTGCTAAAGACTGAGTTGAGTGTTAGTCAGGAAAGGAGAGGCACCACACAAGCCGCAGGTAGCCATGTGATTCTAAGTGTCCATGCTCACTAAGGAGTAGGCCACAGCAGACAGCCAAAAGGACACGTGCTTGCTCATCCTTACCTCTAGATCTCAAAGGAAGAGTTACGGCTGTCAATGGAGACTCTTGAAGTCACTACACAGCTCAGTGGCTTTGCACAGGCACACTGGTCACTTCTGAAGTTCAGCCATCATATGGAGATCACCCCAGAGAGTCTGACTAGTATATTCATGTGAGATTAGGTGTTTAGGACTATAGAATACTATACCCCTAGAAATTATTATTTTCAGACTATCTATGTTGAGAAATATTTATTTACGTGATATTTTTAGTTGTATAGTCAGATTAATAATCTTAGTTTCACAAGTAACTCTTGTCATTATGGGATATTGAACAGGACTGTATTACATAATTAGGATTAGCTAGATTTTTACTGTCATGAATTTTCATCAAGTGTATTCTCTGATGCTCCTCCAGTAGGAGAAAGTCAAAATTTAACTTCTGAGTTTGCTTTATCTTCCAGTGTTAGACTGAGAATATCAAATATAGTGGGTGAATATCTAGCTACCTTACTTTCTGTACAAAACACCACTGGATTAGCTGTCAGGGAGGAATTAGAATCGTTTTTCTAGGACATAGTATTTATCTGATTGGACTCATTATTCAATTGAGACATTGATATTTGTGAATAATTGAAAACCTCCTTTCCTGGATGTACAGGCAGTGTGAGAAAATAAAATGTCAAGCGTTTGAGAGAAGAATCTGTGATACATGGAGGAAACCTCCAAGATGTTCCCCAAAGAGCTCTGTATCTAGAGTATCAATCCACATGCAAGCTCTTCTCCTTGAGTACAGACTATGTTTCATTATTTGTTTCTGAAAACTGAGTACGGCAGAAGTGACAGATTATCTCTCTTGAAATCAGTTTGTAAAAGAAAATGTGGTATTTATTCAAAGTGGAGTACTTCTTTACCACAAAGAAGGACAAACTTGAGTCATTAGTAGGAAAATGGATGCAACTGAATACCATAATGGTAAGTGAAATAATTCAGATGCAAAAGCTTAAATAACACCTGGTTTCTCTTAGATGACAGACCCAAAATAAAAATAAAGAACAAAATTAAAGACAGATAAGATATAGGGAGATAGATCTTTTTTGCAAAAGGAAAGGGGACCTAGAGAGGGAGGGAAGGGGAAAAGAGGAATGATGAAGGGTAAAAAATGAATTAATATATTATGTATATGTACCAATACCCCACAAGAAATTTAATCATTGTGTATTGCAAATATGCATGAATAAAAAAATTGAAAAAGTAGAACTATGACTTTGACATTATGACTTCGCCCTTCCCTCTTTCTCAGGCCATCGTATGCTTGTCCCTAGGGAGAACATCTGCTTGGGTGTGAGGTGGCCCTGCGGTGGGGCCTATGTTGTGAGGGATGAGGTTGCCCACAGTTAAGGGAATGAGTCTAGGTGTGATTCTTCTCCCTGACAGTAAGTCTTTAGTTGAAACCACAGTCCTGGCCAACAGTTCTGAAAACTCACAAGGTTCCTGTCTTGCTGCACAAGTAAAGATGCTATACAAGTATAGATTCCTGAGCATCACAAGATACAACATCACAAATATTTGGGTTTTTTTAACTGCTAATTTGGGACTTAATTTTTTTTTCATATTGCAATATGTGAATGCATTAATTTTAGTAAATGAGTTAACATTAGATGTTTTGTGTTACTTTCTGTACATAATCTATTTTTAAAACATTGTCAAGCATAGATTTGTAATTCTGTTAAGTGGAAAGGAGCAAATTCTGAATCAGGGAAATAGTGTCAACAATTAGACTGCTTACACAAGGTGTTTTTCATGTTGTCTTCTTTCAGGTAGTTCCTGGAATAATTTTTTTTTTTTGCAAAAGTGTTACATTCAATGGTTCTGCCACCTGTATCACAAGTGCGTGGTCCTGGGTACAAAAAAAAATTAAAATATAAATATATAAGAACATTCTTATTTAGATAACCATTACACAAACAGTTGTCTTTCCATCTGATATCTTTGCTGGCATTTAATTGTCTACTTATAAGATTAGTCATTTATTCCTTTATTTATTTAATCATACCAATATTAAGGACACATTAATATGGGTCTCTTTTATTCAATTATTGCTTATCTCTGTTTTCACAGTAATGACTGTTGGTTAAACTCTGAGAACAAATGTGTCCAGGGTCACAAATGAGAAGCTGTTCCATAAGTCCAGGGCAGTACCTCAGGAGATGCCAGGGTGTAGCATTGTGTAATATAAATATGAAGATTTGTGAAGTGCCTCTGGTGCCTTGTGTTGGGACTGCACCATGAGTAATCACGAAACTCTGCTAAAACTCCATTTAAGGGTATGAGTCCTAAGAATTGCTTCAATAACATACTTTATAAGCTTGCTGTAGTATTGGGTCAAGGAATAATAAAATTGGTTTTTAAGGTTGTCGCCTTCAATAGTTCTTTGATTTTTCAATTGACTTCAATGCATTCATAATTAATATTCTAGAGACTCTCATTCTTGTTACCAAGGGCACCAAATTCCAAGAGAAGGAGGAGTAGCTCCCAGCCGTCTGGTGTGTAAGGAAAAGCAAGCAGAGGGAAGAGATGTATGATTAGAAAAGCACTGGATTGTTGCATTTCCAAGAAATGCACAAATCTGGATTATAGGTACTCAAAGACTGAAATTACTAACATGCTATCAAAAAAGATGAATTATGAATGTCGACCATTCCATAATTATTTTTAAAGGTGTATTACCTCAAGGTAAAGTATAAAAATCAGGATAATAAGATCACAAAATCTCTGTGTTCCAAGAGCAGGAACTGAATGAGATGCAAGGATTACAGTTCTGGAGACATGGCAAAAAATACTCGACTTCCCCTATCTTTAATATATCTCGTTAAACATCACAAAGTGGATGATTAAAATGACTGATTGTATAATCTGGGTTCTTTTTAATGTGTTACTGATGTTCCATCTTTAAACAGTGGAATACCTGGGTATACTTAGCCATCTGTGGAGTCACTGCTTTTTCACCCATACCCAAATGATTTGAAAATTATATCAACTCCACTCCAAAATTTTTTTATGATTCCTTTTCTCAAATTTCAGTTTTTTTTAGTTGAGATCATTTGTTAGTTGAGATAATTCCTTACCTGCAATCGATAGATGAAGCTACTGCTTTTCATTTATTTTTTTACGTGTATACCATACCCACTTTCTTCATTGCAAATGAAGTTGTCGTTTTAGTAGCTCGCCATAGTTATTAAGAAAAGTCAAAATATTTTAATGAAAATGTATCTTCTTTTGGTGTCACTGACTGATACTTCATTTGTTTTACCGAAAGTTCTCACCATATTAAAGTATTTGGAGGGTCAGGGATTTAGCTCAGTGGTTCTGCTGCCTGCCTTGCAACCACAAGGACCCGAGGTCAATCCCGGACACCAAAAAACAAAACAAAACAAACAAAAACAAAACAAAACAAGACAAAAAAACAAAAAAACTATTTGGTCTTCTCAGTGATTATCATATTTTAATGATATATCTTTTTAGTTCCTTGCCTTTTATTCATTGTCTGTAATTTTCCCTTCAAGTTTATTACTGTGTTAAGTGCTGAGCAATCTTCCCTGATTCATATTCCTTTCCCTTTTCCCATAAGCATAGTGCATTGTCATATAATTCTTGATATTTATCCTAATATTCATTTCAATATAATTTAATTATGTGAATACATATTGCACTCATCACTAGAAAATGAACTTTCATGCAATGAATCTCTGTATTATCACATTGTCTAGACTGATATGTAAATTATGAGAAGAAATAAATATTTTTGAATGTATTACTACATACCTAGTTCAATTATAGATCTGACTCATGATGGAATTGAATTATTATGATGTCCCAGTCGAATAAAACCTAGTCATTTCTCAGCAGCTCCTACCTATGAGAACTATTAAAGAAACTAGGAAATACCAGCGTAAGAATGTACAGCCAAATTCCCTATGATGAATATAATCAATATGTAGGACAAATAGGCACCAACAAAAAGAATAAAGTTTTAAGAAAAGAATATGCACTCCATGTCAGTCTAGTTGATTTTTGCTGTTCCTGGGTTCCTAATAACAAATTTAAATTTATTCACTAATTCATTTAATGATAAATATTTAGTTCTCAGTTACTACATTTTAATTATATTATGAAGATACAGTGATGGTAATACTTTGAACAACACACAAGTAATCAACATCTTCATGGAATTTATACTTTCACAGGAAGATACAAATGTTCAAATGCATATGCTATTAGTATGCAAATACAGTTCTATGAACAAAATAGGCAGAACAATTCAGTTCTCAGGAATGAAGAAAAATGAACTTTTAAATAAAGTAATAATAATGCTACATAGGAGGTGACATTTGAGCAAAGATTTGACAGAAGTAAGGGAGAAAGCTCTGTGGCAATATTTGGACAGAATATCTTTTCCCTATTTGACATGGTGCCTTAAACTGGTTTGTCTAAATGCAGAGGGTTAGTTATAGACTCCTCTTCATTGAGGGAAACAAGATAAGGCAAAGGAAGAATTCTTAGGGAAAAAAAGAGTGATCTTACATGGGAGCTGGTATCAATACAAGTCCATGAGGAAGTATAGTACCAGACCCTGCACTGGAGAATTAGTGTCATTCTTAAAGCAAGATGGCTGGTCTTTGTACCTCTATCCAGCAGGCATGATTGAGACTTGTCTCCCAGACTCCAGATTAGGATGGAAGTGAGACAGTATGAGTTTGGCTGAATAAGAGAGTAAAAGCTATGAGTTGTTATCAATCAATGGGGGGATGCATATAACGTTCCTAAAGGTGGAAACAAATCTGTCTTCTTCAACTAGAAACCAAATGGTAATTTGGCTGAAGCAGTGGCTCATGAATTTGATGCATATTTGAATGATTTGGCATATTGTCAGAATTGTTGATACCCTGGTCACACCTCAGATTTATTAAAACAGACTCTGGGGATGTTCACAGAATCAATAATTTTAAAGATTTCTACATATTCTTGACACACACACACTTTTAAGAACAAGTGGGCTAAGCCAGGCATGGTGGAACATGCCTGTAATCCCAGCATTTGGGAGGCTGAGGCAGGAGGCCTGCTGTGAGTTCGAGACCAGCCTGGGCTATATAGTGAGTTCCAGGTCAGTCTCAGCTACATAGTGAGACCCTGTCTCAAAAAACAAACAAAAAGCAAACAAACAACAACAACAACAAAAGAAAAAGTGGGCTAGAATGAAGAGACGTGAAATGGTAAATATAGTCAATCAATCATCATGTGTGCTGCAGGGTGAGGTGTGTGCCCTCACTGAAATGGGAAGATATGCCATTATTTTAACTGCAGAAATTATAAGCTATGCTTAAGAGTTTAAAGCTATTCCTTTAACTGCCTTGTGGATAAGTATAAATTCAGTAGCATGGTGAAACCACTTAGGAAGCAATTGCAATGTTAGATGTTAGAAATGATAGTGGCCAGGATTGGTTGAAGGTGAAGACAGTGTGATATAGAGAAATCAGGATGATATTTGGATACAAAATTAATAAAAACTGTCTGATGAATGAGTTTTGTTTTTAATAAGGGAAAAATGATCAATAATTTAGACAGCCTATTTACTGCTTGGATTGTTTTTCTGACTTTTTAAAATTCTTTTTTGCTTTGTTTTGGTACTGGGGATCAAACTCGGACCCTTGCACTTGAGAGGCAGGCACTCAATGAACCACTGAGCTCAATCCCCAGCCCTTTTTAAAATTCTTTATCGAAATCATAGTGGAGGTTCCTCATAAATCAAACTCGGTTTTTCCCCATACACACACACACATGTTATATACATATATTATATATTATAATATCTAAATAATATTTTATATATTATAATATATAATATTTACATATTTTCTGGGGACCTTGTGCTTGCAAGGCAGACACAGTGCCACTTAGCTAAATCCCTGGCCTGAACTATATGTTTATTTGATGCTTTTACTTCTTTGTCTGAGAAATGTCTGTTCATTTCAGATGCCCATTTTTCTTTCTTTTTCTTTTTTTGTACCAGGGAGCAAACTCAGGATTTCGCACTTGTGAGGCAGACAGTGCACCACTGAGCTATATTTCTGGCCCCTCAGATGGCCATTTTAAAAATAGGTCTTTATATTTGGGGGGTCTGAGTTTTCAAAGTTCTTTGTGTATTCTAGATAGTAGTCCTTTGTCTGAGGAACAGCTAATATTTTTTTTCCCAATCTGTAGGTTGTCTCAGCTCTATTGGTGGTTTATCTTACTGTGCAGAAGCTTTTTAGTAAGATGAGATCCCAGTTGTTGATTCTTTGTGCTAGTTCCCATGCAACAGAGGCTTTGTTCATAAAATCTTTTCTTATGCCAATGTCTTCAAGAGTTCTATCAGACTTATCTTCCAGCAAGTTTAGTATTTCTGTTTTAGATCTTTAATCTATTTCAATTTTAGTGTAGTTCATGATAAAATATAGATGTCCAGTTTTATTCTTTGGCAACTGAAATCCAGTTTTTCCAACACCATTTATTAAAGAGGCTATCTTTCCTCCAGTGAGGATGGTTGGCTCTTGTGTCAAATATGAGGTGGCTGAGAATTTCTGGAGTTGTTTGTACGTCTTGTAATCTGTTCCAGTGATCTTCAGGTCTATTTCTTTGCCAGTTCCACTCTGTGATTATCACAGTGGCTTTGTAGTAGTTTCAAGTTGGGGATTGTGATACCTCCTGCCATGTCTCTGTTGCCTAGAATTGTTTTTGCTATTCTAGGTCTCTTCTGGTTCCAAATGAATTTTTGGATTGCTTTCTCTAATTCTGCGAAATATACTTTTGGGATTTCAACTGGGATTGCATTGGATCACTTAACAGTTTTGGAAGCATTGGTCATTTTCATTATATTGGTTATTCCTACCCAGGAACAAAGGCTATCTTTCCATTTTCTTATATCCTCTTTTTTTCAATCTATTTTTTTAGAGCGATGTTTTCATTGTAGAGGTCTTTTGCTTCCTTCATTAAATTGATTCTTAGATATTTCTTTTTTTGGGATGCTATTGCAAAAGGAATTGTTTCCCTAATTTCTCTCTCAATGAGTAAGTTATTTGTATACAAGAAAGCAAAAGGGTTAGGAGAAGTGTCAGGAATAGTGGAAAGGTAAGAAGGGAAAGGAAAAAATATGAAAAATGGAAAAAATGGAAATAAAGCCTTTGCAAATAGGACGGGGTGGAGGGGTTGAAGGGAGGGCAAGGGAATGGGGAAAAAATGAAAACCAAGATATATCATGTAAAGGTACAAGTTCCTAAGGATGAATGTAACTGTATTATATACCTAAAATGTACCAATAAACTTAATGCAAAAAATCGAACCATATAGACAACCATTTGAGTTTGCTGTCTTACTCCTTGATATATTGCTGAGAAAATAAAAGTCACCATGTTATAAATACACCTGCACATCCATGTTTATTTCATCTAAACTTACAATAGCCAAACTATAAAATCCACCTAAATTTCCAACAACAAATACATGGATTAAAAATGTGTAATATATTCATGATAGAGTATATTCAAGCATTAAAAGTATGAAATAACATCATGTGCAAGAAAATTGATGGAACTGGAGATTGTCATTGGAGATTGTCTGTTTAAATGAACAAGCCAGGCTCAGATAGACAAATAATGCATGTTTTTTTATATGTGGAGTCTAAAATAAAGAAAAGGATGCCAAGAGAGATGATATAAAAGTAGGCGGGTGAATACTTTTAATGAGGAAGGCAATGAAACTTATGGATGCATGTGTGTGAAAATGATCCAGTTGTATAAGTGCATAAATCTGCTCAAATTGCACAAACAAAAAAAGAATTTAAAAAGTTTAAAAGTATTTTCCATAACATTAAAAAAGCATTCCTAGGGCCGGAGATTTAGCTCAGCAGTTTGGTGGCCTGCCTTGCAAGAGCAAAGATCAGAGTTCAATACCCAGTACAAAAAAAAAAAAAGCATTCCTAGGAATTGGCCATGTGGTGATGTCATCTTATTCACATGGGAAAAATGAGAAAACCTGTACTGAGAGAAGTTGATGCTTGCATCCTTCAGTATGTACTACAGAAACATTTAATACAAGATATGCAAATATATAAGAATTTACCAGGTTGGCCTACAATGGCTCCCCACAGAGTTGCATGTGGAAGAGGGCAAAATGTCTGTCTGCGCACTGGAGATCCAAAGGATCCAGTTGAAGATCTGGAGCTCATTGTAGTGTTCCATGCAAGTTCTTATCAGGAGTCTGAAAGGTCTTTGCTAGAAGGCTCAAGGGTTGGTGCTGGAGGCTGAAGAGTCTGCACTGGAAGCCAGGAGACCACATCTAATGTGAAGCAAAGATGAGTTCCTCTGAAAGCAGAAGAAGCAATCCTTCCTTCTTCGTTTCTACTTTATAGCATTCTGGCATAATCTTCCACAGGGTGGGTCTTCACACCCAGAACTATGCTGTGCCAATTTAGTTGGGCATTAATCACTCACGTTGACACACCAATCAATCATCACAATTGTATATTAAGATTTCAGTCATCTACATACTGTTAAACTCCTGATGATCCCAAGATGAGATGTCCAGAAGGAAATCAAATACATGAGTCTTGACATCATTTAGATCTAAATTGTCCCCCTCCCCCAAGTCTCATGGCTGTAAGGTGATTTTGGATTAATCCACTAATGAGTTCCATGGCTAAATATATTGTTAGGATGTGGAGCAGGATTGAAAAATGGTCACTGGGTCTGTGACCTGGAAGGTTGAATTATTGTCCTGGCTCCTCTTTTCTTACTCTATTTCCTGGTCTTCATAGGTTGAAGAGCTTTTCTCACCCTACCCTCATGTCCATGCCATTTGTACCTTGGAGCCAGACAAAAATAGACTGAAACTGGGACCCAGAAATAGACCTCTCCTTTAAATTCTGGGTGTTGGAACTTTATTCTAGGGATGCGAAAGTGACTAATACAGAAAATTCTACAAGGGGTGTGTTCATTTCTGTGACCTTAACTGATCATGTGATTCAGAGACTTGAACTTGTTCATGGAGCAAATTTTGAAAAATTTGAAGAAGCAGAATATAGAAGCCCTAGCTTGTTGTAAGTAGAGTTTGATCAATTACTGAGCTCAGAAGACTAGAGAGCTGATAGACTTTAGACAATAACAGGCAGGCTCACAAGGTTTCTTCTGAACACTATCAAAAATAGGGTTACAAGTCATGCGTGTTTTATTCTTGCCCAAAATTTGTCTACATTTTTCCCATATACTGAGAATGCAGAAGATTGAGATTAAGGGTGATGAACTAATTAATCTGGAATAAAATATTTTGAGGAGGTCCAAGGTTAGGCCTCTGGCCTGGATTCCGTTATCTGCTTCTCCTCAGGTCTATAGTGAAGTTAGGAGTAAATGGCAGAAGTGAATGATCTGAAATATTTCAGTTTCTCCAGAGTGGATATGCCTGAAAAGGTGGGACAAAGGATAGCACATTTCCTGAAAAGGTTAGTATTATAAATAAGCCAAATAATTTATGCAGGGACAAAAATATGCTTTTTCATATCTCAGAAATTGCCGCAACCCTACCTATTACAGGCTCAAGAGTCTAAAACTATGAATGTTTCATTTAATGAAAAAGTCCTCGAGTGGTTTGCTCATTCAGATTCACCTAAGGAAATCTATGTCTTGATTTCAACTATCCAGACTCTCAGAGACCATTGCAGCCACAGTCCATGAGGACCTGGGTACTGCTCAAGTTGGCAGCTGACCTTAGCATCATACATATAGTGTTGACTTTTTAGGCATGCAGAACGCAAGATTTATGGGGTCATGGACCTTCTACCCTGATTTCAGAAGAAGGCCGAGGAAGCCAGCGAACAATGTGAGACAGAATCACAGTTATTGCTAGGAGCTCATGAAAGTGAAGCTTCAGTGGAGAATTCAAGATGCTGAAGATGCTGGGAACATAGAATATTTTCTGAGGAAAACCAGAGGCAATGAGTGGACCCATTTAGAAAGAGGCTGTATAAGCAAAGTCATAGTGCTGCGCCTACACAGCCTTTGGAGCTCACATCTCACCACAGCCTGTCCTAGATGCTGAATATGCAGTTAAGGGTTTAATGTTTGCCCTATTGGGTTTGGGGCTTGTACTGTCCAATACCTTTCTATCCCATCATTTTTCTCATTTGGAGAGGAATTTCTCTTTATCCTTTCCCACTGCAGGTTGAAAATATGTAACTTTTTTTTTTTTAATAGGGACTTACAGCTAAGAGTTTGACTTGATTTTCAGAGGAAACTTTGAATTTGAACTTTTCAGTAATGCTAGAACTATTAAGACTTTGCCAAGCTTCAGAGATACACTACACACTTTGCTTAATAAGATGGACATGAGACTTTTGGTGGCCAAGGTAGAATGTTAGGGTCTAGATCTAAGAGGTTCCTCGCTATTCTTAGGTGTATGGAAGTTGATTGGGTCTTGGGCTCACTACAATTATTAGTGGATTAGTCCATGGATAAGTTCAGTAGCTATGTATGCTGCTAGAACCTGGGGCCTGATTGGAAGAAATATGGCCTGGAACGGTGTATTCTTTTCTCAGGCTTCTCTCTTCTCTCTCTCTGCTTCCTGGCTGTCATGTGTTAAACAGACTTCTTCTTCTGTGCCTTTCCACCATGCCGTTTCTGCCTTGGGGCCAGCTGACCATGAACTGAAAGTGCAAGTAAAAATAAATCTTTTACTTTAAATTGTGGGTGTTGCCTATTTTGTCCTACCAATGGAGAAACAACTAATACAAACACGAACTTCAGAAGAAAATAAAATGTATGGACAAAAACATGGCAGTCATTAGTTTTGAAATGACATTTTATGGATAAACATATTATCATTTATGATACAAGAAGAAATATCTAAAAGGGAGACAGCCAAGGAAATTAGTTGTGCATCTCTCCAAATCATGGAGTTTCTAGAAGAGAAGGCACAGTTAACTGGAGCTTTAGAAATCAAGCACCAGGGTTTTCCATGGAAAACTAGTAACTTTTGAGATTTTAAAAAGACAAATAATCAATTGCAGCAAATGCTGCTGAAAGCCAAATAAAAGGATTAAAGACAGAAAAAGTTATCTGACAAAAATGAACACCATTTGAGATTTTGATAATGGCATTTTCAGTGTAACATAGTAATAAGAGCCCAACTGAGTGAAATGAGAAGAAAATGACAAATTGTGAAGATTTGGTAAGTACGAAAATCTTGACGTATTTAAAAAGAAATTATTGTAGACAACTGATACCATCATATTTAGGGACTTTTCTTGTTGTTTTTTAACTGTGAGATATTAGAATATAATCAATTATGAATATTTCAGAAAGGAAATATTGATGATTGATGAGGAAAAAGATATTTAGAATCCAAAGAAATTTATGACTTCTGTTTCAGACAAAAGGGTGAAGTGCCCACTTTTTTGTGGTCCCTGTCACAGAGTACAACTATAAATTCTGAAAAATGAAAGAGGTGACCAATTATTAGTGTAGGAATATTGTGAACTAGAGTGCTGTGTTCATAAAATAGCCTAATTGAAGTTAGAATGTTGGAGGTTTATATGGTTCTTAGTAATAACTAAATTTTTGCATGACTAAAGAGATATTTGGGAGATAAAAAGTAAAAATGTCGATTGCATGTAAGCAGAGAAAGTAATGGTCCAGAGCACTTATTGGTAAATGATATGGATTTGGAAATTATTGTATAGGTAATGCTAAGGAAGAAAAACATAAATTTGTGCCAAGACAACTTGGCAGCAAAGTCACTATCATACTCTAGAAGAAGCTTCTCCATTCTGCTGTGAATATGAAGGAAATGCCAAGGTTATAACTTTTCTATTTAACCTGTCACCAAGTGTTAAGTTTCCAGCTTTGTCGAATGTAGATTTTATATGTGATGTCAAAGCAGATGCAATGAATAATCCTATCCAGATGAAAATTCTACTGATATAATTTTTTTATTACTAGAAAGTTAATGTTTAATTCAGAAATTTAGACTTTTGATCATGATTTTACAATTCAAGAAGGCTGAAAATGGATAGATATCACACTTATTTTCACTATTTGTCTACCTCTTCTTGAGAAATACAGGTATTAACACATTGTCATATTGAGTGTTTGAGTAGAAATTAGACATGCACAGTTGGGATACACATTTCCAAAGTGATAATGAACTATGATTTTAAAATATTCATGTTTCTTACCAATGTGACCATATCTTCACATTTTTCTAGGACCTGCTTCATTCTTCCCTGGTTTCACCTGGTGTTATTCTATTTCTCTGCCCTTTATGATTTAAATGTTACAAATGACCTACTCTTCCCAGTTTTTTATCTTTTTGTGTGTGTGTGTCTTTGTACACTGTTCTTATTTTCTAGGATGGAATTTCTCTCACTATAAATTTGTCCAACTCATCCTGCAAATTAACTGCTAGTCTTTCAAAGAATCGAGAGTTGTCTGTTTCCTTCTTTGCATCTCCTCTACAATTCATCATTTCAAGTATTATTATTATTATTATTTTTTGGTACCAGGGATCAAACTCAGGATCTTACACTTGTGAGGCAGGCGGCAGAACCATGGAGCAAAATCCCTGGCCTCTCAAAGTATTATTTTTATTAGTATGTTTCATTTTCTTTTTTTTTAATTTTTGTTATAAATAATAACCTATTAATTGTACAAATTAATGCACTTTTCTGTGATGTTTCTGTGCATAGATATATTGCATTTCAGTTGTATCCGCCCTACTAGGCATGTCTGTCTGTTTCCGTACTAGTCTGTGACATTTTCATCTTCTTTATCTTTTGTCCCTGGAAACTGACAGAGCTACTCAGTAGCACACCCGTATTTGGCTGCACTGTATTTCTTACTTCTGTATCCCCTCTCAGTACTTCCTGAGATCTATTTCATGTAGTCATTTGTTTCTTTGTTTTTGTTTTGTTTTTTGTTTTTTGGTACTGGGGATCTAACACGGGTCCTTGCACTTGCGAGGCAGGCCACCCAACCGCTGAGCTAAATCCCTGGCCCTCATGAAGTCATTTGTATTCACCCTTTTTTCTGAGCTTGTTTTTGGAGAAGTCTAATCCAAGGAAGCTACCACTGCTGGAAAGAGTGACAAAAGAACTGAATTTTGGAAACATGAACAAAACTTTCTTCTTTCTCGGGTTATTGAAAATATGGTTAACCAAAAAAGAAGAGATCCCACACTAGAGTAACATGTCATAGTCACAGTTCTATAATGTGTTTTTTCATAGAAATCAAACTTGAAATTGCGAAAAACAAAGCTATAGGTAAAAATATAAAAAAGCATACAAAGGACCATGCACATTTTTATAAGTAGGGTTGATTTGAACTCACATGTACTTCAAAATGATATAAATAACATTTAATGAACCAAGAAGCTTGCATTTGTGTGGGTAGAAATGTATAGTCTGTGAGACTACTGAAATAATGCATTCAAGAGGATGCAAGATTGGTTTCATGAGTGCCAGGGATGGTTGGGAGGTTCAGAGATGTTGAAGAAAATGTTGGAATTTATAATCAATGGACCTAAAAAAAAAAAAAAAACTGGATGTGGTGCGATAGAAAATTTAGGGTTATTGTTGATTTGTGGCAGTATTGGCGATATGAGAAAAGATGTTAACGAAAGAAAAAGTGGGGCTGCAGATTAATGAACATCGGGTTAGTGTTGATCATGTTAGCTTGAACTTTGCTTATTATCCTGTAGACAATGGAGGAATGTGTTTCTGGAGCTCATTGAGAAGAGCATAATTGATACTGTAAAGTATTGATGAAATAATTCAGTGAAACATGGCAGTGTGTGTTTTCATGCATATTTGAAGGAAAAGCTGAGAGGAGTTAACTTGCTCAAGGTTGTATAAGAAGAAATTGTGAGATCATTTTTTCTTCAGGTAAGAGTACTAGATGTTACTTCACAAAGTCCATCAGTCTTCTATTGTTACAATATTTTAAAACTATATTCTGTGATACATTGATGTTCTATAATGGTATTTTTAGGCCAATTCTCTCACTTCTGGAAAGTAATTCTGCTGTTGTCTGATATAACCTAGTTTCCTATGCAAATATTATTTAAGTAATTCCATGAGAAAGAGTTCTTCTGTTAATGAAATAAAATAAATTGAATCTCACTGCTTTTTAATATGCCATCACCTAGGGAAGTGTCTCAGCTGCTTTTCTCATTGCTGAGGCAAAATACCTGGCCCTCAAAGTATATTTCAGCTCACAGTTTGTAGAGGTTTTAGTCCACGATTTGTTGGCTCCGAGGTAAGGAGACATAGCAGAGGGCATCACAGTGGAAAACTAGTTCATGGAAGGCAGCAGACAGCAAATGCAGAGAGCTACCAGTGACAGTGGCCATCCTCTTTCAGTCTCTTACGTTTTATCCAGGCTACGCACTCTTATGGTGGAGAGCACTCACATCCTAATTCCTAGCATCGAGTCCTTGATCCCAGCATCATACATCCTAGATCCAGCCACCTCTGAAAACAACACGAGGCTTTGGGGGACATCTAGGTAGAAGCCATAACAGATAGAGAAGCATAGGCAGAACCAAAAATGTAGGATTGTTTAAGAGGTAAATTAAATGTGTGGTTTCATAAGGTCATTAATATATTTATAGGAAAATTTCAGTTATGGTAGAAACATTAATTGGCCATTTATAAATACATAAAAGAGTATTTATAAAATTGTTCTTCCACTTTTACTTTTGGTGTATGCATCATACATAAATGTATGCATTCTAAAAGTGGATGTATATAAAATACAATTAGCCAAGAGTGTGCTGTTCAAAAAATGAAATGGGATATTATCAATAAACCAAATATTAATATTAATAGAAGAGATATTAAGAATAGACAAAAATATTTTAACAATTTTAAATTTATCTTCTCTTCAAAAAAATAAGAATGTTCAATTAAATATTTAGACTTTAAAATATTAAGCCTGAGTGAAGAGAAGATATTGTCTTACTTGTTTCTTCACAAGTTATTGTTTCAATTTTGGATTGTTGATGAAATATTTTAAGTTCTAGTGAAAAATATAACTGCATAAGAAACAGGCCAATCGTTTAATTGAATGCTACAGAACTTTATTGCAGCTCTTAATTATGATTCATTTCATTAACAAGCTGTTGAAAGAATTTATTATTTAGCTATTAACAGATGATAAAAATTCATGTTTGTTAATGGCATAATCTGATTATATTTTATTGCTCAAGTTTTATGGGTCTTGATAGTGGAAAGTAGATTAGTTATATCTATTTTACCAATGCAAAAAAAGAGAGAATTATATTTGCTGAACTAAGATTTATTTAAATCAAATGGATTTTGAGTATTTTTAATTAAATGATTTTTGAGGCAAACGTAGATTCAGTAACTCCATTATTTTATAAATCTTATTGGATACTCTATTGTACTAGGAAATTCATATGAAAAATAAATAAAAATATTCTTAATAGATGAAATTATGACTAAAATATTTTTATATCTTTGGTTCTCAGCAATCTGAACTTGACTTGCAAAAAACTAGCTTGTAGATTGCCTTAACATAATATATATAGAATCTTTGAAGGGTAGGGCTTGAAAGGGCTGAAGGAAAGGTAATAGAAATGGAGATGTGCTGGTATTTTTTGAAACCTCTTCTTGGACTATCACACTCATCTGTACTAGTTCACACTCAACGCTGGCAATTCTAATAAAATGTTATTGGAAACTCAAAGGTACACTAAACTTTCTTGGTATAAAAGACACCAATTTGGAATACATAAAAACATATTTACACAATGGGAAGATATTATGTATAATAACATTTAAGTGCCTCATGTCTGTGGATTCATAATTCAAAAATCTTTTTGGCTAGATAAAATCACTAGTGTAGGAAGAATAATTACCTCAATATATGCCCACTATCTAATCCAATTCCTGGTAGTGGATCTGTGAGTATGTGCTATGGGTTGAATTATATTTCCTATAAAAATGCTTAAATCCTAATTCCCAAGATCAGTGGTTGCGGCCTTATTGAGAAATAGAGACTGTGGCTGGGAATTTAGCTCAGTGGCACCACGCCTGCCTTGCAAGCACAAGGTCCTGAGTTCAATCCCTGTTAAAAGAAAAAAGAAAAAGAAAAGAGAATAAATAGAGACTAAACAGATGATTAAGGCAAATCCTTTAGGATAGGCCCTAACTCTATATGACAGGTATCTTTAATAAAAGGCTAAGTTTTGGAACATAGCTTCATACGCTTACAGGGAGCTGATGTGAAAACATCGGAAGAGATGACAATCTGTGAGCCAAAGAGGGCCTGAGGCTACTAGAAGTTAGGAGAGAGACATGAAGGCCTTCCCAGCCATTATACTTTGTCTCCTGACACATTTGTCTAGGAAGTCTAACCTCCAGAGCACATTTATTTAAATTCATTGAAATGTAAATTTTTTGAATTTATATTTATTTTAATTTGTTGAGTGACAATAAATATCTGTTGTTTGAGCCCTCAAGTTTGTAGTACTTTGTATGGAGGACCTAATAAACTAGAAACATATGTCACTGTTTCCTGACACAGGAAATTAACTGAAGAAGATAGTTTCCAATACAATGAAATTTGCTAATGATCAAAACTTAAAATAGAGATTATGCTAGATTATTTGGGCAGGCTCACCTTAATTACAAGAGTTTTTAAAAATGGAAGAAGGCAAAAAGAAAAGTCAGAGAGATGTGAAATGAGAAGATCTATCCTTTGGCTTCACACTTTGAAGTTGGAGCAGAGGGCCAGACTAAGAAAGTGGAGAAGGCCAGGCAACAGATTTTCTCAGTTTCCAAACAGGAACACTTTCTTTCACATTTCATACAGCAAGACTAGCCCTGGGCATAATGGTTCACATATGTTAAAGATATAAATTCGTTTTATTTTAAGCCTCTAAGTTTATAGTTAATTTGTTATAGTAGTCATGTAAATCTAATATATCTCTGTAGTCAACTGCTTTAAGGTAGTCAAAGAGGTTTAAGGAGAGCAATAGCAAGCATAAATCATTTACCTAGTTTTCTCCCACTGCGATGCTTTATAAAAACCTTCAAACCTCAATGTCTTACAGGTGACTTATTTCATTAATTTATGGTTCTGTGAAATGGCATTGGTAGATCTGCTTCAGTTTGTAGGACTGTTTCAGGCTTATTGATGTTTACCCCCCAAAAATTCAGAGAGAAAGAGCGCGAGCACCTGAGGGTCAATTCATTCAATTTCAGTTGTTTCAGGCTTATTGATGTTTACCCCCCAAAAATTCAGAGAGAAAGAGCGCGAGCACCTGAGGAAGGGTCAATTCATTCAATTTCATCAGTATGGAGTAAGAGGTGCTTCTCACAACCTTTGCTTGGACTTGTTAACTGCAGCTTAATACCATCATCATTAAACAAAGCAAGAGCACTGCCGAGCCTAACATATAACATAACATAACACAAAGCAAGAGCACTGCTGAGCCTAACATATAACATAACATAACATAACATAACATAACATAACATAGCATCTAACATAAAAACAATAACAGAGGAGCAATTCAGTGATCCATGACTAGGGCTAGGAGGGAAGAAAGAACAGTGAACAAAGAGGAGGATCCACCACAACCCTCTGCCAATTTCAGTTTCCTCTTTGAAGCAGAAAATTTCCTTGGAAAAGCAACACCTTAGTTTTGTATCAGGAGAAAAGTATTTACAACGTACAATTACCTAATGGTGCAAAGGAGGAAAGGGGAACCTTGTGCTCTGTTCATCCTGAGTGCAGTTGCTAATAGGAGGCATTACCTGTAGAGAATGTAATAATACTACTAAAACCATTTCCCTGGACCAGTAATTTTAAACAATATCAGTGATAGAGTGACTCCAACTATCACCCTCACTCTTTGTAGTATGTGACTTCAACTACGTAATAATGATTGATGCAAATAAGATTAGCAAAACATTCAAGATTTATGAAAAGGAGCTTACTTTTGTTCAATATTGGTTTGTACACTGGAATGTAATTAAGAAATAAATGAGACTGTTTCATTTAGAAGTAAATGACAGGATCATCACTTTAAACGAAATAGAAGTGAATTTGGATAAATAACAAAATATTAAAGTAAAAACATATTTTGTTTAAGGAATTTATACAGCATACATTAATGTCTCAAAATGATTCTAGCAGCATATTGTCTAATATTTAATAAGTATTTCAACTATTGTATATAGAAAAACAAGACTATAAGTCAGGATTTTGATAAAAAGATTATATGTGTTCTGCATTATCATTTTTCTTTAATTAATCCATTTATATTTATTTTTATCTTTTTCACCATAATGGCAATTTGTTCATTTTTCACAGTTTTAACCTTTGTTCTCAACCACAAATAAGGCAAATGATATGTGATTGTCTATAGAACTATTTATTGATCAATAATATCTCTCTTTTTCCTTCTTATTCTGGATATAAATTATTTCCAATTAACTCATGTAAAATGTTCTTTCAACAGTTTTATTATATCACTTGTGTTTAGCATTCATACATATTCAGGATAAATATCCTAGATACTAATTTTTTGTATTTTTGTCACAATTTACAATATATCTAAAACTGTAATTATCTCTGACCCTCCTTTTCTCCTTAAACACAATTTATTTATTTCCTATTTTTCATTGTACTTAGCACAGATTTTAAAATTCAGCATTGCATAATGGCTCACATTTTTTAATGTTATCTTGTTTATCAATGGGTACTGGTAAGTCATACTTTGAACATTAAAGGAAGAAAATGCATATAGCATTTGAAATAATTAGAAATATTTAAACTGCTAAAAAATCATTGAAGAACCTTAAAAATTGTTAGATATTTAACATTACAGTAGATTATGAGAAAAATAGTTGAAGATGTAGAACATTCTTAAAGACTTCTGTAGAGTTGACAAGACTTCCAGTTTCAGCTCTTATGTTGGAATGATGCCTAATGATACTTTGTGTTCCTCTTTTTTTATAGAAAAAAAAAAACTAGAGAAACTGAAAAATCAATCACTTTCCTAGGACCCATCAGAGAACTAACTTGCAAGGTCTATCATTCCAAAGCCTGAAGAGATGTGGGATTTGCATAAATAGCAGGCTAGCACTGATGTCAGCCTCAGCAGATCTAAAGGCAAAGTCTTCTAAAACCTTTTGGGCTCTAATGAACTTATATTGTTTTGAGCATTAAGGTTGTGTTATTGCTGTTATACAGCAATAGAATATAGATAAAGAAATATAATTAATATATTTCTGACTTAAAATCATTCGTTAAACCAAGTATGTGACAATACTTATAGAAGAAAAGTGTGCGAAATGTACTCCTGGTACAACAGTATGATTTCCTATTATATAGGCACATTTTATGCAACAGTGTTTAAATTTAACAATGAATCATTTATCTACTAATCTTATCATGTTCATATTTGATGTACATGATTATAACTTTGAGATCAGACTAAAATAAAATGCTTCAATACTCCCACTTTCAAAGAAAACATTCTTTGAAATATTAAAGGGCATAATATATCATGGAAATAAAATAATTGGGCTTCCATTGCAGTTGCCACGATTCTGATTTGGGTACTTCTATGCACAAGAGAACTGAAGTCTCAGTTCTGCTATATGAAATTAGCACTTTAAATAAGAGTTTTCTTCATCCTATTCACTAATTGTGAGGCAGAGAGAGAGCGTAAGAGAAGAGAAAGAAGAGAAGAGAAATACTAGGTACAGGAAGTTTAGGTACAGGAAGGTGCCAAGACAGGAATGGAGGCAGTGGTTAGTGTAACAAAGGCAAAATGATTTCAGCAAAGGCAGGACCTTATTTCCACAAAAACAATGGCACCTAATGCAAGTATTCATGGAAAAGGACAGTCTTGGTTTTATGGAAGTCTCGAGCAGTTAGCCAGGAACAAATCATTGTCACTCAAAATTAAGTGGTATAATGGACTTTTCAGAGCCCTCCATAAAACTGTAGCTCAGACCTCTTCACAGCACTATGTGTGAAAACACCTACTATTTGCACTATAAATATAGAGTTATAAACATCTGGCTTCAAAAAGAATCATCTATCCAAATAGACTCTAGTAGCAAAAAGAAAAACCTTTGGCTAAACATCAGCTCATTTTGGGAAAATTTCAGTTATGAAAAAAATTACAGCAACAAAACATGCTTAATATTTGAGGCCTGATGTCTGAGCTGAGAGTGCCAATATGGAGGGACTCTGAGGAGTGTCCTCTCCCTGTCTTGTGCATAGCTTGCCTTCTCCTTACGTCTACTCTTGGTCTTTCTTCATTGTGTACAAGCAGAGTGGAGTGAGCTCTGCTCCCTTTTTAGAAAGACACTGTTCCTATAGGATCAGAGGCCTGCTCTCATGACCTTATTTTGACTTATTACCTCCATAATGACCCTATTTCCAACTATTAGTCATCTTGATTATTGGGGTTTCAAGAGATGAATTTAAAAGTGAGACACAATTCATCTCATAGCAAGTATCATGTACTTGAGTGTTAGTAATTGTTAATAAATAATTCTACCTAATATACAATAAAAAAGAAAGCAAGGAAGAAAGAAGGAATGATAGAAAAAGATTTCCATGTATTTAAAATATGAAGACTAATTGTTTGGGCTCATCACATTTTATTTGATATTGTTTGTGATAAACATAGTCTACTAATTTGACCAATTTGCTTTCATATCAAGGTCTGAGCCTCACTTGGTTCTAAGAGCAGCCATCTCTGCAATAATAGTGCCTCGTTTTCTGCCTAGGTGTCCTTTTCTCTTAGCTTTCCTCACCATTTTGTACTTGAGATGTTTGGCTTCTCTGGGTATAAGTTCTTCATGATTAACCCACAAGTTCTCTCTAATTTAAGACCCACCATGACTCAGTAGCATGACATTTTAAGTCATGTAGTTTTCCAGTGAAGCTAACATAGCACTTAGTTCAGGACAACCACTTCTCCTAAAATGGAGTATAAATTTTCCTTGGTGAGAAGTTGCTACACATTTTTATAGTAAGTGTTAGATTTTTTGTAACATTGCATTACGTTTATCAAATTTAAAAATTTAAGGAAATTATTTTCAGTAATTCTACAACAAATTTTTCTTTGAAAAGGGGTGCATTGTATATTTGCGGTGGATTAACTCATGGTCAACTTGAGTAAGCGTTGCCGGCTGAACAGAGTCGGTGTGGTTCTGGGCATGGAAGACTCACCTGACTATTGTTGGCAACAGCATAAAAGGAGACTGGGAGTGGAAGATTTTTTTACTGCTGATTTTCCAGTAGAAGCATCTCAGGTCCTAGCTGTAATCAGGGATGGCTCCTCTCCCCTTTGGGGGAGCTGTTGTCTTCATCTTTGTTTGAAGCATCGCCTCCTGGCCTCAGGCAGATTCCTTAGCCTTCTGGAGCAGATAATTCAGCCTTTGGTGCAGTTTCTCTAGCCTTAGCGCCAGCCCTTGGGCTTTCTGGTACAGCCTCTTCAGTTTCCTGTTGTGGATTCTATAGTCTCCTGATATAAACTTGCATGAGGCAGTGCCACAGGCTCTAGGTCTTCTTCTGGACTGGTGGGGGACATTGCCACGACATTGTCTCAGCTGGATTCCTTAGGTCTCTAGTGTGCAGATAGCTCTCTTGTTCTTGTAGTTTACTGCGTTTGACTTTTGGGTTAATATTACAAGATGATCACATAAATTTATGTGTTCTGTTTTAAATCTATTCTCTTGCAAATCACTGACTACAACAATATTCAAGTTGTAAAATTGTTAAAAATTTTATGGGCATCTCAGGGACTCATTATTTGTTGGGAAATAAGCTTTAAAGATAATTTATATTTGTTTTCTATAGGAAAAAATACTCAATTGGGGCTATAGAGTTGCTCGCTCTCATGTTTGTGCACCAAGGAGTGCAGAGGACAGAGGACACTATAATGTCTAAAATGTCCAAGTGTCCCACTGAAAACAAGAATATCATTTTTTCTATATTATTTTTATCCATAAATCTTAATATTAAATTAAGTTCATATCAGGAGTTCAAGGCTTCTAGGCTAACAGAGGCTTCTAGAGTAACAGCAGCAGGAGAGTTTGATTGGACCTGTAGTAATGTATAAGAGACACTGAGACAGAGTTGTTAATGCGGACCATGAATAACTACTTTGAATCACTGGCTTCAGGAACAAGTGAAAGATTCTTCTCCATAGAAAAGTATTTTCAAACCGGGTGTGGTGGTGCACACCTTTAATCCCAGCACTCAGGAAGCTGAGGCAGGAGGATTGCTGTGAGACCAGCCTGGGCTACATAATGAGTTCTAGTCAGTCTCAACTACACAGTAAGACCCTGTGTCAAAAGAAAAGAAAAGAAAACAAAACAAAGAAACAAAGAAGTATTTTCAAGTGAACCAAAAAAATAGTTACTTTCCATTCTGACGTATTTCACAGAATCTGGGGTAAACTATTGGTGCAGTGTCTGACAGTAAGAGGCTGAATTTAATCCTAAGAGGAAGAATCATAATCTCCCAGGGGACAGAGGAAAGTATAATGTCTAAAATCCAAATATCCTACTCAAAAGCAGAGCATCAGTTTTTGATATTATCTTTAGCTCATTTTTATATAGTTAAGTGATGATCCAGTAGTGAATCTAGACATTGCTGGAAGTATGTTTCACTTCCCAATACATGAACCAGGCTCTGCCTCTACCAAAGGCAAAATAAACAGAAATGTGATTTATTACCAGGCTGCAGAACGTATGCGAACATTTTCAACCATTTTCCTTCTGGATTTGCAACACAAGAAAGGTAGAATGTACTTGTGTGCTTAAATGACAAGTATAATTTAAGTAAGTCTAAGATTTTTTTTGTGTATTTATTTATTTGTTTTAGTTTTAATTGAATTTATTGGTACATTTTAGGTATACAGTACAGTTACATTCATTGTTGGGATCTTGTACCTTTACATGACAGGTCTTGGTTCTCATTTTTTCCCCTTGTCCCTGCCCTCACTTCACCCCCTCTTCCCCTCCCCATTTACAAACACTTTCTGTTTTTTCATTTTCTCACATTTTTTCTTTTACCTTATTCCCTTTCCCCTACCCTTCCCACTTCCCCTACACCTTTAGCCCTTTTCTTCCTATTTCACATGGTCAATTATCTCATTAGGATCTTATGTATTATTATGGTTTTTTCCATAAAATGGAATATTACTCAGCCATAAAGAATGAGAAATTAGATTCATTCATAAGAAAATGGATACATTTTGAGGATATTAAAAACAGTTTCTCTATGGCGGTGATATTGAGCTTAGAGATGTATGCCCAAACTACAGCAGACCCACTTATTTGTTGCAAAGGGCCAGCACTTTAAACCTGAAAACTGAAGTTTTAGTTTAGAAAAAAAAACAAAACAAATAAACAACTCATACATTAACATATTTTGCCTTAAAAGAAAAAATCGCATGCATGACATAAGTTTACCACTACTCCTGTATGGTAAATTCAGCCACATTTTAGTAGCCCCAATTTTAGTGGCCCCAGTAGGAATGATTGTTGTTAGAAAATTATTTTTTAAAAGCACAATGGTCACAGAATTCTACTCTCTGAGTGATTAAATTGATAAAGCACACAAAGTGCCGTGAAAATGTCTTTCAGAACCTAGGAAACCAAAGTACTGAGCACTATTTCCATAGTTTCCCCAATATAAGAAAGTAAGGATATTCTACTTTTAAAATTAAATGTTTCATTTTGCTGTAATGGTAGATTTACATGTAATTACAAGAAATATTACAATGAGATTCCATGCAAACTTTGCCTAATTTTTTCCTATAGAAAAATCTAGTAAAGTTACAGATCATCATCACAACCAAGGTGCTCCCATTGACATAGTCCAGATCCGCAACATTTCCCCCATCACAAAGATTCCCCGTGTTGCTCTTTATAACTGTGTTCACCTCCTTCACGTCTCACCTGGCCCTGAATTATTGGCAGTCATTAATCTGTTCTCCATTCCTAAAATTATATCCTGTGAACACTGTAACGTAAATGAAGTCATACACATGTCACTTTTGAAGTTGGCTTTTCCCAATTGGAATATTTCTCTGGAGATCCATCAGGGTTGTTAACATATCAATAGTTCATTCTACTTTATTGTTGTAGAGAATGCCATAAGTTAAAATGTAAAACCTTTAGATTTGAAAAATATTAATAGAGTTGATTTGACAGTTGATTTGTTGAGTTATAAACAAAACCGAAGAAACCAAAAACAAACAGAAAAACCCACAAAGTAATTCATGAATAGGCAGACTCCAGAACCAATGCTAATTCCAAAGTCTCTAATCAATAACATGACAGGGCAGCATTTAAAGGAAATGGAAATGCGATGCAGAAAATTTAATTAGTTCCAGTTTAATTGGTTAATGAGTTACAGAGCCTCCTGCAATTAACTAAAGCTTAGCTACTATAAACTCCATCTCAGTTTGGTCTGTTGGTGTGTAGCACAGGAACCTGTTCCAAATCAGTGGTCCCCAACAGTTGTTATTAGCACATAATATACATGAGACACAATTATTTAACCACTAACTTGCTGAAAGAATTTTGATTTATTCCTAGTTGTAAGATATTTTGAACAGAGTTGTTATGAAAATCTTTTGCAGGGTGCTGTGTAGACTTGAGTTTTCCTTTATCCACACTAAATGCATGAAAGTTTGTAGGAATCCATCAAACTGTTTTCCAGAACCACTGTTTCCTTTTACATGCCTACCAGCCATATATCAGTGTTCTGATTTCTCTACTTCCTTGCCAATATTTGGAGATGTTACTGTTTTTATGTGTGTGAGATATATGCCATGCAAATATTTCCTCCTTGTCTCTAGCTTCATCCTTTTATAAGTCTTTCTTAAAGTTTTAATTGTGATGAGGTCCTGTTTATCAATTTTTTTCCTGTTATTGATTATGTTTTCAGTGTCAAGCCTAAGAACATTTTGACTTGAAATAATCCAACAGAATTTCTCATTTTTCCCTAGATCAATAATTTTATGTTTTTCATCTGAGTCCATGATCCATTTCACATATTTTTCAGAGAAGTGAGATTTATATCAATATTTATTGTATTCCTTGTAAATGTTCCAAGTTCAAGCACCATTTATTGAAAATGCTATTCTTCCTTGTTGCATTAGTTTTTATTGGTTGAAAACCACAGGATGTATTTGTGAGGGTCTGCTTCTAATCTCTCCTTTGGCTCTCTTTTCCCTTGGTCTCTATGACTACCCCTCTCCCAAGGCCAGGCTTCCTAATTGTTGGAGCCATAATACACTTTCATATGGCAGAGTGGTCCCTCAGATTTGATCTTACCTGTAAGAATATTTTTTAGCTGTTTGAGGGCACTTAATTTCCCATATCCATTGAGAATAAGCTTTTCCGAAACCTTAAACCTATTTTTGGGACTTTGATAGAAATTGGAGCATACTTATTAGGTGAGTCTGAGGAGAATTATCATTTTTACTGTGTTGACTCTTCAAATCTAGGAACACATGATGTCTCGCTTATGTATATGTTTAATTTATTCTAGCACTTTATAATTTTTAGCATATATATCTTGAACACAGTAGCTAAATTTATCAATAAGTTTGACATCCCTTCTGAGTGATTACAAAGAGTATTGCATTTTTGTTGGTTCTTACATGTTCACTGTTCATACATGTTTCGTGTTTGCATGCTGTCTTGTTCTGCCACTTGCTGAATGAACTCACGCTTCTATTTTTCCATTTTTCTTTTTCATATTTATTAATATAAGCTATGTAGCCTTTTTTGTGTGTGTGCCAGGGATCGAACTCAGGACCTTGCGCTTGAGAGACAAGCAGTGGCATCACTGAGCTAAATTCTCAGCCCTATGTAGACAATCTTACCTGCAATCAGAGATGGGTTTTTTCTTCCTTACATGCATTTTTTCTTGTTTTCTTATTTATGCTTTAATGAGCTGTGTAAATTTGGACCTTCATATTTTTGAAAAAACTTGGGGAGTTTTCCACAATTATTAGTACACTCTTTTATCCCGTTTCTTTCTACTTGCCTTTGGTGACCCTAATCATATGCAGTAGAGCTCCGTTCATATTTGTTTGGTCTCTGTTTACATTTTATGCAGATTGAGGGCATCATTTTCATTCACTGTTATGTTCATTCTTGTCATTCTTTTTCTAGTAATAAGTCCATCTAATGACTTTTGAAAAATACTTCTTCAGTTTTATAATATTCATTTGGTTTAGTTTATAGTTTCACTTTAATTTCTGCTGATATTCTTTTGTTTTGTTTTGAGGCAATTTGTAATTGTTTGTGAAAAAAAATTCATGGCAGTTGCTTAAAATTCATGTTAGATAATTCTAATGTAAGACCAGTTTTTCTGTTGGTTTCCATTGATTGTCCTTTTTTCATTTAATCTGACAATCCCGGTTCTTGCTCTGATCAATGATTTCTTAATCTATCTAGGATAGTTTAGGTACTACCCTGGCAAGCAGCTCTGGTTCTATTTAAATTTTATTTAAACACACTATGATTCTGTTAAAGTTAACCACACAGTAGGTGGTCTTTTATGTGGACTATGGATCCAAAGTCAGTCTAATGATCAGTGGTATGACTTTGATCAGCTTGATTTATCTTCTTGTTGGAGTCTGAGGCTCCCGTTGAACTCTGCTGGTGCTCTGTGAGGGGCTACAACAAGCTTCCTTAGGCCAGGAGGTCTGTTGCTCCAGCTGAGGGAAAAGCCACTGCAAAGTTTTTTCTAGGAGGGCTGGTGATGGCAAATAAAGTGCCCTCTCTCATTGGTAAAATCACTCTCAGGTCCAGTGGTCCAGGGTGGAAAGAACTGTCTCTTTGTTTTTCTTGTCAGTAAGGCTTCTGGCCAGTCCAGTGCTCTGGGCTTTTCCCAGTGCTATTCAGGCTCTCATTTGATTCATGGCAGAAACTGCCCCTGCAGATCAATCATCTGCTGCCTCTTCATGGGGAAGACGGAGGTCAGGAAATACTAGTCTTTGCTGACCATACCTGTTGGGCAGTGGTTATGAGATGCCTAGACCCTGTAATGCTCTTTCAATGTCACTATCCAGTTCACTTCTTGCTTTTCATGTTCCCTTGTGTCTTTCATTATTTCCTGGTTTTATTTTTATACTTAGCAGGGAGTAGCTGGCAGAAAAGAATCTACAGAATTTTGTCCAGAGTGCAAGCTGGGTATAATTTTATAAGGTCTTGCTATGATATGATTTTACATTGTACAAATATGTCAGTCTTGAATGTGTTTGACGAAGGATTTTGTTTCTCTGTGAAGAATCACATGGAAATCATTATTACCCTAAAACATGGCTTGCAATAGGATCACCAGAGTAAATGCTGTGGAAAGTTTCAGATTATATGCAAATGCTCATTTTGCACTTGTGAAAATCATGTTTATTAATACAGGTTTTTATATAACTGTCCTTTAGATTTTATCATGCCTGATGATTCATCCTTGGGACATATCACAGCACAGCTGGTTGCCAGAAGTGACATTATAGCAAAGATTTATATAAAATATCTAAAAGTTATGCAGCTATAATGCTTACACTCCACGGGTAGCACCATCACTACCCACATTTAGGATAATAGCCCTGGGGGAAAAAGTCCCACAAAAAAAAAGCTGTAGTAATGAAATTATGTGTCTCCAACATTCTAGCAAAAGAAGTATGGCTGTAAAATTTTAGCTAAAAATACCCAGCATCCGCATAAAGAAAATGAAAGTTGAAAGCAAATGGTCACTCTAAAGTAGGTCTCATTTGGAAAAGCAGAAACTGTTCATGGTTTTTAGTATCTTTGTAATTAAACTTTTTATTTTCAAAGGATTTTGTTTTACCCTTCCAGAAGAAATGCAAGCATAATGCCTGTTGGTGATTTTAATTTGACTTTCTAAATCACTAGGTTGTTTCGGTTTCTTGTGATAAAAATTATCAGTTGGTTTGAGTTATATTTGCTATTTGGTTGATGATTATAAGTTATTAAATTCATGCTCAAATAATCTTGCTTTAATGATTATTACAGAAAAAAGTAAACATGGATTTATCTTTCCATTACCTTCAAGTAATATTTTGATAGTAAGACTTTTTGAGTATGATTATACATATGCATACTATTTTTGTTGTGTTTTCAAAGCCTACATAATTCACAAGGAAGACAAAGATCACATTATAACTTTTAGTACTTTTCTGTATATAATGACTAATATAGAAGATCTCACAGGAGACTATATTAGTCTAGAAATTTCATGAACTTTCTAATTGTTTTTATTTCTTGCATCAACCTGATGTGGATTAAAGAAACAGCTGGAGAAAGTTGTGACAAACATCTGAAATTCTACCCATTTGAAATGCTGAGACAGGAGGATTACAACTTTGCCTGGGCAACTTAGCAAGATCCTATCTCAAAATGAATGAATGAATGAATGAATGAATGAATGAATTTATTAATTAATAAGACCAGGGATACAGAGCTATACTCATAGCTTAGCAATTCCTGGATTTAATCCTCAGTGCCAGGGGAAATTTTTTTTTAAGAAAAGAAATAATTGGAAGGATAAAAGTAAGGCAGATATTACTGAGTTAAAGAAAGAAAACAAACTTTTATTTTGAGTATTTATGTTATCATTCGATGTATTAATTTCTGATCTTTAAATCTTATTCTAAAATGCCTTCAAAATGAACTATTCAGTTATAATTAATGAGATATCTGCTTAGTGTTTATTGGTAATGACAACTCAGTTTTCCTGATAATTTATTTTTGTTAGAGAGAATACAATAGCATCACTCCTTTGAAAATTGTTACTCACTAAAACAATCCTCATTTTTAAACATTTATTTATTTTTATTCATTTACTATTACTCTGTTTTTGCTTCACCTTATAAGAGAAAAACAAAATTTTTCCCCTAGGTTTATCAGAAGTTTATTAAGACATCCCGAGATCTAGGATGCTTGTTTTTTTTTTTTTTTTGGTTCTGGGGATCAAACACTTACAAGACAGGTGGCAGAACCACTGAGCTAAATCCCCAGCCCTCTATGATGCTTTTAATAAGTATTCCTATTTTAAAACTTTTAAAAGATTTGAATATAAAAGTAAAACAATACACAATAGACCAATTTCAGAATAGATTAATAATGTAATGAAACTTTATCTTAGTAAATATTTATGTGTCCTCAGTACCTAAGATAGGATGAACTAAAATTTGAAAATATTTAACAATAAATATTTGAGTTACAAAAGCTCTGTAACTTTTCAAGAACATGGAATCTAGTCTCCAACTGTAAAAACTGTTAAATAATGTGAGGAAAATATAAGTAAGTGAGGAGGACTTTACAAATGTAAATAACGGAGTATCTAAAATTCATTAGTTAAGAAAAAACGTACGAAATTCAAGGAACATGCATTTCCAGTGATGTGAAGTCAGAGACTGCGCACAGTGACATCCCAAGACAGCTATTGTGAGCTTAATTGCAGAAGCAGGTTTTAAATTGATTTCGGTGAGGTTGTAATGCCTGGGTACACTTTGTTCCTTCCAGTGTTTTCTTCAATTTCAAATTTGGTCCCTAAGAAAAAGCAACTGGGTGTGGTAAAGCACACCTGCAATCTCAGCACTGAGGTGATAAAAGAAAACAAGGCTTGGGATGTAGCTTACTGTAAAGACCCAGGGTTCAAAACTGAAAAAAAGAACAAAAGTGAAAAGGTCAATAATCTGGGTGGTCAGAAAAATATAAATTGAAGGCATAGTAGCTTACCATGACTCTCAAAAAATGGTGAAATGTAAAATATTCATAATATCAAGTTGAGAAAAATTAAGTCATATTTATTGACAATCAATACAATCACTCTAGAAAAGTGTTTTTGTAGAACCTACTAAGTACATAACCACCCTGTAATGCACTAATTCACATACTAGACATATATTAAAGAGAAATGAGAAATGAGCGCATTGCCCATTAAAGATATCTATAAGAATATCCATAAATGCTTTATTCTTAACGTTCAAAAATCTGAAAACAGCCCAGATGTTCTAATCACACAACACCACTCTACCTGTAATTATAAATGCAACAGAGCATATGTAACATTTCAGATGTTTAGTTCTATTTTTAAGAAGTTCAAGAAGAGGCAAAAGATGATGAAATCATGAAAAACCCAAAGCTCGAACAAGAGAGGAAATTATAAAGATCCGAGCAGAAATCAATGCAATTGAAATTAAGAAAACGATACAAAAAATAAATGAAACAAAGAGCTGGTTTTTTGAAAGAATAAATAAAATTGACAAACCCTAGTTCTATTTTTAAGAAGTTCAAGAAGAGGCAAAAGATGATGAAATCAGAATAATGGTATTTGAAGAGGCGGAATGGTCTGCAAACGGGCATGACAGGACATTTTGGAGTGCTAGAATTTTCTCTGTCTTCATATGAGAAGATCACAGCCACTACAACAAATTGCTGAACACAAAACAATTAAAAAGAATATTCAATGAAATCCATTAAAATTTAGGCTTGTGTAAAAATTAAATGTTAAGTTTACTTATTGTTCTATGTTGGTAATGATGGCAAACCTTTTAGATCTTTCAAAGATAAGAAATAGCCCACTGAGGCTTATATGCCATAGGTTCCCCACCACTGCATTGTGTTTTTCTTTAGGAAATTCTAACTTACAGGAAAAGGTTGGAATGATTCATTGACTTTTTAATGTATATTTACTATTTACCAACAAAAATTTAGAAATGTGGAATTTAGAAAGTATAACAATCTAACCACAAACACATCAGATACTTATTTTTAAAATGCTAGCATAAAAGTTTGTCTTGGATTGGTTTAAGTGAAAGATATTTCTTATTAAATAAAATATTTACTTGTATTGTTTTTTTTAAATGCATCTTTAGTTAAAAAATAAACCAATATATAAAACCACACCGATATGCAGATTTTTGTGTGAACAAAACTTTTCAATTATTTTGGGTGAATAACTAGCAGTGACGTTTCTGGATTTTACTGTCAGAAAATATTTAATTTTGTAAGATATTGCCATGCAGTTCTCCAAAGTGACTGCATTCTATTTCATTTTTGCCCGCAGTCGCTGAGAGTTTCTATAGCTTCATATCTTCATCAGCATTTAGTGTTTTTAGTGTTTTGGATGCAAGATTTTTAGTAGATGCATAACGATATTGCTTGTGTTTGCAATATCCTAATGATGCACATAGAACACCAGTTTATATACTGATTTAACACCTGTGCATGCTCTATGATGAGGTGTTTGTTTGGAGATTTTGCCCACTTTTAACAGGGTTGTTTGTTCTGACCTTCAGCTTTAAGAGCACTTTGCCTACTTTCCCAGTCCCTCATCAGATGAACATTTTATAGTGCTGCTCTCCCAGTGTACAGTTGGATTTCCATTCTTTTGACAGTGTCTCTAACAGAGAAGGATTTTTTAGTTTACATGACATCTTTGTTTGCAATGATCTTCATATGCTAGTGTTACACCAAAAAAGTGAACATTTCATCTAAAATTTAACAAATCCCACAACTGATCAGTTTTCCTAGATTATTTTCTAGAAGTGTATTTTTCATTTTATATTTAGTTTTGTAATCTCTTTCTAATTTCTTTTTAATGATGCCATTTTTTCCTTTTATTGTAAAAAATCTTTTTTCACTTATTTCCATTTATTCTAGATATTAGAATAAGGAAAGCTCATTTTCTTAGAACCTTGCATTGCTACATAATCTATATTATTATATATTGATTTTATTGTTACCTCCTCAATCATGTGCAAATTTGTGTGCATTTTATCTTCAAGGCCAGCGTTGCCTAACATGCTCTATTCACATTACATGTGACTTTATCCCAACATAATAAATTTATAGTTGATCATATTACTATCAGGGGCTGGGGATTTAGCTCAGTGGTCTGCCGCCTGCCTCACAAGCACAAAGACCTGAGTTTGATTCCCAGTACAAAAAAACATATTGCTATCAGAAAATGATGTCTTTACTATTTTTATGTTTTTACTTTTAAGCTTTTCTTTGTCACTGAATATAATAGTAATAATTGGAAGACAATTTTGCAGTTAAATTGATGGGTATTATGCCCATTACATTCTCTCTCTCTCTCTCTCTCTCTCTCTCTCTCTCTGTGTATATATATATACATATATATATCTGTATATATACGTATACATATATGTGTGTGTGTGTATTTCATTTTTTATATTGTATATAAAATATAGTGGATTTGATTTTGGGCAGAATGAATTCAGTTGTTCTATTATGTACTGATCTTCTGCCTATTTGTCTTTACGTACTACGCATTTGTAACTCTTACTTAGTTAAAGATATGTATGAAGGGCTGGGGATTTAGCTCAGTGGTGCCTTGCTTGCCTGGCAAGTGCAAAGTCCTGAGTTTGATCTCAATATCATTCCCCCAAAAAAATATGTGTCACTATTATGTCTTAAATTAAGCTTGGAAACTAACCATACGTTGTTTTTTTGCTGATGACTTTCTTTTGTAATTATTTTATGTTTTTGTGCTGCTTTTTGCTTTTGACATTTTGAATCACTTAGTTAACTTGTTTTTGTGAAATTTTGGTTCTTGTTTTTCTTTGCTTTTATGTACAACATACAGGACCATCCTTTGTTTTTCTTTATAATAAGAAAGTATCTTGGGCCGGATATTTAGCTCAGCGGTTTGGTGGCCTGCCTCGCAAGCTCAAGGACCTGAGTTCGATCCCCGGTACCACACAAAAAAAAGAAAGCAGCTTTAAACCTTAATCAAACAAAGTTGGTATATTTTGCTATTGTATAGCATGTATTTGGGCTGAAGTTTTTTTCTATATAATTTCTGAATTTGATATATTCACTTTTAATAAATTATCTTTCTATGTTCTTCAATAATTACTTTTTGAACATTATCATTTAAGATGGATTGCATTTTTGTTGAGAACTTTTTAGCATTCTTAGTCTTTGAAGAGTAGCTATACATATTTTATTATGAATAATAACATGGTCAAGATCTGTAATTCCTCCTGCACTCGTCTTTTCCCAATTATCAAATTTTCACAAGTAAAACTCAAATTGCCAACTTTAAACATTTATGTCTCCCTATTACTATAATGGAGGCAGTAAATAGTTTATTTTAAAACATTTTTGTTTTCACCTTTCACTCTCTCATTTTTAAAATATATCATTTCTTCATTTTCAGTGCCTGTTCCATTTCCATTCTGTTCTGTATCCCCAGTTGTCAGTATGGTCTGGGGTTTTGTTCTTTAAGTAAATCATTGCTCACCACTGCACTTTTAGCCATGGTTTCCTTAACTGTATCTCACTGGACAATATATCCTCTAGTAATGTCTGAAAAACAATTTGGCAAGAGCAACAGTTAATAAAGTGATTCCAAAATTACCTTTTATCATTAAAGGAAAACCTGCCTGAAGGTTTGATCCAAACTTATTGCTCTGAGTACTTTACAGATATCATTTCAACAATTTTCATGTTCAATATGATCAAAGGGAATCTGACGCTCTTTCTCCCTTATAAATGACTAAGTTCGCTTTGCCCTTTTACATAAATATTCATTTTTAATTTAACTCCCAATATTTATATTTTGTTCATGTGTAAATAATGACTATTTTTGGATAATTTTCTGTGTTTTGATGTCCAGGCAAATGTTCTTATTTTTGGCGAGGGGTTGGGTAGAAGTAAGAGTTTTCTTCTACTCAGGGAGAGGCAGTTAAGAACCAGGCCCATCATGTGTCTTCTAGTGATTTGATTTTTTTTTTTCTCATTTTAAGAAAGTTTCTTTGTATTATAATTTCAATATATATTGTTTTACTATTGTGCTTTAGATTCTAATTCTGTATAGCGTCCTTTTTATTCTTCTGTATGTATATTTTAGATATTTGTTATTCATTTATTCCAATTTAATTTTTTACACTTTTTCACTTTCTCAACAACCTTTCATGTCTTTTCAAGTTTCTTTTGTCTTTTCCCTTTAATAATTTTGTTTCCCTTTATTTCTGCTAGTACAACTTCCAGTGTTAACTTTTATATTGCTATTTTTTGGAGGTTTTCCTCAATTTTTTTTTCTTAGAGTAGAATATTTTTTTCCCACAGGATTTCTCTGTGTAGTTTAAACTGGGCTTGAATTCATTTACTGTGCAGCCCAACTGGCCTCAAACTAGCAGGGATCCTCTTGTCTCAGCTAGCCTAGTTCTGGGATTACAGGTGTCCCCCACCACACCCAGCCTTTTTAGTGTAGACTTTTATCAATGATCTTGTAGTTGGTTTTGTGTGTATATTTCATTTTATTCATTGCAGGATTAGCAATAGATTTTAAAACGACTATGACAGGTATTAATATCACTGTTTGATATTTGCCATTGTAATATTGAGGGACTGAGATATTGCAATTTCTCCTTACCTAAATGTCTGTACTAAGAGCTGCTGTCAAGGGCAGCTGTAAGGAACTGCGAGGCTGAGGAAAGAAATAGGGAAATGGCTTCCCCTTCACTACCAGGAGAGCTTCCTTTTTTTCAGGAAGCTCCTCAAAGAAATCACCCTGCAACATTCCTCACTCCACAGCAACAGGTCCTCCTCAAAAAGAAGTTGAATTCAATTTACTACGGACTTACTTTTAAGACTTACAGAGTCCGTTTGGTTTTGTGGTCTCCCTCCATATAGACAGCCCACCACGGACACCAGCAGCAGCCGCTGAGGGCTGTTGTTAGATGTCTGATCTCCACACCTATGGGGCTAAATATCTAGTTTTATTATTTCCATATTTTCCACTTCTTCCAGCTGTTCAAGAAGAGAGTGAAGATAGTAGAAATGTATGCTTTGCTACACTACCTTGAAACACTGGTGGCATTCTGCTTAAGATATAAAAAGTTGCATGAGAGCATTGTCCTACTGAAATCATGAGAATAAAAATCTGATTGTTGATAGTTTTTTTTTTTTTTCTTGAGGCCAGCAAGGACCTGAATCATAAAGCCAACAGGCACACTGAATTTTAAAACATGGCAAGTACTTCAAGGGATCAGGGTGATGTTTCATCTTTGCCAGAGTGCCAGAGGGAGAGGCCGTGGTCAGCAGAGAGGCTAAAATCACTAACATTTTAATAAATTTCTGACGGTCATGTGGGGCAAATAGGATGGTTTAGGATTCCTAGAAGCTTCCAGCACAAAAGAGTTTGCAGTGAATTGCAAGTTCTTTACCAAGGGCCTGAATAAGAAACACAGGGTCAGTACAGACTTACAAGTATCCACATTGATGGTGCACAGATACAAACATCTGCTCTTTCCCCAGCCTTTTTCTCATTTCAAGCAAAGTCTTAAGCCTTAATGAGATGAGCAAAAAATATGTCATTCCCCAGAGTCCAGGCAAACATCCTTGTTTTCTCAGGGATCTGGAAGAAGAAAGAATTTTCTGCTACACAGAAGCAGGTAACAAATGGCCCCTCACTTGGCCATTTTATTTTATTTTATTTTTTTGCAATAAAAACACTAATAGTCTTCTACTAAAGGGTAACCAGAAACCCTCCTGTCTCAGCTTCAAGCTTTAGAACTCTGCATCTGTGGGTAGAAAAAGCAAAAACTGCAACAGCCACAAGAACTACAGAAAAGTTGCTTAGGCCCAGGTTAAGGTTTGCAACATTCGCATTTATTGAATCAGGAATTGCTGGACACAGGTGACCAAAGTACGTGTTGGTATATAATTGGCAGAAAGTGAGCAAGCTGATACATAGTTTTTTGGAAAATTTCTGAAGAGAAATAATAATTCTTCTTTTATAAAGGGAAATTAATCATCTGTGTTGAGAATGTATAATAGTTGAGTTATTCACTAATCCAGACATTTCGCATTTATTGAATCAGGAATTGCTGGACACAGGTGACCAAAGTACGTGTTGGTATATAATTGGCAGAAAGTGAGCAAGCTGATACATAGTTTTTTGGAAAATTTCTGAAGAGAAATAATAATTCTTCTTTTATAAAGGGAAATTAATCATCTGTGTTGAGAATGTATAATAGTTGAGTTATTCACTAATCCAGACATTTATAATACAAAACAATGATAAAATTTTAGCAGGATTAAATAAATTTTTTGGTTAAAAAAAAACCCAATTTCAAACCATCAC
>NW_022900942.1:13633314-13654506 GCF_012274545.1 Fukomys damarensis
GTCTTCTACTAAAGGGTAACCAGAAACCCTCCTGTCTCAGCTTCAAGCTTTAGAACTCTGCATCTGTGGGTAGAAAAAGCAAAAACTGCAACAGCCACAAGAACTACAGAAAAGTTGCTTAGGCCCAGGTTAAGGTTTGCAACATTCGCATTTATTGAATCAGGAATTGCTGGACACAGGTGACCAAAGTACGTGTTGGTATATAATTGGCAGAAAGTGAGCAAGCTGATACATAGTTTTTTGGAAAATTTCTGAAGAGAAATAATAATTCTTCTTTTATAAAGGGAAATTAATCATCTGTGTTGAGAATGTATAATAGTTGAGTTATTCACTAATCCAGACATTTATAATACAAAACAATGATAAAATTTTAGCAGGATTAAATAAATTTTTTGGTTAAAAAAAAACCCAATTTCCCAAACCATCACACTTAGTGACCCACTAAAAGCAAGAAGGCATTTTCCCTTGTTTCATCTCCTCTCATGACTTTCTGCAGCTGTATCTGGTAGTTCTAAATATGTCATTTGGAAAATCGGGAGAACTAATGATGGTGCTTCTTTCCAACCGAGCAGGATGGTTTTTACACATCTGAGAAATCGATGTGACCCTAGGACAGAGATTGTCATGGTCAACCTCTTCCAAGTGTCTCACCACTTCGGAGAAGATGGAGGCAGGTTTTGGTTGCTTGATACAGTTAGTAAGACCAAATAGAATTAAGTGAAATTCTGGGACAGAAGTCAACAACAGGACAGCTTTCACAGCCGCTATTGTTTCAAAACTTTTCTAATAGGCCTTGGCCTTATGATCTTCAAGTTAATCATTCCCCTTATAGTACTCCACAATTTAGCTTTTCCAAAAATGGGATTCAAGTCTTATTTTATTTGAGATCACATCCATATGTGGACGTAATTTATAGATCTTGCTGCATTTGCATAGAGGTTTATAAATTGCAGTATTTTCTTAGATATTATGCAATGTCATTTTATATTTATGACAGTGCTATGTGGCTGGTGATGCTGACAATGTGAGGTGTGATTTTTAGAGACATTAAATGACTCTGTCAATTCAAATGATTTGTAAATGGTGAATGTAGAATGAGTGGCTGCTCTTCTGTCTCCTGACCAGTTTTCTAAAGAACGTGCAGCATTCCCGGCTGCAGTGTCCAATACTTTAGGGCACTGAACATTCAGCAAGTATTTTTGTCCATATTCTTTATATTTTTCTTATATAAACAAATACATATAAAATAAGTGTGTATCAATAAAGAAATTCTCACTAAGGGTCTGAAATCCTTTCATTTATTAAAAAAGTAAGAATTTCTACACAACTAGCTGTGATAATTTTTAAGATTAAAAAACTTCTGTAATATTTGTAGTTATACTCCAAATGCTTGAAGGATATCAAAAGTCCTTGTTCTTGTAGGTAAAAATAAAAAACACTACTTTTTTATATTAGTAACATTAAATATTCCTATAAAATATGATTTTTTTCTATATAGAAGGCAGTAAAATGTATTATTCAATAATCCTGGACAAATCACTGCCAAAAGGAATTGTTTTATAGACTAATTAAATTTCAAACCATGATTTCTTTACAGTCAAAATCAATAAACATTGTACCACAGAACACGAGTCCTGTCAAAATGCTGAAGGGATAAAAGTACTCTCATTTGTTCCTTAAAAATACACAAATTTAAATGTATTTCATAGCAGCTGTGGAAGTCCATAGTCCATTGCTGTATAAGTCATGCAGCATTCATTATATCTGCTTATAAAATTTGTTGTTTGGCTAGATCACTTCATGCACTTAAAAAAAGATTGGTTGGAGATTGGTTACAGTCACCAGCTACTGTAGTGAATCGAATTAAATACTCCAAACTTAAAGCTCAAAATGAAAGATAAAATAAATAAAAGATATACAACATTAATGAGTTTGAAGATGGAGACATGCTGTTCTCAGGCTAAATGCATGTGATATATGTCTACTGTATTGCCAAAAGGCAGCTGCAAGACACATGGTATTATATTGATAATCCAGGGAATTTTGCACTGATTTGCCTAATGCATGAGGGGCTGCATTAGCACTGTGATTAACACATATAACCATGAAGTTACCCAGTAAGGATGGGGTTTGGAGATGAATTCGAAAATAATTTTGATCATTTCAATGAGACAAATAGTTTATTTTTATTTTTACTATTGCTGTTATGATGAAAGTAGTTAATTGTTACTGATGACTTCTTCCATCTTGTTTGATTTTTGGTTCCTTGCATATGCAGAAGACTGAGATTTGATCTGCATGTCTTTCCAAGTTTAACACATGGACTACATTATATGTGATTAAATCCTTAATGTAATTAGCAGCTCTTTGTAATACTTTATTAGTGCTTGTTAATGATACATGACCATGGAGTTTCTTTTGGGAAGTTGGTTCATGTATTTAATATCTCTTAACTTCCTTCATTTTTGAGTTCTTGCAACTTGGTCATTTTCACTGTGCTCTGTGTACCCTGTCTCCAGCCAGAGCACATCCGCTTTTTTTTCTCTCTGCCTAAGGCAGAGTAAGCCTGTTTGGAGGTATATTATCTCTGTGTTCAGCTCTTCACTGTAAAACTGGTACCTTCACTAACAGTTTTTTCTGATTTTATAGGGAGGTGAGATTTTTCTCCCCCTTGAACATAAAACTTTTGATTCCCTTTGATTTATAATCTATATAATATTTTGGATAATATGTTAATTGTTTCTGTACACAATGGAAAAGGACTTGGATTATCCTGGTTTTACAGTTGCTATAAGCAGGTACTTCACTGACTTTCTAGAAACATGTCCTTATTTTCTAAGTGCACTCCACAACTAGGACTTAAATTGCCTGTTGAAGCAGCATATGTTGTATCTGTGATACTTATGGGAAGTGTCTGTCAAGTGGACTTATTAAAAGTCATGAGTATCAGTGACAGTCTCCCTTTTGTTGTGTTATTGGAGAATGTTACTGCCAACTTTAATAGATATCTATAGCATCATACTCATTCTATCATATGATTCCCCGAAAGACATTTGGACATCCCTAAGTTGCAGGGTATATTTTACAAATCCCTTTTCTAAAGGGCATCAGCCTTATAATTTAATATATGTACTACAAGTAGCAAATAATCCTATATAATGAATCCTATATAATGAATCCTATATAAAGAACTTACAGTTTTGTTCATCTGCTAGAGTTTTTCCTCTTCTGTATTATGCTATAACAAACTTGGCTTTTCACTCTGTGATCCTCTGGGCTCCATTCCCTATAAACCTGTAATTCTTTGCCTTTGACTTTACCTTCTTTCTGTTGTCTATCTGGAAATCAATTAATTAATTTGTTTGTTTCTTTGCTTTAAGTACTATCTCAAAATACTCCTCTGTAAAGCCTAACCCAGTAGTACTAGAGCCCAATTTCCTTCCACTTGATCTCATAGGAAAAGAATAAACTGTTTTACAAGGGCTGGTTTGTAGTCCTGGAGGATGTTTTATTTTTTCATAAGCTTCCTTTTCAAAATTACATGGTATCAAAATGTATAATATGATTAAATTAATAAATAGATCATTACTAGGCATAGAATCTGGTATGAATAGTGTTTTGACTTGTAACGAAAATATTGAAATTTTGTGACAATTAGATTTCAGAATTCCTTTGTTTTACATCCAGAAAAGTGTCTTTTAACATTTGAGATTACAGAGGAAAAGACAAAAGTTGATTGCACTAACACAAACGTCTCATAAACTTTCCAATTTTATCCCATACTGAAAAACAATTAAATTAGCACCCAGCTCTATCAAAAAGCCACTTGTTATGGTTTTTAATCCCACATACATGTCTAAAGTAAAGAAGCTGGAAAGAGTTTTTCTAAAAAACAGTTTCATTTTTAGAATGTTTTATTATAATAAGCAAACTTTATACTTTCTTAACCAGTGAACAATGATTTGTTTTTAGTTTGAGGTGTACAATATGCAAAATTAAATATTCAATTTTGAAGGGGTTTCCTTAAGAAAACACAAAAAGAATGGTTATTATAGAAAATGAACAATATTTGTTACAGGAAAGGGATATTAATATCTTGACATTTTCCTTCTGGAATGGTCATATTCTTGATCTATGATATTTCTATTTTTGATTTTGTATAAAATTTTCTGAAATGTATTTTATTATTTATTAATTCATTATTGTTAAGATTAAAACATTAAGGCATTCCAGGCAAGAGGAAAAAATACTATGAATGACTTAAATTATTAAATTAATAACATTGTTTTTATAAAACTACAAATTATTTGTCTTGATTTTCTTCCTTTAAAAATTTCTAAAGAAAATTTAACCAGTATTTTGTTTTCACTCACAATATCATATGGGTAGGGTATAATTCCTGAAAGAAAACAGTCAAATTATTTATTATTGACATTAATTGTATAATGAAATGAAAGCATATCAGATCAATGAAAACTTTGGATTAGGAAACTAATTAAATATACAAATAGTTCTTCTTCAATTTACCTTTATTGATATATTCAATTGATCTAAATTCCTGCTCATCTTTTCTTGATAAGCACTTATACTGATGATGTTTCCACACCTCACATAAAGTATCATAGCCCTAGAGGCAGCATGTCTGTATTCAAGTCCTGAGATTATTACAAACTTTGTGACATTCGAAAATTATTTGACCAACTGTGTGTGTGTGTGTGTCTCTCTCTGTGTGTGTAATTAAAGTATAGAAACAAAATCAGTTACTACATGATTTTATCATATGAAATACTTAGGATAGGCAAATTTATAGACACAGAAATTATATTAGTGTTTTCTTGGGGCTGGGAGTTATTGGATTGGAGTATGGAGAGATTAAAAGTTCCATAGTTTATCTTGGAGATGGTAAAAGTGTTCTAATGCTAACGATAGTGATGATGAAAATATTTGTCAATTTACCAAAAGGATTCAATTGATTACTTTTGAGTGAACTGTATAGTATGTACATTATATCTCAACATAGCTGTTAAAATATTTGTTTCCGCTTCTTTTTCTGTAGCTGGTTTTATCACCTCAACAAGAGCAATCTTTATTCTTAATATACAGCCTGTGGGTCCTCCTGTACTGTGTCTGTGGTCTCCTGTGTGTGTTGATACGCGTGCTTTGAAGCTGTCTTATGCTTCTTGTGAGGAAATTTCTTTTCCTCATTTTGTGAGGAAATTTTGACCTCTCATCATCTGATTTCTTGGACCTTTTCTTCATTCTCATCTGCTTCAGCTCAACTCTGTTTCATAATTATTGATGTGCCAGTTATTCTTTGATATGAGTAGTGAGTTGCAGGGAAATCACAGCAACTTTTTGGAAACATGCAATTTGAAGTGAGCATAGTGTCCACATTTAATTTTTAGAAGTATTTCTATGAATTAATTGTTAGTTTTGTGAGTTGTATTATATTAAACAAGATGTACATAACAGGAAAATAAAGTATCAATACTATAAAATATTTATTTTTAATATGAAATAAGTGTTTAGAATAAACATTTCTATATCACCTGCTTAGCAGCCTGAAAGACCTAGAAAACAAGAGCAGAAATAAATTCCTATGTGAACTACAATGAAAACAAAAACAGAAGTAAACCACAGAAATAATCTTTGCTTCACCACTAAGGCAGTCACCTCTCATTACAACAGCATGTTCCATACACAAGCCTTGATTACACCTGTGCCTAGCCTTCCTTTCATATTTGTCAGGTCGTACTTGTCACCGCTCATCTTTCTCACTTGTCGAGACCTCCCTATTGTATTATATAATGTCCACTTATCAGGAGAATGAAATATCAATAAAGTAAAATATCAAATATATAGAGACTGTTTAAAACGAACATCAGCATTTTCTACATTAACCCTTTGCTCACTAAATCTAGAAAATAACAGCAGAAGTGAATTATTATGTGAACTGCAACGAAGATACAAACAAAATTCTACCACAACAACAATCTTTACTTCAATTATCACACCTAAGGCAGCTTTCACACGTGAGGACAGCATGTTTCATTCACAAGTTTTGCTTAAACCGACAGCACATGTGTTTGGTTCCTGTCTTCTTTGCTAGGGCACACTTGACACCTTGCCGCTCTTCCTGTTTTCTGAGGAGGTTCTTGTGCTGTTTCACCCGTCTATTTCCTGCTCTGCTCCAGAACTCTTCTGAGTAGCTCTTTGGCCAGATATTGTTCTACCTCTGTGGTAATTGATCATTTATCAATTCCAGTCCCAATCCTCTAAGAAAATTTCTCTATGATATTTTGTGGTTTTTTTTTTTGTAAACTATGAAACCACTTATGTCTGAAATGTTTAGGATATAGTAAAACACAACCATTGACTACTGTTTTGTGTTTCTAGTGACATCGCAGTTACCCCATAAGTCACAAGCAACATCTGCTCGCCCTTTCATTTTCTTGTAAAATGTGAACATTTCTGGCTTCAGTTATGTTGAGGAATCTCTGTCTCTTTTGTAGGTTTGTTTGTTTGCTTATTTGTTTTCGATACTGGGTCTTGCTATGTAGTCCAGGCTAGCCTTGAACTTACTATTTAGACACTGTGACCTTGAAATCATGGGATCCTCCTACCTCAGCCTTCCAGGTGCTGAAGTTACAGGAATGGATCATCATGCCTGGCTTCATTATCAATCTTATCATCGTGGTGTAATGTTGACAATTTCAATAGCAATTTGTTTTTCTTCTTCATATAAGAGATAAATGTTATGTCTTTCTAAAATCCAAAGATGTTATTATACATCTCTCTACTGTGAACTTGATGCGTTTTTTTTTCCATGAATCTCAGCTTTGTTCTTGCACACACTTCCTGTGCCGGTTAACTGGTGTTCTTTTAGCAAATGTAACATCAATGATTATCTAGTGAACAAATTGTTGAATGTGACTTTTGGGTTACTTTTTAAAATAGGCACAAGTCGTCCATTCACAAATTCATACAGTTTATTATTACATGAAATAAGGCCTGGAGGCTGAGTTCCAGTATAATTTTCTACATTCAAGATGCAGAATGTCTTCACATCTAACAGGACATATATTTTTATAGCATATTTGGAAGATTCACTTAGAATATATTACCAGAAACTCAGCAACAATGAAATGATGAAAGTTGTTCATTATTTGTCATCTATTTGGACAGTGTATAAATCATTTGACAGTTTGAAACAAAGCTTTCAACAAATGAGTGAATAGCAGACACATTGTCAGATTTTTTTCTTTCTTGGAGGGCCATTTTGTCATCAATATATAGGCAATTTTGAAGGATACCAGATATCTTTGAGTGTCATTATTGCTCTAAAAACCCTAATGCTACCTCTATTACTTTTCCATAAATCCTTTAGATTCTGATTAGAATGATGTTCTTCTATGAATGCCTTTAGATAGTGAGATGTCATGATAAATGTATTTTTGAGTACGAGTATTGATGCATATAGATTGCTTTACTTGTATTTCATTATTAGTGTATTTCAAAACATCTTGTAGCATATCATCCATTACAAACAATTTCCAACATTGAAGCACAGTGTTGGCATTCTGTATTATAGTATTCATCCCTGGAGAGAATCTAATAACATTTTCTGACATAGTTCTAATGTTGGATTGCTACAGTTGAGTGAACAAAAATAGTGCAGATTTTTGTGTACAAGGGAAGAATTTCCAAGCACATACCTTATAGTATGTAACAAGCAGCTACATCTGCTGAAGATCATGGGATGGTAGCAGGAAAAGAAGGGGAAAGGGAAAAAGAGGTTGAGGGGGAAGAGGGAATCAAGTATAAAAAAAGAAAGGCACTCCAGTATTAAGGGAGAAAAGGGACTCAATATCTCAGGCTTCCAGTATTTATATTATAGACAGGCAAGTTAGGTAGAAACATTATAGGCAGTCAGACACAAAATTACGAATACACAAAAATGCGTCATGGCACATAACATGGGTAAAACTCACCTGCTCATATTTTGACACATGTGCATACACCTTGATATTCCAAATACCAAGTAGATGAAGGCAAAGACTGCTTCCTGTATTTCTCCGGCACAGCTACTGAGACACATAGACAACCATCCTTATGCTAAAGTACGTATTTTCATTAGAAAAGTATGGTATGGATGCCTGTGACCCAATATAAGGAACCTATAAGGAACTTGAGTACTCAAAACCTTGTGTGATGCTTACTAGAAAATATGAAGGAAAATGCTGGAGCTTTCTTCTAGCATATAGGCGGTGATCAAGATACTGGGGTATATAGATTTTGTTACCTATTGGATTGAGTGTTAGCTCTACTAAAAAATCATATGTCCATTTACTTATATTGTTATTCTTTGGCATTTCTTGAAGATCTTATATTAATGCTTCTCAGGTATTGGAAGGTGTAAAAATATAATATCATTATTAATATCATTATTCGTTGGTATTTTTCAAATCTTTTAACTACAGGCTTCAAACTTAAAATAAATCATAAAACTGGTTAAGAAAACATCTGGTTTGCTTACAATAATAAAATAATTCTAAAAATTGTTAAATACTTGCCAGGCTGCATAAAATAAACTTTTCTTGGTAGATCAAGAAAATGGTGGCGAACGGATACAACACCTACCTGTTTGATCTGGTGCGTACTGTGGCATTGTTAATTTCCTTTCTATAAAGTTAACCAATATTCATTTTCATTTTATTCATTCAGGTACTTATACAATTTCTTTAATCATTCAGTTAAAATATGGTTATTATATTTTGCATACATATGACGCACTCTGGTAAGTGTAAGTAGATCATGGGTCTTGAGGTAAAGAGGAGAATAATTAAAGCAATAATGTAACTATTGAAATAGAATGTCATACCAGGTACAAGAAAAAAGGATGTACCTTCTTCTAAAGCACAGTGCAGTTTCAAAAATGCTAAATTGGTTTAGTGAGATGGCTTCTTTTGAGTCTCATTTTGATTGAATTAAGAAATATTAAGGCATTACTTGTTCACAGTTATTGCATTGATCATTCTAGGTGATTCAGGAGGCATACAGCCTGTTCCTCTTCAGCTAAAGGAGATAGTCTGGTGGTTTCTCTTCTGATGACAAAAACTGGGTTGAACACATTTGTCTGTAAACTTGTCTCCAGAGGATATGGGTATGTGAGTCAGCTGATGAGTGGAGAAGATTTCCCTCAATGTGAGAACGCAACTTCTAATTTTGTGGGTGCCTAGATTGTACAATAAGATGGAGGAAGGAAAAATTCTGTATTTCCTGCATCGGCTGTGATATACTTTTTTTTTTTCTTTTTTTCCCCCTTCTCAGGTGTTATGATTCCAGGCTCTCTGGCTTTTAGAATCCAAGGTTCACACCTAGGGGCCATTTTGACTTCTAGATCTTCAGCCTCAAACTGAAAGTTATCTCTCAGCTCCCTTAGTTCTACAGTCTTTAGACGTAGACTTGACCGTGAAGGCAGTTTTTTCCCCCCGGAGAACTCTGGTCAACAGAGTCAGTATGAATCTCTCTATACAAAATTGATTTATACAGACAGTATATACATGTCTCCTGTCCAGAAGCTCACAGTCTAATAGAAACAATTCTTTGTATAACATAACAGTGGTAACATAACAATAGAAGTTGTAACAAAGTCTAGGAGCTACACAAAGTTGGAATACCTGTTTATTTGTGAGGTTTGAGCTTGTTTCTTGATAGAAGAAATTATTTTTTGGACCTTGTGGATGAGACCTGAGATCATGACATTTGTGAGGTATAATTCAGTTAAAGGGCGAACATGGATGAGAGCCTAGCCTCAAAGAATATTTGAAAGTTATTCATGTGAGCAGTTTGAAAGCACAATTAGATGATATATAAGCTGCAGGCAGACAGTGGATGGGATCAGAGACTGGAGTGCTTCATATAGCATATAAAGTAGTTTTCCATTTATTGTGTAGGAAGTGGGTGCCACAGAGCTCTGTGTGTGTGTGTGTGTGTGTGTGTGTGTGTGTGTGTGTGTTTAAGGGAAGTGGTGTGGACAGATATATGCTTTAGATTTCTTGAGTCCACCAGAATATCTGGACATCTATTAGGAATAGTATATGGGAGGTTCTAAACAAGAAGATACCTGTTTTACTTTTATGTTTGAAATTGTAGCAGTTCTACAAAAATGAAAGAAAATGTAGGATAACTAGTTTGGAATGCAAAGATTGCAGCTAGACTCGGGCTTTGCTGATTAGATATGACAGGGATCATTGAAATATTTTGCTATTAATTTTTCTTTTTCTAGTTTTATGGACCATGTTCTACAGGATAAAAGATTAGGATGGAGCAGATATATTTGTCAAAAAGTAAAGCAATTTAGAAGTTGATGGTGTTTTAAAGGTACAAGAGGTCTAATACAATCATATGTGCACAGCAGAAGAACTGGTCACATATATGGAACTGGGTTCATAAGATGACAATGAAGTTCAAAAATTCCTGTTGTCTAGTATCACTGTAGTCATTGCAATGCCATGACATAATGCCACATCTAGATTTAATATCCTCCTTTCCTGCATGTACAACAAAATGCTGTCTGTTTTGATTCTTAAAATATTCTGAATTTAGAACATCTAGGATACTGTCTTTTCCATGCAGCTATTTCTATGTCTTTTTGTTTCCATGGCCACTCCTTGAGCTCACTTATCACCCACAGACACTTTTACGCTTGGTAATGGCAAGGACTGTGTTTGAGAAGTCTTTGAATACCTGCCAAAAGTAAGTGTCTTGGTTGCTTTTCTTCTCATTGCTGAGACAAAAGACCCAACATCCAAAGATAAAGGGGGAAAAGGTTATTTGGCTCATAGTTTATAGAGGTTTCAGTCCATAGTCAGTTGGCTCAAAGACAGAGTGGCACATGGCAGAGAGACATCACAGAGGAGAAACAGTTCATGGTGCCCTCCTGGTAGCAAACGCAACAAGGGAATTTAATAGTCTTTTCACTGCTTTTATCTTATCCAGATTATGAAGATTAGGGTAGTGATATGCTAATCAGTATATTGGTATAATAATCACATGGCCTTAATCCCAGCATCACATACTATAGATTCAGCCACCTCTGAGAAAGCCATCTATGACTGCATGAGTCTTTGGCAGGACATCTAAACAAAAGCCATAACAGTAACTTGAACATACATTATATAATATAGAGCTAGTCATATGAAAAAGAAAAAGTGAAAGAAATATTTGGTAACAATTATATTATATTTTTATTATCAAAATGAGGTGATATAATATTTAATCATATTCTTAAATTCTTGATTAAATACCGAATAGTTTCTCTCTTCTGAAAAACTAAAAGTGTAAATAAGAACCAAACTGTATAACTGACAATGTGAAATAGGAAGAGAAGGGCTAAACGTGTAGGGGAAGTGGGAAGGGTAGGGGAAAGGAAATAAGGGAAAAGAAAAATATGAGAAAACAAAAAAAATGTAAACAAAGTTTTTGTAAATAGGGGAGGGTAGAGGGGGTGAAGGGAGGGCAGGGGTATGGGGAAAAAATGAGAACCAAGACCTGTCATGCAAAGGTACAAGATCTGAATGATAAACGTAACTGTACTGTATACTTAACAAGTACCAATAAACTCAATGAGAAAAAATAATTCTTGTTTATAATTGACTACAACAATTGCTTCATAGTATAAGATCTCAGGAAAACTTTTGGAACATTTTACAGAAATACCTCAGAGTTATTTTTTCACAAATTGTCAGCTGTTACACATTTCTTAGTGATTTAAGCAAATACGTGACTATATCAGGCCATGTTTGCAAGGTCTTATAGAATGTTACTTTGGAACATAGTGAAGAAAGGCAAGAAAGGCACAGGGACTCATGTCTTCTCAACATACCACGTACAAATATCTGTTCTCAGATGATTTTGGAGATTTGTTGCTTCTATATGAGTCTGAAACTGCACCACAAATTGCTCCAAGTGATCATATTGGGCCAAATCAGATAGTTTTAATTAGAAATAAATTAACTGGTTAATTTAAAATAGTAATAGGTTTTAAAATGATTTAATGTAATATTTTCTTTCATGGGACTAATGTAAATTTCTCATTAGAAAGTAGCAAATTATGCAAGATGTGAATTTAGAACTAAAGATCTTATATTGTTCATCTATCAGGCTGTGTATTTACCTAGCTCTTATCACCATGGTAACTATGCATCTCTGGAATGCACAACACAGTCTAAAGCTTCTATTCAACTCCCTTTCTCATTACTTCTGCAGACTTACAAAGAGTTGAATATTTTAAATAAGCTTCCTACATCTGTCTGGAAACATAGGAGGAAATATTTCAAGATCTTAATTGCATTGCTAAAAAAATCTTAGAGGACATTAATTATTTACAAATATAAAAGAATGTATGAGGAAACTATTACCTTATTTTAAAATGGTATCAAGGTTTGGAAATTACATATCTAGAAACTTGTCTTTTCCCAAACTTGCACCATTTCTTAAAACAGTAGGGAATTTGACATTTCATCCAAATTTTCTCAAAGGACAGACAGAGCAATTTGTTCTATTCTTCAGAAAAGGAATCAATAGTTTTAAACATCAAAGCTCCTGTTATAGAGGAATTTAATATCAGCACTTACAGATCTGGAAAAATATTTTGTCTATATCTTTAGAAAAGAAGGTGATAGGGCTATCTTTTGAGATATAAAGTATAAATTTAGAGAAAATACAATATCAAAGTGATATGCAACTTCACCTTATTTCAAAAATTACCAGCAGCAACAGTAACACAAAACAAATAAACCTGCTTTGTCTCGTGAGAGAACTGTGATAGTTACCTCATAAATTATGATTAACAATTGTAAAATGCAAATATATCAGCAACTGATGGTACCTTCTAATCTATAGGGATAGCTAGGAAAGCAAGTCAGAAAAACAAAACTTTGGTGATGCCCGTCCTCAGAGGCTTAGGGTAAAAACAAAAAAAAAATAATAATAAAATCTATCAGCTTCATGCTTTGTCATCTTTTATTAAAAAAAATGAAAACCCCCCACATATATTAATCTTCATTATATGCAATATCAATTTCACAAATAATTCTCATTCTTCTGGTTTTTTTTTCCTCCTTGAGATGTGGTGTAATGATTTCCATATAATTTGTCTTATTTTGGTAGATTTTATATCAGGAATGAATCCAACATCACACTCTATTCTATTTCTTATTGCAAAGTGATAACACCAGTTCTCTGTTTGCAAAAATATTTTCCTGATGAGAATAATTGATATCTGTGTAGTTGATAAGGATCAAATTCAGGCACAGAGTTTTGACTGAATAATATTAAACCCAAATATGGGTAAATTCAAGAAGGAAAATAAAATACAAATGGGACCAGGACCAGATAGTGTTTTTCAGTTTTCTTTTGTTTCAAAAGATTATTATTATTGCTGTAAAGTCCTTCAGGCTTATATAAACTTACAGTTGAAATAAAGGGAAACCACTTATGTAGATTTGATTCTAAAGTTAAATGCATGTACTCAGGTAAGTGGAAAGCTCCCTTGGGAGCAGTTGCTGCTTGGGTCCCTAGCTCTAAAACTGAGGAGACCACCACAGTTCTGATTTCTTGTTCAGAACAATCCAGTGACATATATGTGGGTGTTACTAATATCTTGCATTGCTTCCCTCTTTGGCTGCTTGCTATGTGAGAATTATCTAAGCAGAAAGAAAAGAAAAAGATTCCTCTGGAAATAGCTTTTCTCTCCTTTGTGGTTAATGGAATTTGCACCTGCACAAACGGCACATAATATACAATGCACATGGCTTTGGGAGGTTGCTTGGTTTTATCTCCACTTGAAAAATTGATTTACATATTTTGAGGGTATTATCACACTCGCACATGTGATTTTAGCAAATAGTTTTCTCCTAGCTTCCCGAAAGGAGATAATTTTATGACTTGGGGCAAGAAGGAAGATTTCTCCCCTGTCAAAAAGACTAGGAAATAGGCTCCTTCGACTTTCATGACTGCATTTCACTGGGAGGCGAGCAAGTCCTAAGCTGTTAAACAATTAATTGCCAATAGGATAAGACCACCAATTGTGTTTCTTTTCCATGTAATAATAATGTTCTGAAATGGATTGTGGTTATGGTTATATAATTCCGAACCCATAATGGGAACTATGATGTTTTAAATGGGCAAAGTTTTATGATACATCAATTATAACTCAATAATGCTGTTTTTTTTTTTAAATAACTCCTCTCATATCTATTCCTCCAGATGAACTGTTGTTTCAATTGGACTGCAAAGATGCATGGTGTTTCTGTAGACATAGCTAAAATAGTTACTCATTATCAACTTTGTGCTTGCTACATGGATTAGGCCTTCAGTATACACTAATAAAAGACATAAAATTTTTAATCTTCTGGTACTTAAAATCTGGTGGCAGGAAAAACAGGTGATTACAATATAGATTATTGAGTCTGTAGTTTGGTAAATGTTTGGTTATTAGTAGGTGCTATGGAAGCACTAGTTTTAGTACCCAGAATTGGCTAAAGTTAAAGTATTATATGTGAGAGATAGATAAACATTAATGACATTAGGAACAGGGGAAATGTGCCAGAAAGATTGCATGTAGCAAACAGTATATGAGAAAATTGTTATCAGACTGAATCTCAAATATGAAATCCAAATGCAAAAAGACATTAAAAATCATGCTAAGAAATTTTTATTGAATACAATGGAAACCCATTGATGAGTTTCAGAAAGGAAAGAAAAAAATGGTGATTTATACTTAAAAATTATCATTCTGTAAAGAACAAGAAACTAGAGCTAAATGGATGAATACTGAGGCCATACTCTTAAGTGAAATAAATAGGACACACACGTAAATACTGAATAGTTTCTCTGGTGTGAAAAACTAAAAATGTAAATAAGGTTCAAATTGTATAATTGATAATGTGAAATAGGAAGAAAAGAATAAAGGATTAGGGAAGTGGGAAGAATAGGGGAAGGGAAAGAAGAGAAAAGAAAAAAAATATGAGGTCATCAATTTGAATAAGAAATTTTCACTCTAGGACTGCAAGCATACACTTTTGCATCTGGCTTTTGTTTTGTTTTGTCTTGTTTCTTCTAAAGAATAGTGTTTCTGAGATCTATGCATTTATTGCATGTACCGATGGTCCCTGACTTAAAATTGAATGATTTAAGATTTTTCAACATCACGATTTTTCAAAAGACTGTGCATACAATGATTCTAGCTTTTCCTTTCAGTACAGTAGTCAATAAGTTGTATGAGCTACTCAACAATTTATATTAAAGTTGGCATAATATTAGATGACTGTTACCCTTCTGTAGGGTTATGCAAGTGTCTGAGTATATCAAATGTAGGCTAGACTAAACTACAATGATTGGCATGTTTGGTGTATTAAATACATATCCCCTTTTCATTTTATTGTGGGTTTACCTATTGCTGTTTAGTTCTTGATGGACATATGAATTTGTTTTCACTTTTTGATTTTTATGAATAATATCACCATGAACATTTATAGCAAAGGTTTTGTTTGGATATATGTTTAATTTCTTTGGGTAAAGGTCCAAGGTGTGTTTAACATTATAGAAACTATACATTGTAGGTTTCATTTTTTTTTCTAGCAACAAAGTATGACTCTCAGTCTCAAATCTTCATTAATTTAGCGTTTTGTCTTTAATTTTTATCATTTCATTAGATTTCTAGTGGCCCTTTTTCTCCATGGACTAATTTGTAGTTCCTGCTCCTGCTCCTCTTCTTCCTCCTCTTTCTCCTCCTCCTCCTCCTCCTCCTCTTCCTACTCCTCCTCCTTTTCCTTTTTTGTGCCAAAGATCGAACTCAGGACCTTGCACTTTCGAGGCAGGCACAGTGCGACTGAGCTAAATCCCGAGCCCTAAACTTTCTGACTTTCTGACCCCACCATCCAGCAGAAAATACTGACTTTGCTGTAGCTGAAGATGCTTAAAGCCCTTTGTAGAATTCCAATGGTGTAGACCTTCTTCTCACCTCTCATTTCAGGAGCATATCTTCCCTGAGAACTTAATCAGCATTAGTTTGTCAAGGAAATATGGAAATGCAAATCTAGAAGTTTTCAGAGCTAAGAAGATATGAATATCAAGAGTCAATAACGGGCAGTGTGTTTCTGTGCAGCTTACACAAAATGTTCATGGCAACTTAATTCCTGCTGCTTTGTTTTGTTGACACATTCAGCAAATGTCAAGGTTACAGAATAGTTATCAAATCAATCAGCTTTAATTGCACTTTTAAATCTGATGGTCATAGCATCAGTGTGTTATTTAATTATTTTCAACATATTTTAAAAGGTCAGTGAAAAAATTAGACTTTTTATTTAAGCCCTAAATATATGTAAGACATATAAGATATGTGATTACAGTAAGAGCCAAATCATATCATTTTCCTTTGTTCACCAAGAAATGAAGGGAAGGGTGATGAAAAACAGGCAAAAAGGGATAAGAAATGAATTAAGATGTGCTATGTGCATGTATACATTTTTGTGATGAATGTAATCATTATGAACTACAAATGTAACAACGAAAAATTTAAAAAATAAAATATCTTTGCCATCTTTTCAATGCTCCACTGATATCTGTTACATTACAGTAAAATCCAGGGTCATCTCTCTGGTAAATAAACAATCATAGTACCTTTAATTCAATAAAGAGCTTTAATCTCACATGGTGCCTTAACCAGCCCACTCAACAAACCCTATGTAACTCTTACCTGGTAAGCTATTTTTAAAGATATTTTAAAGGTCTTTTCATTAACTCTATTCACCATCTACATGTTTCTTTGCTGATTTTTGGTTTGGCTAGAAAATTTTCATAACAATATCAGTTCAAATATACTCTCAGCAAGATCTTCCAACTAAATCATTTCAACAAAACTCCAACTCTAGAAGTTCTTTGGCCCATTATTCAGATTTATTCTTTGTAGCACTTACCATTATCTGATTTATAATTCAAGATTTTACTCATGATTTTTATTATCTCTCCTTCTCCTTAGTAAATTCTCATGATCCACTTCTCATTTTTTTCTTTATTAAACTGAATCATTGGGTAGTGATATTTCTCAATAGGCTAACTTAATTTTTAAAACCACTTTGCAGTTTGAGATGGTCATATTCCAAAGTTCTGAACAATGAGATGGAATTTCTGCATGCTGTCTCAAATTCTAATGGTCTGTGGCATTATCTGAGGAAATTATGTCTTCTTACCTCTTCTGTGTTACTTTCTTTCATATTCCCCCATCTGATCCATGAATAGGAAAATGGATAATACAACATTGAATGAGACTATTTGCAATGTCACTCACCTATCTTCTGAACATCTGTGTGAGGCATAAAACCTATGTTGTACTCTTCCAATATCATTGTTGAATACATACATATAGGCCCTGAGCACATTATTACATAGTAAATTCTCTATTTATTGTACTTGAATAACAAGAATTTTTGTAAAGGTTAGAAGTGGATACCTTACAAACATGTAATAGATACTATTAAAAACTCCTCTCAGCTTATCATAGATATTATAAAGCTAAAATGATCTCTTTTCTGATTGGTGCAAAACCACTCTGATTTTGCACAATTTTTAAAAACTGCTATGCGTAGATGACATGGGGTATTATCCAGAAGCTGGAATGCAATCGCGAGTGCAATATTTCAAACACCATATGTCTATGTTTGCAAGATCAGCTCCAAAGGTGGCCAGTGTCTATTTCTTTCCTCCTTGTATGTGGAGTTTGTCTTTCTTTCCCTTGAACTTGGAGTAGCCTTGTGATTTGGTTTTACCAGTGCACTGCATTGGAAATGTTGACTTCCTTATTTTATTTTATTTACTTATTTATCTATGTATTTATTTTATTCATATTATTTGTTAAGAGGTCTGACTGATTACTTTTGGTAAGAAGCCATCTACAATTCAAGAAATCAAAATACCTGAAGATTTGTATGCTATGAGGAGGTCTAAATTTGACATTTGAAGAAAAAACTAGAGCCTGAAGGAAAAGCAGCAAAAGCAAGATGAGCAACAGTGTGAGTAGCTTGACAAATGCAAATGTTTCTGTAGGGCGGAGGGCATTTTTGCTGGTAGAGTGACCAGAGATAAGTCTGAAAGGGCCAGCAATGGAGAATTTGAAATGGGTTATAAAATCATGCTAATTAACTCAACAGATCCTTATGGATTTGGGGAGCTGTAGAAAATATTGAAAGTATGGCTTGATAATGCAGGTTTCATTTTCTTGTGAGTATAAAGTAAAGATAACATGCGAGATTTTATGGCCCAAACTGTTAAACATAAAAATATCCTATGTCTAATGATACAATTATAGCTATGTATACTTCCTATTGACTATTGCATTCTGGGCACAGAATGCTGATTTAGGCTGTAAATATTATTCATTTTTCACATAATATGTATAAAATGGTAATAGTGAATTTTCTACACTGTGGTGTGATGAAGGGTCTTATTTTTTTCTTTAAGTCACTAAAGGGTAAAAAATCAGATCTTTTATGAAAAAAATCAACATGTGACAGTGTCTTCACTTTTTTAAGAAAGGACTGAGATTACTAACTGCAGTCATGATTTCGTGCCAAGCATTACTTTTTTCTTTTTTGATAGTAGAAAGAGATGTAAGGGCCACACACATTTGTCCCAGATAATAACCAGTGTTCCGATTTTCACTGAAGCACTTATTACCTGATATAGTAAAACTTATTTGTCAGGTGCTAAAACACTGTTCTGAGTTTGCATATGGTTCCATATCCATGATGGATAACTTCCATGGTAAATAGCAAACTGGGCTAAAAGCACCATTTGTCAGACTCATCATGTTTCACATTATCCTTGTTGCTTTCTCTAGTTCTTCACTTTAAAAATAACACCATTTTTATAAGCCTCTACATTAACCTCACTATAAATGTCCTCATTAAGTGAAGAAACAAAAGGCACTGTGCAGTACTTGAATCACATTGTGATCTAGTAATGTTGGCCATATTATGTCTTATGTTCTTTTCAAAAGCTCTCATTTTTTTCAACATTTTACTAATGTCAGCAAGAGAACAGCAAAATTAGACAACTTAGAAATTCAGATTCATCTTAGCCTAATACTATACAGTTTTGGATTAAGAACCATTATATAGAAAGATGTATTTCTTCCCCTGATGGGAGCAAAAAGTTGTACTTGGTTTACCTAGACCCTTAAAAGAGAAATACTGTCTAACTTGGTTTTTCATTTCTCTGTTATATGTCATAGCATTTTCTCAATTGGTTTTCCTATTGTTTACTTGTCTAACTTTTAAAATCAATTGTGCAGTAGAATTTTTCCATAGTATCGTATGTTTTTCTCTTTCAACGTAATGCAAGCTGCTTGATGCTTAACTTGATCTTCTTCATTTATAAGTGCTTAGGTCTATTTAAATATGGATTTAAAACTTTATGTAAATAACAATTTTCCATTTATATTTAAGAACTAAAGCATTCTGTTCCTCTAATTTTGCCATATTAATAAAGCTCATATTTCTCACAGAAACATTGGTCTTTATTTATACAGCACAGTTTTTATGGGGGCATATTTCTGTTACTCTGATAATTTTATATTTTATAAATATTTTATATTTGTGAGTATTGTATAATTTTAGAAAATATTTCAATTGATATTTACTAAGTTGTGATTCTAAGCTATACAAAATAATATTAATACTAAAATTCAAAATAGAATAAACTTACAAACTATAAAAATATTTTAGTAGTGGTATATTGCAATCTTATTTTAATCATATATATCTGTCAAATTAATAATTCCCAAAACTTGTACATCTCTATCAGATGTATGGCTGATTAAGAAACTATGGAAAATATAATACAGTATTAACATAAAAATACTGCACATAAAAACAGCAATAATGAATCAAATTTGCAATATGCCTCAAACTCTGAAGCACACTTGATAAGAATCCATCCCTGTATTTTCATCCCAGACCTCTCATGGGGCACACTAAAAACCTTGCAAAGCAAATCTAATAACAATACTTAGGGCTTATTAAAATTCTCATTGAAATTCACTGATTTTCCACAAAGAATATATGCCAACAGAAAAGATAGTATGAGATATTTAAATATCATTTGTAAAATAATGGAAAGACAAAGCAAGCTATATTTTAGCATGGATAGCTAAGCAGCTCTAGATATTTTAATTTCAATGAAGAAAAAAGTGTTATTATTGAAGCTATTTGAAGGTTTAGTTATGTAAGATTATTGCTTTACCTTATATAACAACAATACTGTGGCTGACACTGAAAATATTATAATAATAAAAGTGGTTATTATAATATCACATTAATAAATGATAGCAATGTGTTGGACACTGCATGCAACAAAATTATGAGCATGCTTTCAGGGGAAGAATTTTTTTCTAAGTAAAAAAAAGCTCAATTTTTGTAGGCAATAGGGTCATAAGGCCTATATGCCCAATCTTGTTTCTTTGTCACAGCTCATTTTATATGTGAAGAATCCAAAGATATAATAAATGGTTTGCTTTGAGTTACTTGTCTAATAAGTGCCCAGTAAGAAATACAATTTCAGAGTAGTGTGGAGTCATCATAATCAGATAAAGAAAATGGCAAAGTAATAGCCAAATAAAGAGGAAATGATAAAACACTGTAAGAATCTTATATGGCATGTTGTTTACTTATTAATCAAATTGAAAGGTTCTGATTGCCTCAGTGAAAAATCTTCTTTGTGAAGCAATGAAGTCAAGTAGGTATCAGATTAAAATCTTAGTATATTGTCACATATGTGTACATAAATAAATATACACACACACACATATATATATATTATATACAGTACATATGTTATGTACATCCCAACTCATTGGCAAGGTCTACTCTAGGTTATATGCCATTGCAGGTAATAAGCTGCTCTATTTTAACACAATTGAAAACAATTCTTTGTTATTTGTAGCCAACAAACTTCTACTGGATAAGAACAAAGCTCATAGGATATATATCAATTAAGTAAGGTTTTTTTTCTATAAGTAAATGAAAATCTGGCAGAGTTATTAGATAAACATTTATCTTTATATATCTATATCTATATACCTATATATTTATATATCTAGATATCTCTATCTATCTATTATATATATAATAT
>NW_022900942.1:13654546-13776910 GCF_012274545.1 Fukomys damarensis
TATATATATATAACAGATAGATAGATAGATAGATAGATACACACACACATAAAAGGAAGTAAGGGAAGAAGCAGTCTAACACTGGTGATCAATGCCGTCTCCAGGGTCCTGGGCTTCTTCTCTTTGCTTTCCCATGCAGAGCGCAAAATCTTGCCTACTGCCAATTCAAGCCTTGGCCCCTGTGTTTATGAGAGAAATAGAGAAGTCAGAACAACCTCTCTGCTTGAAGCTTTATCTTTTCATTAAGGAAGGAAAATCTTTCCCAGCAGAATTCTCTTTATATTTTTTACAGCTCAGGTTGGTCACAGCTTACTCTTTAGAGCTCTCTTTGGGAATTAGGTACTGTACCAGTCTGGGCTCAGTCCAGTCATGCTCTGCTAATGACCCTCCCTGGAATCAAAGGATCACTTTTTGCTAGGAGAAGAAATTGAACCTTGCTTATCAGGGAAGCAGATCATCTATTTTTGCTGCTTGACTACATTGTGGTTTGCTTACCAGGGCAACAAAGTACTGGAGAACAGTTTTCCTTATGAGAAACAATGGTCTCCACTAGCTTCAGGCTTCTTGTAGGACTATATTTATGCACAACTCTCAGCACTGTGACAGACACACCCACCCACACACACACACACACACACACAGTCAGCCTCACCATTTACTATTCTCAAAATTTTAGTATATTCTCAATATTATGAGTACCAGGATGATCTATTATTTCATTAATAAAATGAGGCTAATCCTGCTAACTCCCACTATATAACCTCTTTTTTACCAGAGTATTGGGATAGTGCCTTTTCTCTTTCAATTCTACAGAATCTCAAGTAAATGTAACTTTTTTCCATTTTTTTAATAGCTGCTTCCTATCCATGTCTAACTCATTTGCAAAATAGCTGTTATAGTTGGCTTTTTGCAGCTGTGACAAAATATGTGGGAAAATCTACTTCGAGGAGGTAAAATTTATTTTGGCTCAAGGTTTCAGAGATTTTAATCCATGATCACTTGAATCCATTGGTTTGGGGTCTTTGGTTGGTGGAACGTTACCGTGGGTACAAAGCTGTTCACCTCATGGTGCCAAGATTTAGGGAGGGCACCTTTCTCAGGCCTGCAAGCAATGCCTGAGTGGCCCTCCTAACTTTTCTACTGATTCCCAACAGTCTCATCAGCTAGCAACCAATTATTCAACACATACATTCTTGGGAGACATTGATGATCCAATACTTAATATATACCAGTCTCATTCCCAAAAGGCAAAACCACCTTCTTTAGGAACAGTCCTTCTCCCTGTGCAGATATCTTCATTTCTGGGTCTGTGCTCAGCATGCCTTTGGATTTATCTGGGCTCTTTGGATGGCAATTTAGGATGAGCTAAACTGTGGCTTGCTTGCATATATATGAAATGTCTTACTATGCTGTGAATTTTGACAAAGGGGACAAAAGCCTCTAAGGTATTTTCATGGTTAAAATGAATATAGACATGATCCAGTTAATCAATTCTTTAATGTGGGTTACCTTACTGGAACAATATTGGTATCTTGTCTGGTAGAACAGTTAAATTTTGCTGGAAGAGGAGAGGCAGCACAACTTATAGGATGGGAGCCAATGTAAACTGCTGAGCTGGAGATCCCTTCGTGGCCAAAGGTACACAATCAGAGGACGTGGCCTTGAGCATAAGAGGGATCATGCCACTTGAGGTTTTTTTTTGGGGGGGTAAATTTTGAAAAAAAAATTATCACAGATTTTCTTCCGAAATACTGTTTTCATTTCATGTTGGTTGATAACTCTCCAATTCATTGCATTTTACTTTGAATAATGGGATTCAGAGATCCTCACAATTCTAAAATGAAATACATCTGAGGCTGCCTGCTATGGGGATGAAACATGAAAAAGCTTCTGAAACTTTTGAAATGGAAAATGGGGGAAAAACCTTTGCAGATCAAAATGCATTTCATGTTCAAATTTTCCAAAGAAATAGACTTCCTGAAACTACTTTTCATAAGTTAGTTTTAGGTTTCAGTTGGTCAGTATAGGGTAATAGACTCAAACAATATAGTGCTTATTGCAGGTTTCAAAAAAGTTATCCTTATCCAACCAGTTCTGAAATTACAAACAGCCTTTTTTATTATATATTCAATGTGAACCTAATTTAATTCCTCAGTGATTGGAAGTTAGCTACCATTAGTTTGTTTTTGAACACTTCTAAATACACGTGACTAATAACACAAATTTTAAAATTAAATGGGATGATGAAATCAGTATTATATCAATATGATGAATATTGCAATGTGTCATCTCAGTTGGGTCATGGAGGAAAGAGATGCAACACAGAAAAACAATATTACAGATGTTTCTGGAAGGAGGTATTTTGGTTGAGATTAACATTGCTGTTGGTGGATTCAGAGGGTGACCCACATGCTGTGGCCGGTGCTCTCTAGTCAGTGGAAGGTCTGACTGGAATGAAAGACAGACCTCTATAGAGCAATAGACTTTTACAGCAGATGTCGTCAGACGTGAAGTGTAGGATGTGCTCTCTTTCCTGAGTCTCCAGCATGATAGCTTCACATGTGAACAATACATTCTGGACTTCTCAGCCGCTCCATAACTGCATGAGTCAATTCCTTAACATAAGTATGTCTACAATTAAATACAGTGACTGTGTTTTATACATCTCTGGCAAATCCTGACTAAAAATAAATTATATATCTGGCTATGGTCTGTACAAGTAAAAAAAAGAGTTATATTTAGAAACGCATTATTAGTCATGTAAAATTAGAGCTCAGTCACATTAATTGCCAATACATGATCAAAAATAATACTTTTTTATTTATCTAATTGCTGCATCTCGTAAATGTATAGACCAGGTATATACCTGGAGGGAATATAAGTTCATAAAACTATTCTGGTAGGCCTATTGGCATCAGGTATTAAAATAACTAAAATTTTTTGACATTTTAAGTAGGAATTTATATCTAAGAATTTACCTAAGCAAATTTTTGAAGTAAGGAAAAGCAAAGAATATTATATATTTTTCATTATAAAATTTCATTAAGGTGAGTGAAGGAAATGTAATTACTGACTGTAAAGTGAGAAAAATCTATACAAGTAATAATTGCCATTCCACTTTACTGAAGATAAGCATTTATGTATTAACTGATAAAATATATTGTAAAATAAAATGATATCTATTTGTAAGGAGTGCTTATATTTGCATAGTTGAGCTAATGTTTTAGAGTGCTATTTTTTTAATCCGCAGTAGTTTTTTTTAAACTAGTATTTAAGTCTGTTTTTTGTTTGTTTGTTTGCTTTTTTTTTGATTCAAAAACAATAATCTGGAACATTAAGGATTTTGTTCAGAAATTTTGGTTATGCAGATTTTAATTAACCACCAATCATCTTGGTGGAATATTAACTTAGTAGAAGAATCCTAATGCAATAATCTGCCCTATGATAAAAACTGTTTTCTTATTTGGGTGTCCACTTCAATTGCAGCTTAATTAAAAATATTTTGGTATTGTGCTTTGTATAAGCAAATGCCACAGAAAGGTCCAGGGAATGTGAAATGGTCCCAGATAGTTTCAAAGACTTTGCTTTATTCTGATGACATGTAGTAAACAATCAATTACCCAATAATTTATTGAATTACGATTTGAGCACCTGTGTGAATGGAAGGTTTACTGTTGCTGTGAAAATGTGTAAACTGGGTTTGTGAAGGGAAACATTCCTGAAATGATCTACTAGATTCTGAAATCAAGAATTAGCTAAATGAAAAGGTGGGATATAGCACATTGGAAGTCAGGAAAGGAGAAAAGGGTGCAGAGATAATAGAATGAGACAGAGCTCAAACATCTATTACAGGTCACATCACACACAGTCTAATAATTTGGGAAAGTCACTCAAAATCATATATTAAATCTTTCTTTTTCTGATTGTTAGATAAAGATAAATGTAAAAAGATCCTGATCCAGCATCTCAAGAGTAAGTCCATTTGGGGTGTGTTCAACTTTCAACAACTTTCACTTTATTTATTTCCTTACTTATTGTGATAGGAATGTATAATACCATGCTCTTCACAAATCTGTAAGAGAGTTTTACAATTTTGATAAATATAGGCAGTACTTTATGCAGCAGATATCTAGAACATAACCATCTTTAATAACTGAAACTTTACACTGTTTGAGTAGCAAGGGGTTGCAGAGAAGGGGAAATGAGAACCTCTTAGTGTCTTGTAACCACTGTTCTTTTTTCTGCTTTTAAAATGTTTTTAGGTGAATAGACAAAGAAAATGCGGTACTTACATGCAATGGAGTATTATTCATCTTTATAGAAGAAGAAAATCTTGCCGTATGCAGCATCATGGATAAACCTTGAAAACCTTGTGCTATGTGAAATAAACCAGGCACAGAACAAACAAAACTAAAATTAACCTTTTTGTACCAAAAAGTGTACCCCTGGTCTACGGTTATTAGAAAACCTGTAGATTCATGGAACCATCCACACAACCAGGTTTCAAAAGTGCTTCATCTCAAAATGCCGTATTCCCTTTCCTTCTCACTTTGTCGTCCCACCATTTCTTGTTTTCTAACAACGGGTAACTACTCGTCTATTTTACTTCGTTGTAGTTTTACGTTTTGAATGTCATCTAAATTGAATGATGCAACATGTGACATTTCAGGAATTGGTTTCATTCATTCATGACAATTTTTTGAAGATCCGTTCATGTAATACGTTTATGTACCAGCCATTCCTATACCTTTTTTGATGGTATTGTATTATATGGAGGTATATAACCACGGTATGGTTATCTATACCCTGATTGAAGACATTTGGGTTGTTTCAAATTTGGTGGTGATAAGTGGACCTGCTATAAACAATTGTGTAGAAGGTTTCTTTCTTTCTTTTTTTATAGGACAATTATTGGTACATTTTAGACATACGTAATCATAACACTTCTGTACAAGTTTTTCTGTGAGCACAAGTTTTAAATTCACTTGTAAATATGTTTGGTTACAGGAACTGGTGGATTATGTGGTAGTTTATGCTATTTTTATTTTTAAAAAACTGCTGAACAATTTTTCAGAGTGGATATAACAGTCTGCATCCTGATTACTACTACATGAAAAAAGTTTTTTTATGCCATATCACTGTAGATTATCTTAGCCATTTTAATACATTTGTAGAGGTATTTCATCATGATTTTAATTTGTTCATTCTTATTTATCATCCACATCATCCTTGTTAAAAGGTCCATTTAAGCCATTTGTCCATATTTTAATGCGGTCACTTTCTTAAAACTGAGGTTTTAATTTATATTTTATGCAAATGCTTTCTCTTCTGTGGTTTGCAAATTTTTTTTTTCATTTCATAGCCCATGTTTTCATTCTCTAGTAGTGCCTTTTATAGATCAAAAAGTTTCAATTTTAGTGAAATCCATTTATATTTTTCTTTTTGCATCACACATTTGTTATTACACCTAAAAGTGTTTTACTTAAATCAAGTCTGCAGTATTTTATTCTAAAAGTTATAGTTTTTCTCTTGTTTTAAGAACTCATTTTGAGATAAGATTTGCCTAACCTGTGTCATTTAAGTTGAAATTATTGTTCATGATAGATGGCTAATTGTTTTTATAATTTAAGTTGAAGTATTTGCCTGTTCTTTATTGAAATGCTTTTGTCAAATTACCAGGAGTCTATTGGCCATATTTATTTCTGTTTATTTTGCAGCCTATTCTTTTCTATTGATCTATGTGTTCTATCCTTCACCATTATCACACCAGTTTGATTATAATAGATTCATCAGAATTGTTCACACTGGGTGATGTAACCGTGAAAATGAATTCTTCTTTTGAAAATTATTTTGGCTACTTTAATTTCTTTTTCTGCTCTAACAAAAATTAGAAACAGCTTGGGCTGGGATTTAGCTCAGCGGTTCCACCGCCTACTTTACAAGCACAAGGTACTGAGTTCAATCCCTGATACCAAAAAGAGAGAGAGAGAGAGAGAGAGAGAGAGAGAGAGAGAGAGAGAGAAAAGAAAAAAGAAACAGCTTTCCTATAGATAAAGAAAAACACTGTGGTGGAATCATGCTTGCAATTGATTAAATCTGTCATTTTTGAGGATGGCTTAAAATTTTTCTGTTTTAAATCTTAGAACTCACCAGTTACACAGACATCCTTAGATTTCTTGTATCAGTGTTTAGTAGCTTTCTCAACTATGGATCCTGCCCATAATTTGTAAGGATGCTGCCTAATCATTCAATTTCTGTTGGAGTATTTGTAAATGATATTGTTTTGAAAAAGTTAGAATTTAAGGACTTATTCCTAATGCATAGTTATACAATGGATTTTTTTTTTTTATTGCTGACTTTGTGTCCTGCATCCTTGCCAAAGTCACTACTAGTTTTAGCATATTTTTATAGTTTTCTTATGGTAGCTTATATAATCATATCTCCTGTGAGTAGAGACAATTTGAATGCTTTTTTATGTGTCATATATCTTCTTTTTTATTCTTTTCAGCTCTTGTTAGAACTTCTCTATCTAAAACACATAGAATTGATGCGTGAATGATCTTGCTTTACCTGAAGTTCAGGCAAAGCTGTCAGTCATTCCTCATTAAACAGATCAGCTGGAGGTTTTGTGATTGATGCCTACATTAGTTTGAAGTATTTATCTTTTGTTCTTTTCTGCTGAAACTCTTATCATTAATGGGTACCCAATATTCTCGTTTAATTTTTGATCAATTAATAAGATCATTTACATTTTACTATGAATAAGGTAGATCAAATAGATTAATATTTGAATATTAAATAAACCTGCATTTCTGAGATTAGCTCTAATTGTGTAATATTATTTTCTTAAATATTGATTGATCGCATTTGTTACTTTAATGAATTTTTTCTGTGTTCATGAAGTATGTTGGTCTATAATTTTTCTTTTTTTTTTTGGTACCAAGGGTAGAACTTGGGTCCTTGCAATTATTAGGCGGGTGGCGGAACCACTGAGCTAAATCCCCAGCACTTTTTTCTCTTTTTTCTGTAGTTTGTATCACTATGCAATTTTAATTTTTATGTGTGGATTTGATAGGGCCAAAGGATGTCCAGAGGTCTGGTGAGACATTAGTTCTGTGTATGTCTTTGAAGGTATTTCAGGACAAAATTAGCGTTTGAATAGCTAAACTGATAAAGAAGATTGATCCTCACGGATAGGACTGGAAATCATCCAACTCTTTGAGAGCCTGAATAAAGGAAAAGGGGAGAAAAGACAACTTTTGTCTTCTGGAGTTGGAGTGTCCATCTCCTACACTCAGACCTTGGAGCTTTTGATCCTCAGTCCTGTGCACCTGAACTGTAGCACATCACTGGCTTTTCTGGTTCTCCATCTAGCAGAGTATATATGGTGGAGCAGTTCTTTCCCCATGTTGCATTAATCATTTCCTATCCTAAACCATATATATGTATGTGTGTGCATATATAAATATATATATATACATATATATATATATATGTATATTCCTGTTGATGTATCTAAAATGCTGACTAATACAGAGAATAATGCTGGTTTAGAAAGTGAATTGGGAAACAGTGTACATCCTATTACCTAGAAGAGATTGATGAGAATTGGTAATATTCTTTAAATATTCATTAGAAATTTCTGGTGAAATTACATAACTCTGGAGATTTATATTTTGTTTTTTAAATTAATTTTACTGATGCAATTTAGATGTAAATAATGATAACAATCATTATATGGAATTTGTACCTGTACATGATATATCTTAATTCTTATTTTTTCCCACCCCCTTCCTCTCCTGTCAACCTTTCTTCTCCTCCTTATTTACGAATACTTTATTTCTACATTATCTTTCTTTTCTCATTTTTTGCTTTTCCTTTTCTTCTTTTCCCCTCCCCCTCTGTAGTGCCTCTTCCCATTTGAATGTTTTCTTCCTATTTCACATTATCTAATATAGGTTTTGATCCTTTTTTCCACTTTCAGTTTGTCACACCAGAGAAACAGGGTAATATTTACATGTGTCCAATTTATTTCACTAAAGAGTATAGTCTCTAGGTGCTCCATTTAGCTAAAAATGTCTCTAGTTTATCACTCTTTATGGCTGAGTAGTTCTCCATTGTATAAAAAAACCACATCTTTTAAAATCCATTCATGAGTTGACAGACATTTGGGTTGTTTCCAAGATTTAGCTATTAAAAACTATGCTGCTACGAATATGGGTGTACATATATCACTGTGTTAGTACGCTTTTAATTCTTTTGGGAAGATGTCAAGAAGGGAGATAGCTGGATCACATGGAGCCTTGTTTTTTCAGAAACCTCCACTTTGATTTCATATCAGTCTTTTGTCTGAGGAATGGCTGGCAAAATATTTTTCTCATTCTGTTGGTTAACTTGTCACTCTGTCAGTGATTTATTTTGCTGTGCAAAATTTTTTTAATAATATGAGGCCCCAGTTGTTGATTCCTTGCAATATTTCCCACACATTTGGGATTTTGTTCTTAAAGTCTTTGCTTATATCTTCACAAGTTTTACCTAATCTCTCTTCCAGCAGACTTAGTGTTTCTGTTTTAACATTTATTTATTTTTAAATTATTTAAATATTTTGATCATTGATCCATTTTGATTTCATTTAGTGCATGGTAAAAGACATGAATTTAGTGAATTTGGATCTACAATGTTCAAGGCTGGAATTAATTCATAGAATAATGCCATCCCCCAGGGAACTAGGATTAGAGGTGTGAGTGTTAGCTTCTCTAACTAGTCTGAACAAGGGGGGAAACAAAAGAGCAAAAAGATGCTGCTAAGTTTTCTGGTTACTCTCTGTCCCATGTGAACTGTTATGTCTCTGCCACATTGCCTTCGAGCCAGCTGGTTATGGACTAAAACCTCTGCAAACTATAAGCCAAATAACCTTTCTCCCTTTAACTTTGGGTGTTATGTATTTTTGTCTCAGCAATGAGAAAGAAGTAACTAAGACAGAGTGCTTTCATTGCATCCCATAAGTTCCTAATATGTTGTATTGGTTTTATCATTTAATTGTAGAAGCTGTTTAATTTCTTCCTACATTTTATCTGTGACTCATTAGCTATTTGGGAGGGTGTTATTTAATTTTCATGTGTTTATTTATTTATTTATTTTTGCCATTGATGGGATAATTTTGATTTGTTTGCATTTACTTAAGCATGTTCAATGAACTAGTATGTGGTCTATTTTGGAGAATGTCCCATGCACAGCTGAGAAGAATGTGTATTCTGATATTGTGGAGGTGGAACACTCTGTAGACATCTACTCAGCCCATTTGCTTATAGGTTTTGTTCCATTCTGGTATTTCTTTGTTAATTTTTGTCTAGGTGATCTGTCTATTTGTGACAGTGGGGTATTCAGGTTCCCAATTACAACTGTGTTAGTGGTATTTGATTTTTCATGTACATTAATATTTTTCTTTATAGCTGGGTACTATAGTATTTGGTGCATATATATTTATGATTATTATCTCTTTCTCTTGGAATTTTCCTTTTACAAGTATGCAGCGATCTTCTTTGTCTCTCTTGATCAGTCTTAGCTTGAAATTCACTTTGTCTGCAAATAGAATAGCTATTCCTGCTTTTTTCTGGCTTCCTGTCACCTAAAGTATTATTTTCCACCCTTTGACTTTCAGTCCATGATTTTCTTTTTCAGTTAAATGTGTTTTATGTATGTAGCAAACTGTTGGATCTTGTTTCTTGATCTATTCCTCCAGTCTGTCTCTTTTAATTGGTGAATTGAAACCATCTACATCGATGATTATAACCAATATGGATTAGAGTATCCTTGTCATAATTTACCTGTTACTGGTTTTCTGTCTTTCCCCACTGTTTAATTGCTTACCTTGTCTGCTGACTTTTATTGTTGATCTTGGAATTGTGGTCTCCATTATCTCTTTCTAAAATATATTCCAGAGAATTTTGTAGAGCTGTTTTGGTGGTCATGAATTTCTTCTGTTGATCTTTGTCATGGAAGTATCTTACTTCTCCATTGATTTTGAAGAATAGTATTGCCAGGTATATTAATCTGGGTTAGACATGTTTGCTTTCAGGACTTGAAATACTTCACTCCAAACTTTCCTTGCTTTAAGGGTTTGTGTTGGGATGTCTGCTGTGATGGGCTTTCCTTTGTAGGTGATTTGTTTCTTTTCTCTAACAGCTTTTACAATCCTATACTTGTGCTGAATTTCTGGAATCTTGATTATTATACACCTTAGTGTAGATTTTCTTTGATCGTGGCTAAGTGGAGTTCCATACATCTCACTCATTTGTATCTCAAACTCTTTTTCCACATTTGGGAGGTTTTCTGCCATTACTTCTGAGAGCAAGGTTTTTATAGTGTTTGATTTGTCCTCTGCTTTCTCATTGACTTCAATCAATCTTATGTCTTTTTTGCATTATCTTGTATCTGTTAGATTGATTTTTCATGGTACCTTGGCATTTTTAAGAAATCTTTCTATTTTGTGGTCATTAACCACAATTCTTTTTTCTAGATCTGATTTTCCGTCCTCATATTGGTTCATTCTGTTACATATACTTTTGATATAATTTTTGATCTCCTGGATATCTGTTTGAATCTTTCATAGATTCCATTTTTTATGTTGGACATTCATAGGTTTATCATTATTCTAAGCTCCTCTATTTTTTAAAAATATGTGTTTACTCTATGTTGACTGAGAAAATCCTTCATTTTTATTGCCATCTATTTTTTTTAACTTGAGAAATTTTGTCTGATCTGATTTTCTCCATAGCCTCCTGCATGTGATTTTGTTACATCTGCTGCTATTAATTATATCAGAATATTTAAGTGGGTGGCTACTGATTTTCTCTGTCTTGCTGTCCACTGGACTTGTCCTGAGTGGACTGTAGATCTGGGTATTGTATTGGCTTCTGCATCTTGCCATTTTCTATTTTATCACTTTAATATGTTTTCAATTTTGATGATTATGAATTTCTTATATTAGATAGCTTTATTACTAGTATAGAGGATTCCATAGGAAATATCTATTTCTCAGAGGTGTCTTCTAGCTGTAGCTGGCTCTTGGTATGAGTGTCTGTCCAAATATTCTACTTTCCCAATTTATTAGAGATGAGAACTTGTTATTTGGCTCAGCACCCAGACCTTTGCTATTGGACTGTGTTGATGGTTATCACTCCAGGGAATCACTGTGTTGTCATACAAGGGGGAATAACTGATTACAACAGGTATGGCATCCTGGTTAAAGTAGTGCAATTTGCAATAAAGATAGTATGAAGCACAACCTAGAAATTGACACAAGGTGGTATCTATTAATTTGGCATCTTTAATTGTAGCAAGATCTACAATTGTGTAAGAAAATCCATTGCAAACCAGAAACTTGTATGCAGTCAGTTTCCCCTAAGCAGAGTTATTTGACTCTGTTGGGGGAATCTAAGAGAGATAGACAACAAAAGAGAGAGATAAATGAAGATGACTGTAGTAGAAGCAAGGTTGAAGGACAAATGATGATTACTTTGGGAAAAAGGAGAACAGGACAGGAGAGAAAGAATGAAGGAGAAAGTAAAAGAGTATCAAAGTGAACCAGAAAGACTAGAGATAATGTTCACTCACAGGAAAATATAAAAACATCAAGAAAAAACAGAGGTGAGGAAATAGAGAACAAGATGAACAAAATAAGCAATAAAAGTAAAAACCTAAACAACCAAAAAAAAAAAAAAATCCAACATAGATCAGTGAAAATGAAGCAAAAAATAAACAAAGAGAGAAAGAAAGAAAGAAAGATAAAACTTCTTTGGTGCTCACAATTCTATAGTTTTGTTTAAGTCAGAGCAAAAATCCTGTGCTGGGAAGTCCGCAGTAAGATTCATGTAATAGGATTACCGGGGCTGGTCTTTGCCTCCTGACTTGGAGCTGGTGTCAGTCTTCTGCTGGAAGCTTCATGGATGTCCCTTGGCAGCCCACCCATGTTTTCTTACCCTGTTTGTCTCAGCATGGCTTTCCTCAGCCACAGAAAGCCCAAGGCTGCTTCTCTCCCTGTGTACAGTTGGCCCCTCCTGGACCTAGTGCAGTGTCCTCTGTTCTACTTCACTGGTTCGTTTCACGCTGTTTACCCAAGGTGGGGAGTACTTTCTTCTCACTTGTTGCCCCATGGGTGGCCCAAGGCTTCTTGAATCCCACTTCTGTTGTCTCTGTACTCCTCTAGGGCTGCTAGTCACAGGGTAGAAGGGGTGTACTCATCTATTTATTGTCTATCATGGTCCCTAAACTTCTTGTCTCCAGAGGTTCCAGTTAGACACAATGGCACATTACAATAAAATAAAATAAAATAAATCTGGTAGCCCTTCAAGTAAGGAGCAGCTTCATGTCCCTTGCCTCTGTGTGTGTACCGGTTGAATTTGTTGCCAGGCTGCAGCATATTCTGTTGATAAGAAGGCAAAAGGGTTGATGGGCCTTATATCACAGATCTATTCTGTGTGGGTTGAGTTTGCCACACTTTTTGAGTTTTTTTTTTCTTTTTGAAATATCCCAGAATGATGGTTCTTGTTCTGCATGCTGCATTCTCCTGGAAGCTCTGCTGGCAGCTCCATGGACTGGTACACTTCTATTTTTTAATGAAGTCCTGTGCCTATGTATTTTTGATCTACAAGTCCCTTATTTCACATTGATTTTGGCATCAGGATGTATGTCCTTCACTTTTTTCCAATTACCTGTGCTTTTAGTGGATTTTCTCTGAGTAGCTTTTATGTGGTTCCTTCTCTATTTAGTCATGTTCCCCTTGGATATTCATATTTTTGAAGACTTTAAGCTATGAGTTTAATTGTATTGATAGTTTTAAGACTATTCAAGTTATACACTTCACGTATATAATTTTGGGGAGTTTGTAGCTTTGAAGATATTGCATGGCCCTTCTATTGTATGGTCTATTGTACGGCCATTGACTATCCAAAGTTCTGTACCAAGAATGATTTATAATAGTTGTTCATTCACTTTTGACTATAAAAATCTATAGTGAATCCATCTATTTCACTCCTAATACTTAGGTATTATGCTGTCTTTATTTTTCTGAAAAAAGATCTTCCTAATATTTATTAATATTTTAAAATATATTCTCAAAGAATCAACTTTTATATTTATTTTATCAAGTTTTTGCTTTCAATGGCATTTCTTTTAGATCCTATCTTTATTGCTTCCTTCTATACATTCATTTTTCAGTTTTTAACTTTCATAAGATGGAAATTTCCATAGTGATGTGAAACCTTTTCTATTGTTTCACACAAGCATACTATTCTATATATCTCCCTGTAAGCTATACTATGGCTTTATTAATATTTATTTATTTATTTGTAGTGTTAGGCATTGAACTCAGGGACTCACATGCACGTCACATGCTCTACCCATGAATCATAGTAGCATGTGTTATACATCACAATTTTTATATGCTGTGTTTTTAAAATTAATTTCATTGAAACTATTATATAATCATTTTTGTGATTTCTCCTTTGACCTACGCATTATTCAGAAATCTAATGTTTAGTTTATAAGTACTTGGAGAATTTCCTTGGTCTCCTGATGTATCAGATTTCCAATTTATTTTCTCAGTCACTTGTTCTGGGAGACACTCAAATCTGAAATCTTTTCATAAAACTTGGTATATGGGCTAGAAAGTTACTCATGGATGTGTCACACCTTTCTCCCCAAAGCACAGAAAAGTGTTACTTTTCATGGGCCTGTGGTTCAAGACATACTAATTTAAGTAATTTCTATTTCACTTGGGAACTATGTCTCAGTCAATGCTTAATCACTGAAATAAAAAATTATGAAAATGTGCAACTATTGAATCTTTGGAATGCTTACTTCCTGTCTTCTAAAACAGTAATACAGAACCTTTTAGAGATTAGTTCCCAAACTGCAATCCAAAACCTACTTACTTGTTGCAAAGTACCCACACTACAATGAAACCTGAACACTGAGGTTTTAGTTTAGGAAAAATAACTCATACATTAACTCATTAATAACATGGGTGACATAAGTTCACCACAACTGATCTAGAAGACAGGTATCTTATCAAGGCCTTTAGTATGCAAATCGTCTCTAGATTTTCTAATTCAATATACATTTTATCTTCATGATATTGTATCAGTATTTGCTTTTTTTGCAATCTAGGTCGTAGATTAGAATCAGTATATATATATATAAAATGGACCACAAAATATATAGCTATTTTTTTCTTGGGTCTTTTGATGGAATTTGCCATATGGAAAAACTATAAGTGTATATTATTTTCTATTCATGTTTATGCTAATTTTTACTGATCACTTCTCATATAGGAGTGTACAGAAGGTACTATCCACCCAACAACCACATATTTGTGCCTGAGTTCACATTGTGCTGCTTTCGTCAAGATGTCATATCTAAATGGCAGCTGCAAATAGTGCATGCATTTTCTCATGTTTGAGCTTGGACCCATTGATAATTATCCAGAAAACCTCATCCAGTTTTCTACAGGCACCAGAATGCTGAATTATTTGAGAGATCTAGACTATTTTCCCAGTCACAAAAGGTTCAGGCAAGTACAGGAGCTAAACGGATTGTATATCTGTCCCTCAAGTAACAGCCCCTTATTTTTCCAACCAGAATCCTAAATTTCCCATAACAAATTTGTTTTTTCAGGTTGTGTAAGGTCCCCCAGGTTCAGTCAATAGTACTAACACTTGGGCTATGTTTGCATTTGGTTCTCTTTCTTGTGCCACTGCAGGAGATAAGAACTCTGACAAAAGCATCCTCTAGCCTGCAGCACTGCTTATCAATTTGTATATTTTGCTCTTTGCCTTCCTTTTACTTATGAAGAGAATTAGTGGTAGTTAAGGAGAGAAGCCTAAATCCATTATTTTATATCTACTATTTCCTTCTTAAACTTTGAAATCCTAAAAAAACACCTGCTACACAATTGTTTCTATAGACATGCTCTCACAACTCACCATATGGAAGATTTGAACAATGGGCCCACCTCCCTATCTCTGCTGCTGCTGATCCCCCCTGGCAAGGGTGGACTCTAGGTATCCAGCACCAAAATTGAGCTTGCATCTTCTATCCTGTCCCATGCCAGGTAAATACTGTAGCATTTGGGTTCTCCAGAATTAGACCTAAAGATTTTGGTATACGATATTTTTAGAATCAGTAAACAGTACTTGTGAGAAGAAAGGAAAGCTACAGGATTGAGCAAAGCCTAAGTCAAACTGCTATGGGACCCTCACCAATCTCTGACAATTGAGAGGGTAGGTCTGGACACAGGATTGAATCAAAATGGTGGAATATTTCCATGGTTGTTTCTCAGAGGGGAGATGTAGCTACACTTGGAAAACTATTGCTTTGGGCATTTAGCTCTCTGCAGCTGATGTCAGTCAGGAATGAAACCCAAAACCTAGGGATTACTATATCTGCTGACTACAGTCTGTGACAGGACTAAGCTCTTTGTTTAAGGGGAGTGGATGGTGCCTTTGTGCTTCAGTCAAGATAAGTTATTTTTCAGATATTATAATTGTATAAAATCTTGTTATAAAATCACAATTTAGGCCACCATTATTTTCTACTGCAGTTATTATTATTATTGTTCCTGTTATTATTATTATAGTAAAATGTTTATATTTAGCATATGGTTTATGATAATTCTTCATCATTTTTCTTGCACTCAGACATTCAGTCTGGAGATATTTTCCTCTGTGGCAAAATATAATCTTTATAAATTTATTTCATAAAAAATGCAATAGAAGTAAACTTTCTCAGTTTTTCTTCTAGAATGTCTTTATTTCATCTTAACTGTGTAAAAATACTTTCCCTGGTTGAGCAGTTCTAGGTCAGCAGTTGTTTATCTCCCAGATTTTGATGATACCATAACATTTTCATTTCAATTTTATTGCTGTTGCCAAGAAGTGTGTTGTAAACTATTTTTTCCAATGATATTTTTTCACTGATTTCTTTACAGCACTTTTTATATCTTTGGTATTTTATAATTCCATCACAATATGCTATGTATAATTTTTTTTACATATCTGTCCTACTTGAAAATCACTAGCTTTACTGGTCTGTAGATTCTTATGTTCAGAAAATTTTCTAGAACAATTTATTATAATTTCAAGTATTGCCATTCTTATCTATGTTATTTATACATTAGAACACTGCTTAACTTCGCTGTACTTTTTTACTCATTCTGGAAACCTTTTTCAGAGCTCTTTTTTACTTCCTTTATTTATCGGTTAATTTATTATTGAACAAATTTCCTTTTAAAGTTGCCAATATTATTGTTGATGTATTTTTTCAATTGCTTGTGTTTTTTATGTTCTTAAATCAGGCTAATTTTTTTAAAACTTTTTTAACTATTTTAATTTTAAACATTGGCTCTATAGCTATTGATTAAAATGTGTGTATAGTAACCCCTTTTCTATTGTCTTTGTAATATCTTAGTACTTTTTACAAAATGCTTTTTACAAAAGCATTTTGTGTTCTTCTGACTGTGTCCATTATAGACTTCTTTCTTCTGTGTTTCATAATGATTAATTAGCAATTCATATTGATTTTCTTTTAATTTGTGAAAATCCTGGAGTCAGAAATAAGGGATTTTCCATCCAGCAAGGACTTGGGAACATCAATACCCCAAACTACAGGGAGTCACCAGCTTGCAGACACTGATCCTTCATGATGAGTGGGGACTTCCATTTATCCAAATACCATGAAACCTACAAACGTATCCTCATTTCCACCAAATATTTCCCCCTTGTTACAATCCATGGTTCTCTTCAAGATTATGACCTTCTTGACAAACCCGGTCTTCACACACACTAGGTCTTTATGCATTGCTGTCCTGTGTATTTCCTTTAATAACCAAGTTCTTCTTTTGACAATTCATACTTGCCAGTCTTTTAGCTCACAGTTTTTCCTGTAGCATCAGGAAAGAAAGGAAAGAAAGAAAGAAAGAAAGAAAGAAAGAAAGAAAGAAAGAAAGAAAGAAAGAAAGAAAGAAAGAAAGAAAGAAAAAGAGAAAGAAAGTCTCAGCCTTAAAGTCATTTGGTAACCACACATCGGTTCAGTTGTATCTGGCTCCTGTTATTGCTGAACAAAACTTCACTTGTCAGCTTTCACCAACAAACCTGTCTTTCAGTGCAGTATAAACACATCTTTTCCAAAAGATGAGTCTTCCCTTTCCTCAGTCTTTCAACATAGGTATTATTGAGAAGGCCTGCTGTTCTCTTTCTTGACTCCCTGGCTTGGTGTGGTTTCTTTGGAGGCCACAGTCCCTTGGATATATTCCCCCTGCTCTGAATTCCCCCCGACACACTATCTTCCACTGCAGACCACACACTGTAAGGAAAATAAGCCCTCCATTGTAGATATCTCCTCTTTTTTAAAAATTTCATGTGAATTTAATTTTTATGTGAATATATCCATTCTCAGAATGAACACAAGCCTTTGTGCTCTAGAATATGCCCTCTAGGTGACCTTCTCTAAGTTTGGCTCTAGCACTTATTATTTTTATTTATTCAACATTTCCATCACAGATTTGGTCATCCACGCTTATACAACATGATCCAAATACATGACTTTATAGTTCTGCAAAAGTGTACTCCATCTCAGTAAAAGGCATTATTAAGATTTTTGGGTATTTTACTCCTTGATCAGTGTTTAAATAAAAAAAAAAAACTAAAGATCATTTTTACTTCATCGCTCTAAACACTATATCAAAACTGCTAAATCTTATAGCTTTCTTTATGAATATTAATAAAACTTTGTACTTTGCTTCCTGTTAAACCAATTCTTATATTGTTGTTTTATCTTTTATTTTAAAACTTTACTCCGTATTGTGACAGAAACGTGTGTTTAATCACATTATTTTCCTTTTTAAGACCCTCTAAGGGATTCTCATTTCTGGTAGATATAATTCGTAATTGTAAGGCCCTGGGTGAACATCCCTTAGACACCCGAGTTCATTTCATGCTTTCTTTGCTAATCATTTTGCATCTTCACTTAACTATCATGTCCTCAGAGATATATTTTCCTAGACTGTGTAAGAAGCCCGATTTCCCTAATTTGGAATAATATTTCTTAACCTGGAAACTGCTGTTAGTGTGGACTCTTCACTTATTGTTGGGTTGCTGAGAGGAGGGGCTGTTGGCGCCTTGCCTTGCATATTGCAGAGCATCCCTGGCCTCTGTCCACTAGATGGCACTATTACTTCCGCCTCCCTCTCTGCAGCTGGGCACTCAAACTCCACACACTTGCCAATGGGTGTCTGGGGAGCCAAAGGACCTCTGCTGAGGAACCACCGTCAGCTTTTAGTATTATTTAGAATTTCTTCAACAGTATTGCAATAATTTTACTTATACATCTATGTATTCATTTGCCAGAGTCTTTGGCAATATGATTTATAAAAGTATGTCTTGTAATTATTTTCCATTATAAATGGAGCGCACTATCTCTCCCATACAAACAGAAGAAAATATCCTTTTTATCAAATTAAAAAAAAAATAAAAGAAGCACCATTACTTGCTAAACACTGAGTCAGAAAAATCTTCTCTCTTTTTTTTTTTTTTTTTTTTTTGTACCAGGGATTGAACTCGGGTCCTTGAGCTTGCAAGGCAGGCACCGAACCGCTGAGCTAAATCCCCAGTCCAAGAAAATCTTCTCAATATTCTGCACAGCAGTTAAATTTAGTGTTTACAGAACGATTCCAGGCAACTAGAAATGACAGTAGCCCTATTGATTAAATTAAAACAGAAAGTGTGCCCATGAGATGGTGCGGTGGTAGAGGTATGAGAGCTAAGACAAAACTTAGAACTGAAATATTTCAACAGAAGTGAAGACGGTCTTGTGAAAAGGTTTAATTCAGTGTAAAATGGTGATTTTCTCTTTGTAAAAGCATTTATATTTGAAATTATTTATTTTAACTTATAAATTAAAATATGACTAAACAATAAAGAACCTCTTAAATTTTTATGATGACTCATGATATTGTTAAATTTTTTATGCACTCAAAAAATATATATTTGCTTTTATATGTACCAATATTAAGGATTTCAAAAAATTAAAACATTAACATGTGAAAAGCATATGGCATATAAAAGAATATCATTACAATGGTGTCCTTACAGAATAACTAATATTAAGATGTCAGTCATTTTTGAATTTATCTTTAATTGATTCAGTTGTGCCCATTTCATTTCTCTCCCTATTTGTACCTGATGAATCCAAATTAATTGCTTTTGTATCAATGATGCCATAGAAAGTTGGCAAACATCAAGAGTCAGGGTAAAAAGAAAAGGAGTAATTTTCTTGCCAAACATAAGATAGACATGATTCTATTTGTTAGTTTTAGACTTCATGGTTTTCTTTAATGTTTTTTACTGGAATAAATGCTTAATCCACAAGGAAAGTAGACTTGTGGATAATTTCAAGAATTTACTAAATTTGGACCTATTCATCCATGTTACATTATCTAGTATACATTTTGATCCTTTTTCACACTGGATAAACTAGGGAGGAGGGAGGGGAAGGGGAAACGAATGGAAAAAGTATGAGAAAAAGAAAAAAACAGAAACAATTTCTTTGTAAATAGGGAAGGGAGGTGGTGTTGAAGGGAGGGCAGGGGAATGGGAAAAAAATAAGAACCAAAGTATATCATGTACAGGTACAAGTTCCCAATGAGGAATGTCATCATATTGCATACCTAAAATGTACCAATATATTTATTGAATGAAAATCATTTAATGAACTTAAAGGAACACATTCAATGTTTCAAATATCCACATACATGTGTTAATCGTAAGATTTTTCTGTCATGCATATACAATATCATCAGTGGCTGGCTATATCTGCCTTTTTTATTTTCTTCCTTTGATTTCTCTTTTATTTAAATAGATGAGATAGAAAATCAAAAATGTACAAAAAACAGTTTAAGACTTATATTTGAACTTTGGTAATATCTGATTGTAAGTCTGATTTCCAATTCCAAATAAGTACCTAACACAGTGAGTTGTAGACTTGCTTCAGATTTAATACGAAACTTCGTGTTTCATTAGGTTGCAATGTAATGTTGTTTTCCCAGTAAATGTGATTGTTATATAATAGATCCAGTTATTTTGAAAAATTATTTCTAGTACTAGATATTATGTATTGTACATAGCACACACACATATGCACATATATATTTGAATTGTTCAATGAATTGATAAGAGTTTGATAAGAAAACTGCACTATAGCTCTGAGACTACTCACTGCAAGTGTTGCACCTGGTCCCAATTTCTAACTTCCTTATTATTTCTTGTTATTGTTTTTTGTTACCATTTTCCTTTAGAATTACAAAGGAACAGGTTCGCAGTGGTTCTGCAAAATATTTTCTGCCTCCTCAAAGATGCCTGTGGATGTAGCCTTTTGTGACCCTAAGCAAATCTTTCACAAATATGCTATTGGAGTTGAGCTGATGAAATATAACTGAAAAATGTATGTGCTAAATAGGCTTAGCTCCTATTTTAAAATATTTTTAGGGAAATATTATAATTCAGTTTGGGTCGATTAGTACAAATAAGTTTGACTTTTGTGGATTTATGGGGTGTAGCTGTCAGAACAAATGACAGTGTATATTTAATTTGTAGCTACACAGCGATTAAGTTGTAAGACCAGAAAGACTCCCCCAAATTTGAGTGGCTTCTTTGTACCAACCTTTACTTTGAAATAATAATTTTAGAAAACTGCAACTGATATTTTCAGAGTATTCATGTTCAATGTTTTTCTTACCTTTATTAATAAATTTTGTTCTTGCATGAGAGCTGTGGCCTGATATGATTAATCTGACAATGTAGGTCTTTGTAGTAGTGCCAAACTACTTTTAAATATTAATCCAAGAATAATACCTAGGAAAGAACACACACTCTCGCACATACACACAGTTGTGTGTACAATTTGATCTCTACAAGCATGGAGCTTGCTATTTTTTATGTACCACATTCTATGACACCAGTATCTATAATATAGCCTCTTATTTTTCATCAGGAATAATAGACTTTTTGGTAATTGAGGAGAGAAATGTGTGTCCCTTTTTTTTTGTTTATCTCCTAGTATTTTTTATTATTTCCTGACTTGAGTCTATTGTTGAACACATTATTGCATAGTAATGAGTAAGAGCCTGTATATTGTTGCAGTTGTTAAACATACACCACCCCATAATCAGATATTGAATAGTGTACTTTAGATGCATCAATATCACAGTAACACTAGGAAATGCAAGAATAGTATCTTGTAAAGAGAATAATAATGACAGTTTCAGCTGTGTTTGTTGAGGTCTCCTTCTAGAGGAGGGGACTCAGGGAGACGACCGAGGACACAATGAATGACCAAAAGCTGATGGCTAATGGCAAAGTTTATTTGTAATGCCGCATTTTATATACTAGTTTCAAAGCATGATCTCAGCAATTGGTAATAAATCTCAATCACAAGGAGGCATGGGTAAGATAAGCAATCAGCCACAAGAAGGGACAGGCAGATATACATTGTTTAAGCTAAGAATATAACATCAAGATAAGACAAATCTGTTTATGACCAGAAGGGAGTGTAAACTGGGAACAAGAGCAAACACAGAGTTCAAGGGGTTGTTTGTAGATCAAGGGATTTGGCTCTAGCAAATCGCCTTCAGGACTCCTGTGCCCCGGTGAGAACCAGCATTCCGGGGCTCAGGGTCAGCACTTCGGTCACCCGTCTTCTCGTGCCCCAACAATTCCCCCTATTTTTTTTATTTTTAGTGCAGGGACTTTTCCAGCTCAGCAGAAAGACTGTGCTTGTCTTAGGTGAGAAATATCCAGAGAAATCCCTTACCCATCATCAAGCCATGAGAAGTTTAATTCTCATGCTCTGTCTTAGGTTGGATATTTCTCCACAATTCTCTTACCTGTCTTTGACTACCAGCCTCTGCAGGGGTTTAGAAGCCTTTCCCAAAACCTTTGTAGTATTCAATTCAAATACAGCAAATGTATAGGCTTGCAATAAGCCCATAAGAGTGTGAGTAGTTTGGAGGGCAGATAAAATATAAACCAAGGATTGTAAAGCAATATCTAAACACAATGTGGAGTTTCCTATACATAAGGGTTCTTTACTATATCCCAAAGTAAGATTGATGATTGTAGATTCCTCTTTTGGAAAATTGGGATTACCTGTGCCCCAAGGACCAGGAGTGTGTACAGTATCATTGCAGTACAATGGAGATCTAGATTTAGTTCATTCCACAAGACAAAGTAAAGGTGGATAAAGTACATAAACCCAGTAAGTGTAATTATACCCCATTACCTGGGAAGTGCGGGTAAGAACAGCAAGCATAGCAAGAAACAGGTGATCCAGTGTATGAGCTTTTCCAGTAGTGGCCATGATTCATTCCGCATTTTGAGTGAGGCTCTTAATTTGGCCCCGCATTGGTGGATCCATACCCACCTTTTTCTTTAGCTTGCTTCTGATGGCAGGAGTAGCCACACAATGAGTGATGTCAGGTCCCATCTGAGTTGCAACTTCCAGTTCAGGAGGTGGTTTTCCTTTGAGAGTGAGTTACCGGTCTGAGGCACCGCGTTGGGATCCAGACATTTTCAGAAACAGCAGAGATGTAGGCCTATCCTGGTCCTAGGGCAAGGACTTTCACAGGGACCCAGTCGCTCCACTCCTACAATTTCCCATGCACAAAACAAGAGAGAGAGGATTGTAAAGTAGATGCAAAGTGTCTTTGTGCTCTGGATAGTGGATCAGCAGTGCGAGGCAGATTAAGAAAGTTAATGACATACAAGGCAAGATGCAAGCATGCAGTGTGGGAAGTACACACACCCCAAGGGCAATTCCCCCTTTTTAATTTTGTTAGCTGTAATTTGATAGTATAATGAGCACACTCAATGATAGTTTTCCCTTGGGGATGGTGAGGTATTCCCGTCACATGAGTAATGTCCCATGTTTTGCAAAATTGTTTAAAAGCATGAGAGTTATAAGGAGGACCGTTATCTGTTTTTAGTTTAGCAGGAACACTCATAACAGCAAAGGCAGAGCACAAAAAGTTTTTCACATGAGAAGTTTTCTCTCCTGGCATGGCCATGACCCGTATGAATCCTGAAAAGGTGTCAACAACAACATGGACATATTTAAGCCTGCCAAAAGGAAGAAAGTGAGTAACATCCATTTGTCAAATCTGATTAGGAACATAGCCTCTGGGATTAGTGCTGGGAGGAGTCTGTCTCAGGTGCAGAGGACAGCAAACAGAACAAGTCCGTGGAATCCACTTGCCTGTGGCAAAAAGAATTTTCCATTTCTGATGTAATTGCCCTGCATTAGAATGCAACATTTGGTGCTTTTCTTTAGTGGAACCAAAGGCAACAGTTGATAATTTATCAGCACAATCATTACCATAAGTAACTGGACATGGAAGTCGGGTATGAGAACGAATCTGGGTGATGAACACAGGATTAATTCTCGGAGGAGCTGTTGAAGAGCCTGTAAACAACGAAAAACAGGAGAAGAAGAGGAATGGAGTATGGCTATGGAAAGTAGATGGAAAACAGGCACAACATACTGAGAATCCGTGACTATATTCACAGGTTTAGAAATATTGAACAGCACACAATACACAGCAAATAATTTGTTTTGTTGAGTAGATGAATAGGGAGTAGACCGTATAAAGAAGAGCTGCTGATCTCTAAAAATTGTATCTTATTTAGTTTAGTAGCATCAGTGAAAAAAGCTTTCTGCTAAAGGAATGGGGGATGAAGAAACAATAGAAGAAATGATCCAGTTATGTTGGGACAAAAAAGACAACGATCACAAGGTAAATGAAATAAAAAATTTCCATAGAAATCAGCCAAAGCAATCTAAAAATCTGGAGAGAATCGCTGAAAAGTTTGAAACTGGCGTGAAGTGAGACCAAGTGACTAGCATCAGGGTTAACACCTTTTAACTGTATTATCTGAATTTTCCCTGAAACGATGAGAGAGGCAATTAGTTCAAAATACGACATGACTTTGTGGGGAGGCTGAACAAGAAGATAAATCCATTCAACAGGAGAGTTTGCTTGATAAAGAAGTCCTATGGGGCTGTCGGGAGTGTTAATGACAAGAAGAGAAAGGCAATCCATCACAAATATGAAAAGTAAACTGAGATTGTAAAGTACTTTTAACAATTTGTAATTTTTTTAAAGTCTTTTCAGAAAGGTTTCATGGGCTGTCTAAAGCAGAGGGTCTTGAAAATGTAGAAAACAGGTTAAGCAACTGGTAATTAGGGATGCCTAATATGGGACAAATCTAATTGATATCTCTCAATAGTTTTTGAAAATCATTTAGAGTTTGGAAAGATTTTTTTTGAAGAGTAATTTTTTGAGGTTGAATCTTAGATCTCTGTAACCTGACTCCTAAATAGGAGTAAGGGTCTTCTTTTTGAATTTTTTATGGAGCAATTTGAAGCCCATGTTGTTTTAAAGTATTAATATTATTATTATTTTAATTGTTGTTGTGTCTCCTCACCTATAACACTCTGTTTAATGGTGACCTCTAGGTGGGCAATGAAATCTATAGAGATCTCATCTGGTTGTTGAACAATTTTTATATAATTGAGACTAGACTCTCCAGAGAGAGTAATGTGATCTCAAGCTTTTAGAGCTCTTAAACAAGAGGGCCATCCCTTTGTAATTGGGTCTATATTTTTAGATAAATATATTATTTGTTGATCTTATGGGCCTATTCTTTGAGTGAGCATCCCTAAATCAGTACAATTTTTTTTTTTTTCAGCCGTGTAAAAAGTAAAAGGCTGGGTTTAGGATCCCTGATATAGGGGGCAGCAGAGTTAGTTTTAGCTGTTTAAATGTTGACTCTTGTTCTTTACCCTGTAATAATTATTGTCCTTTTTGGGGCCCTTTAAAGCTTCATATAGAGGTTGGGTTAAGCCTGTAAACCCTGGAATCTAGATCTTGTAAAAACCTTTTATCTCCCAAAATGTTCTCATCTGTTTTTGAATCTTTTTATCTCTCAAGCAGCATATTTTTTTGGAAACTTTATATCTTAGGTATTTGACTTGTTCTATGTAAATTAGAGCCTTTCTTTATGAAACTTTATAACTTGCCTCTTGAAGCAGCATTGATAGTTTTTTAATACTGTGTGAAGTTTTTATTTAGTACATCAGAAAATTAACAATAATAATCATAATTATATGTATGAAACTTTATGTCCTTTAGTTTGCTTTGATATTAAAAGCATTTTTAATAAAACCTCTTAATAAGTTTGTTTTTCTACAGAACATAGCATATTTTGAAAATGACCATTATAAACATATCACAATAACATATTTAGAATGTAACCTCTTGATGATAACCAATGTAAACTTTTTATAACAACATATTTGATGAGGCATATGTTTTTTATAAGGCTATGAAATTCATTGGGGCTCCCATTAGTGAACAAAGACTAGAATACATATTTTTGAGCAGTTGTTTCTTTACCAATAGGAGTGGACCCAAAAGTTTATATTTAATTATCTTGACAAATTTTTAACTTATAAAACCTGATGGTAGAAATTAAGAAATTATCTGTATCCTTGACAGCATTTTAATAAAAAATGTACTTGGATAAACACCTTTCAAACAATTGGACAGACACAGACAAACATATAAGACAATTTATGAAACTAGAGTGCACTCAATATATTTGGTCAATTGAATTACAAAATATCTTTTAGTTACAGCTACTCAAAATGTAGGTCAATTAATAGAGATCTCTTGTAAAATTAGAATCAAAAGGAATGATAGCTCTTTATGACTATAAATGTAAACCTTGTATAACAAACTTGAAACCAACAAGACAAACATACTTTTTTTTGTTAAATCATTTTTTGACACCTTTTTTACATACTTAGGCCTTTTGGTTTTGTATATCTGTTTTTATCTCTTCTTAACAAGACAAATATATAAAAAACCTTCATTGTAAGTAACTGGGATGATTGAAGCATGTAGGAGCCTGTAGAGCCTACTCCAGATATAGCACAATGCACCCAGTTATAGGAACATGTAAAAAGCCTGTGCCTCTTGGCAGTGATGAAAACATCAGTGCCAGTGTCTGCAAGTCCAGTAAATTTTCTTCCCTGGATAGTTATTTCACAGGGGAGGAAAATTCCAAAATTTCCTTGAGAATGCCCCATCCCAGGGGTTGTGTCTGACTCACCAATCATGTCATTTCTGATTCTGTTTCCTGTTTCTGGGTTCTGCCGAGTCCCTGCTAAGGTGCCACTTGTTGAGGTCCCCTTCTAGAGGAAGGGACTTAGGGAGATGACTGAGGACACAAGGAATGACCAAAAGCTGATGGCTAATGACAAAGTTTATTTTTTAAATTTTTTTCAGCTTTAATTGAGTTTATTGGTACATTTTAGGGATACAGTACAGTTGCATTCATTGTTGGGATCTTGTACCTTTACATAATAGATCTTGGTTCTCATTTTTTCCCCTTACCCCTGCCCTCCCTTCACCCCCTCCTCCACTCCCCATCTACAACCACTTTATTTCCAACTTTTCATTATCTCACATTTTTTTCTTTTCCCTTTTTACCCTTCCCCTACCCATCCCAAATTCCCTACACCTTTAGCTCCTTTCTTCCCATTTCTCAATGTCAGTAATCTTACTAGGATCTTCTGTATTATTGCAGATTATTTACACCAGATAAACTATTCGGTATTTACACATATGTGAATTATTTATTTCACTTTGGAGTATATCTTCAATATGTATCCATTTTCCTATTAATGAATCTATTTTATCATTCTTTATGGCTGAGTATTATTCCATTTTATAAAAAAAACACATCTTCTTTATCCAGGTTCCAACTGATGGGCAAATAGGCTGTTTCCAAGTTTGAGCTATTACAAACTGTGCCATTATAAACATGGGTGTGCATACTTCTCTGTGATATAATTCTTTTAGTTATTTTGGAAAGATACCCAGCAGAGGGATGGCTGAGTCAAATGGAACCTCCAGTCCAAGCTCTTTGAGGTATCTCCATATTTATTTCCATAGTGGTTGCCCCAGTCAGCACTCCCACCAACAATGGAGAAGGGTTTCTTTCTCCCCACAGCCCTGCCAACATTTGTTATTGTGTGATTTCTTGATAGTAGCTATTCTTTGTGGGGTAAGGTGGAATATCAGTGTTGTTTTCATCTGCATCTCTTGAATGATCAGTGATGTGGAACATTTTTTCATATATTTACTTGCTGCTTTGATTTATTTGTCTGATAAATGTCTGTTCATTTCAAATGCCCATTTTTGAATCTGGACTTTATATTTGGGGGGGGATTGTTTTGAGTTCTTTATATATTCTTGATAATAGTCCTTTTTCTGAGGAACAGCTACTAATTATTTTTTCCACATTGTAGGTCATCTATTAGTTCTGTTGATGGTTGCTTTTCAAGTACAGAAGCTTTTTAATAAGATGAGATCCCAGTTGTTGATTCTATCTGCTAGTACCTGTGCTACTGAGGATTTGTTCATAAAGTCTTTTCCTATGCCAGTGTCTTCCAGAGTTCTGCCTAACTGACCTTCCAGCAAGTTTAATGTTTCTGTTTTAATATTTAGATCTTTAATCCATTTGGATTTTAATTTAGTGCATGGTGAAAGATCAGGGTCTAGTTTTAATCTGTGGGAGGTTGAGATCCAGTTTTTCCAACACCATTTATGAAAGAGGCTATCTTTCCTCCACTGAGGATGGTCAGCTCCTTTTTAAAAATGAGGTAGCTGAGTACATCTGGATTTCTTTTTGTGTCTTCCAGCATGTTTCACTGATCCTCAGGTCTGTTTGTTTGCCAGTTTCATGCTGTTTTTATCACAGTGGCTTTGTAGTATAGTTTCAAATTGGGAATTGTTATACACAGTGCCATGGGTCTGTTGCCTAAGATGGCTTTTTTTATTCTAGGTCTCTTATGGTTCCAAATTAATTTTTGGATTCTTTTTTCTAGTTCTGTGAAATATAGTGTTGGAATTTCAATTGGCATTGCATTGAATGTATATAGCAGTTTTGGTAGTATGATCATTTTCACTATGTTGATTCTTCCTGCCCAGGAGCAGGGGATATATTTCCATTTTATAATATCCTCTTCAATATTTTTTTCAGAGTTCTGTAGTTTTCAGTGTAGAGATCTTTTACTTCTTTTGTGAGATTGATTCCTAGATACTTCATTTTTTTGGATGCTATTGTGAAAGGAATTTTTTTCCTTATTTCTCTCTCAGTGAGTCTGTTATTTGTGTATAAGAAGGCCATTGATTTTTGGGTGTTCACCTTGTATCCAGATATTCTACTGAATCTGTCAATTAAGTCTAGAAGTCTTTTTGTGGAGTTTTTTGGGTCTTCAATGTAGAGTATCATATCATTAGCAAATAATGGCAGTTTAACTTCTTCCTTTCCTATATTTATGGTTTAATTTCTTTCTCTTGTGTAATTGCTGTGGCTAATGTTTCCAGAACTATATCGAAGAGGAGTGGTGATAGTGGGCATTCTTGTCTTTCCTGATTTTAACGTGAAGGTTTTCAGTTTTTGGCCATTTAATATGATGCTGGCTGTTGGTATTTCATAGATAGCCTTTATTAAGTTGAGGTATAGACCATCTATTCCAATTTTTTGGTGAGTTTTTATCATGAATGTGTGTTGAATTTTATCAAATGCTTTTTCTGTATCTATCGAGAGGATCATATGGTTTTTGTCCTTGACTTTGTTAATATAATGTATTACATTTATTGACTTTCATATGTTGAACCACCCTTGCATCTCTGGAATAAATCTGACTTGGTCAGGATGGATGATCTTCTTGATGATCCTCTGTATTCTGTTTGCTAGTATCTTATTAAGGATTTTTGCAATTATATTCATTAAGGAGATTGGTCTGTAGTTCTCCTTTTTAGTTGCATCTTTCCCTGGTTTGGAAATCAAAGTAATACTTGCTTCCAGGAATGCATTTGGAAGTATAGCTTCCCTTTCAAATTCATTGAAAAGTTTGAAAAGTAATGGCAATAGTTCTCTAAATATCTTACAAAATTCAGCAGTGAATCCATCAGTGCCTGGGCTTTTCTTTGTTGGTAAATATTTAATTACATTTTCAATTTCACTGACTGTAATTGGGGTGTTGAAAATATTTTTATCTTCTTTGTTCAACTTTGGTAATTCATAAGTATCTAAAAATCTGTTCATTTGTTCTGTGTTTTCCATTTTATTAGAGTACAGGTTCTCAAAGTAGGTATTCATGATCTTCTGGATTTCTTTTGGATCTGTTGTGACTTCACCTTTTTCATTCCTGATTGCATGGACCTGAGCCTTTTCTTTCCTTTTTTTGATAAGATTATCTGTTTGTCAATTTTATTTATTCTTTCAAAAAACCAGCTCTTTGTTTCATTTATTTTTTGTATCATTTTCTTAGTTTTTATTGCAATGATTTCTGCTCGGATCTTTATAATTTCCTCTCCTATTCGAGCTTTGGGTTTTTCTTGCTCTTGTTTTTCTAGGAGTCTAAGTTTCATCATTAGGTTGTTTATTTGAACCTGCTCTGTTTTCCTAGTGTGGGCATTCAATGTTATGAATTTTTCACATAGAACTGCTTTCATTGTGTCCCATAGATTCCTGAATGTGGTATTGGCTTTTTCATTTATTTGTAAAAACTGTCTAATTTCTTCTTAATTTCCTCTGTAGTCCATTGATTGATTGTTCAGGAGAGTGTTGTTCAGTTTCCATGTTCTTGTGAAGTTCCTAAAGTTTCATGTGCTATTGATCTCCAGCTTGATTGCACTATGATTTGTTAATATATAGGGATTACTTCAATTCTTTTGCATTCATTCAGACCTGTTCTGTGAGCCAATATGTGGTCTATCTTGGAGAATGATCCATGTGCAGCTGAAAAGAATGTATATTCTAATTTTGTGGGGTTAAATACTCTGTAAACATCTATTAAGTTCATGTGTTCCAAAGCTTGGTTCAGTTCTATTATTTCATTGTTGATTATCTGCCTAGATGATCTGTAAACTTGTGATAGTGGGGTATTTAAGTCCCCCACTAAAAGTGTATTAGTGCTTATTTGTTTTTTCATGTTACTTAATATTTGTTTTATATAGTTGGGGTCATTTATATTTGTTGCATATATGTTTATGATTTTCAACTCTTCCTCTTGAATTGTTCCCTTTAAAAGGATGTAGTGTCCTTCTTTGTCTCTCTCAATGAGTTTTGGTTTGATATTTACTTTGTCTGAGAATAACATTGCTACCCCTGCTTTTTTCTGGGCTCCTGACATGTGGAGAATTGTTTTCCATCCTTTCACTTTCAGTCTATGGGCTTCCTTTTGCAGTAGGTGTGTTTCTTGTATACAACATATTGTTGGATTTTGCTTCTTAATCCATTCTGCCAGTCTATTTCTCTTGATTGGTGAATTGAGGCCATTAACATTGATGGTTATAACTGATATGTTCTGACTTATCATTGCCATGTTATTGTCCTTTGGTTGACTCTTTTTACTTTTTCTCCCCCTCCCTTTAGTTTCTTGTCTTGCCTATTTGATTTGGTCTGTTGGGACTCATGGTATTGTGACCTTCATTGTCCTTTTCTAGGATATTGTTTAGAATTCCTTGTAGTGCTGGTTTGGTGGTGTTCATGAAATTTCTCAGGTGTTCTTTGTCGTGGAAGCATCTTATTTCCCCATCTATTTTGAAAGAGAGTTTTGCAGGATACAGCAGTCTAGGTTGGAGGTTCTTTTCTTTTAGGACTTGGAATACCTCACTCCAGGCTCTCCTTGACCTAAGGGTTTGTGTTGAAAAGTCTGCTGTCATTCTAATGGGCTTTCCTTTGCATGCAATGTGTTTCTTTTCTCTTACTGCTTGTAGTGTTTTGTTTTTCTGTTGGATTTCTGGAATCTTGATTATTATATGTCTAGGTGTAGATTTTTTTTTTTAATCGTGGCTAGTTGTAGTTCTATATGTCTCACTTATCTGTATGTCTAATTCTTCCCTTCTGTTTGGAAAGTTTTCTGTCATTAATTTTGTGAAGAGATTTTTTTTAAGTCATTTGCGTTTTCTCCTGCTATTTCATGAATCCCTATCAGTATTATGTTATTTTTCTTTGCATTGTCTAGAAGTTGTTGGATTGATTTCTCATGATCCCTTACTGTTTTTGAGAGAACTTTTTTTTTAACAGTCACTGACTGAAATCCTATATTCTATATCTGAAATTCTGTCTTCACAATCTTTTATTCTGTTGCGTACACTTTCGATAAAGTTTTTAATCTCCTGGTATCTGTTTGAATCTGTTTTATGGATTCATGTCTTTCCTTTATTGGGCATTCATTGTTTCCATTTCTTTCTTATCCCGAGTCTTCATGGTTTCTATCATGGTCTTGAGCTCATCTATTTTTTTGTCAGTTTCTGTTCTAGAGTCTCAAATCATGACTTCCATTTTGCTCATCATCTCTCTGGTTAACTGGGAAATTATTTCTGATTTGAATTTTTCTAGAGCCTGATTGATCTGTTTTATTACCTCCTGTTGTATGCGTCCAGGGTGTCCTGCTGGTTCACTAGCAGACTTTTCATCCTTGTTTGTCCTAATGTTTGCCATTGGTGAACTGGAAATCTGTCTTTGTGTCTTGTTTAAGTGTTTTCTCATTTTTATTTTTGTTGTTGGGTTGTCCTTCTTTAATTTCTGGGTATTAGTTAAATCTTCCTGATATAGTTGCATTTTAGCTTTTGAATTTCTAATGACTCATAGACATCCTCATTTTCATAATATCAGGGAAAACAGCTCATTAAATCAATCACAATCTTTTATCCCAATTGATACATTCAGCAGCCCAATAAGATCAAGCACAGCTTGCAAACTGACCACTTGTAGTAGTCATTAATCTATCACCTTTAAACCATGTGAATTAAATTACTATCAAGAAGCAGCCCAAAATATGTTTGCAGTGAAAATACTTTTCAATATAGCATCTTTTCCATTTAGAATGCGGGGTTAGACTGAGTTAGGATGAGAGGAGTAGATAAGTGAAAGAACTGGAGCAGGTTTGAGGTGAAACCAGACTATTTAGAATGACCTTACTATCTTTATGAAGCTATTAACTTCAGAGGGGATAGGCAGAGTGCAGGAATAAGGACAAAAATATATCCCCTTAACAGTAATAGGCACTTGGCTTCCCTTGAAGCTATGGAGCCACAAATGAGGTAAAATGACTGGAGAAAAGAACATAAAGAACAAAACAAAACAAAACAGGAAAAATAATAAAAGAAGAAGTCTGAGTTAGGGCAGGAGCAGGAATAAAAAGGGAGATGAGGGATAATATGGTGGAGCAAGAGACTGAGTTGGAGAGAGAGGACAGAAAAAAGAAAGAAATTTTAGGGTGGAATGAGGGAAAAAAAAGAATTGAAGGGCCTCTTTCAAACTATGTCTCTGTTATCATATTATACCACATGTACAGTAATATACAGAACCGAATGCCTTGATCTTGGCTAGCCAATGGCAGGTCCTCACTACTGTGAATGACCTCAGTCCACCAGGCCTAACTTTATTTTCCCAACCTGCAGGGTTGAACTCCACTCAGTTCTACTACAGGTTTCCCCTGCCCTTTCTTTAAAGATGTTCAAAGTTGGGAGCTCAGAAAACTACCCTTCATGAGCACCTATGCTTCTGCAGAGTGGGTCCAAGAACTGGCCCCATCAGGAGGTTTGAGAACAGGGTGGTGGGAGCAGGTCATGGGGGTGTTTCAAGGGTGCCCGTGTGGCTACCTTCCTTACTAGATCTGGTGGTGCACAGTCAGGGAGGTCATGCATCTGCCAGGTAGGCCCGAGAAGGCAGCTGGAGAGACCTCCTCTGGGGTCCTTGGGTCCTTACTGGATCTGGTGGTGCACAGTCAGGGAGGTCACACCCAAAGTTTATTTTTAATGCTGGGTGTTATATACTAGTTTCAAGGCCATGCTGCAGGCATGATCTCAGAGACTGGTAATAAATCTCAATCACAAGGAGGCATCAATAAGATAAACAATCAGTCACAAGAAGTGACAGGCAGATATACATTGTTTAAGCTAAGAATATAACATCAAGATAAGAAAAATCTGTTTATGACCAGGAGGGAGTGTAAACTGGTAACAAGAGCAAACACAGAGTTCAGGGGGTTGTTTGTAGGTCAAGGGATTTGGCTCTAGCAAGTCACCTTTGGGACTTCTGTGCCCTGGTGAGAACCAGCATTCCAGGGCTTTGGGTCAGCACTTTGGCTGCCCATCCTCTCATGCCCCAACACGTGTTAGCACTTTCCTCTAAATTACTATTGTATTTGCCTCTTTAATATTCTTAAATTAAATATTGTTACATAAAGAAAGAAGCAGCATTTTATCTTTAGCTGTAATAACCATAATGAAAGCAGAATTTTTCCAATTATGTGTTGTGAGTGTTTTTATTTATGAAGGTAAACATTTCCTTATATTCTGTGTTATTAATGGATTAAAAATATTTTTTCTTGAACATAAATGATGCAAATTAATTAAAACCACTCAGTCCTAAACTTTGTTACTTAATGGTGGTAAGTAGCATGCTTATTTCTGATGAAAAATTGATGTTACTCATATGTATGAGTTTATCATACTGTTAGAATCTTATGGTAAATGCCAATAATAAAATGTGTAATTTAAAAGTATTACATACTAGAATCTCTTGTCTTAAAGTTAAGCAAAATTTCTTCAGAAAAGTTTGACATTTAATCTGAGCATTAAAGAATAATAATGAGTACACTAACTATATATAAAGTTAGTGAGACTTGTAGAGGTAGTGAGTAGATATTTTTCATTTACAAGTGGCTTCTGAGCATAATCCATTTTTGGAAATATTTTTGTTTTGTAATAAGAATGGACCTGCATTTTAATAAGAAAATGTAGTATAATGCATAAACAAAATTTTTTCAAGATTTCTGGATTAAATTCTTAGCTGTACAACTCACATAAGATATCTCTTAAGCATACATTTTTTGCAAAAGTTGATGTTTGTTCTTTCTCAGGGGTATTGATGAAAAGTTATATTTATATACAAAGGAAAGTGAAAGTCATATAAAATATATTTTCATGAAGTACAAAAGATAGACCAAAGAAAGTAGCTTAACCATTTAAAAATAGTGTTTATTCTTTCTGTCATTAATAAGTGAAATTACTATGTAACTCTGTATAAAATAAGAGAAAATATTACTATGCAATGTCTTTAAATTCTCTCCTCTACCAATGTTCATTTACTAAAATAATGCATGAAAATTTAAGTGCCATTGTATCTTTGCCTGAAAGTAGTTCAGTGCATTTCCATAGGTGTTTTACTAGGTTGATAATCTGAAATACCTTCACTCGCTACCCAAATCACTACAAATCATGCTGCTCATATTATCTTTCATAGTGAGTCACGATATGGGTAAATGCATGTGAGACTTTGTATTCACATAAGGTAATTCTCCAATTCTTTTAAATAATTGCTAAAAACAAATGAAAAAATATAAATGAGAAATATTGCTATATAAAAACAGAAAATTGATGCAAACTATAAACACCTTACAGCTGCCATATGCAATAATATTTTTTACATTGTGATGATTTTATTTCTAAATTTATTCTATCTTTGTACAATTTCTAACTTTAGCTATAATTCATATCTTACCTACTACTAAGAGGGAAGGAATGCATGTGAATATATGTGTATATATTTGTATGCAAGTTCAAGTGTTAAAATATGTGGCTCAATAAAAACTATGTAAAAATATTTTAACTGACTAAAGAGATTTCCAAATATAAGTCTTGATGGCAATATTCAAAAAGTAATATCCCTAGACTACATATTTCTCATTAAAAAATATGCCATATCTTAAAAAGAACAAAATTTACTTTTGGCACTGAATTCCAGAAGAGAGTGAGCATATATATCCTTATATTGTAAAAAGACACTATGACAAAACTGTTTAAAATCCTAGTAAACTTTTGTTTTTGGCATTGTCAAACTGATTCTAAAATGTATACTTAAAGACAAATGATTTGGAATAGCCAATGCAATATTGAAAAAACAAAAGGAGAACTGTTAGTACCTAGTTAATACTCTTAAGTCAAGGTTACAGAAAACACATGGCAGAATATTGGCCAAAGAATGGCATAGAAATTGGTAGATCAGAATACACAGCCCCCCCATATATATATATATATATATATAATTAGCTGATATTTGACAAAGGTACAGCCAGTTCAATGAAAAAAGTCTTTTGAGCAAATTCTGCTGATACAGTTGGATGTTTACAGGCAAAATAAATAAACTTGGCAGAGGTATCATGCATTCCTCAAAAACTCAAAAAGATCTACATCTAAATATAATGCACTCTTAGAAATGATAAAAGTTCTAAGAGGAAACCTGGAACAATCTATGTGACCTTAAATAGCTGATGAGTTAGACACCACAGGAAAATCATGTTGAAAGAAAGAGAAAATAGTGGTAATTTGGAAGGTATTAATATGAAAAAAGCTCTCTGAAATTTCCTGTTAAGAGATTGGAAGAATAAGTTACAGATTAAGACATAAAGGTAAAAAAAAATTATGAAATTCTTGAAGCAAAAGTGTACAAATAATTTTTAACTCAACAGTAAAAGCAAATAATAACACTTAAAAAATACCCAAAAAGTCAGACATTTTACAAGTGAGATACATTGATTACAAAGATGCTCATAAAAAGGTGTTCAGAATTGTCATTTTAGTAAAATCACATTAGAGTAAGTGTGAGTTATCACTATATACATCCTGAAATGGCTAAGGTTAAAAAAAAATGGGCATACCAATCACTGAAGAGGTGTAGGGTAACAGGAACATTCATTCACTCCTGATGGAAATGGAAAATCGTGCAGGAACTTTGGAGGGGAGTTTGGAAGTTTCACATAAAAGTGAGTGCATTTATTCAGCTGCTGAATACAGAGCAGCAGTTATGTTAATATGTGTTCTCCCAAATAACTTGAAAAAGGCTCACATACAGACAAGTATGCAAATGTCGCAATAGTTTCATTATTGACAATACCTGGAGCAATCCATGTGCCCTTCAATAAGTGAATAATCAAATGGCTGTGTATCCATAAAATACAATGCTAGCCAATAAAGCATTTCCTAACACAGACGTGGTAATCTTAAATGTTTAAGTGAAACTGCTAGTCTGAAAGACTATACCATTTCATTTTTATGATATTCTAGTAAGCTGACAATGCAGCAATGACAGAAAAATGGGTGCCAGGGACTCAGGGATAGAGGAGAAGAGTACTGATACAGGAGGTGGGGTGAGAGCTATCCTTTAGGGTATTCTGAGGATAGATATGAGGATAGATCTGTACAAATCTCAAAGCATGTAGAACAAAGCCAGGTGTAGAGTGCGTACCTATAACCCCAGCACTCTGAGAAGCTGAAGCAAGAGAATCACAAATTTACAAACAGCCTGGGAAATTTAGTTATTTATGGAGTCCCTGTCTCAAACAAATACAATAAAATAAAAAGGGTTTAAAAATTAACATTGATAAATGTACATACTCTTATTTCTTGCTCGTTCAGCTAAGGTCTGCTGGCCACGTATAGTACTCCAATATTGATGCTCACTCTTAGATTAGATTGTATTTTATAATTATGTTCTGTGGTGAAAACAACCAGAATTATTGGAGACATGGCTGAGTTTTGCCTTGAGGCAGGAAATACGCTAGACAAACTTGGGAATCTTGTAATCTTTTGTAATCTTGCACTAAGTTAAGATACTCAAAAAATAGGAGAAAGTTTTGCATAAACTCAGGAGCTAGCAGAAACTATTCGAAATGACCACAGCTGAAAACTGTTGAAGAATAAATTAAATAAAGCAGTACTTGATTATAATTCAAAGCATAAACCTAATAACATTGTGTATATACTTTTGTAAATAAGCTATTAAGTAAATTAAGAAATGAAGAGTAACAGGCAAATATCCTGTTAGAGAATCACAAGTAATTAAAATAAATTACCTTCCTTCAAGGACATGGAACATGCAACTTTGGGGACAGGAGAAGAGGTTACTGGAGATGGAAACCAGGGCCTTCACTTGGGCTCCCTCCCCAGTCCTTTTAAAATTTTTATTTTGAGGCAACATCTGTCGCTAAGTCACTACAGTTCCCAGGATGTGCTTGACTTGCTGTTGTCCTGTCTCAGACTTCCAGAGTGCCATGATTATGCAACACTGCGGATGCACACAGTCACAGCCCTTAAACATGAGCTGCTCCCAGTGATAGTTCTTCAGGGAGTACAGTCTGGAAGGAGACAAGAATGCAGGTTTGCCATTCAAAAATGACAAACTGTCTGAGTCTGGTGACAGAGGTGACCTGATGGTGACCATGTGTACCCTTGCTGCAGTGCACTGAAAATGGCGATCTTCCTCCACCAATTACTCATAACAACCCATAATAGGAGCAAACGTCAAAGAAATCTCAACTGAAAGACATAAGAATTGGTACTTTTCAAAACTGTCAACATTATTAAAAATATCTTATTAACACAAAAGTGATGAATATGTGAGGAAATATGTACATTAGATTCATTCTGCACACCAATACTTCAAAACTCATCTTGTGCATAATAAATACATAAAATTTATGCAGATTTCAAATAATAATGATAATAAGGATTATTCAAAACAAGGAAAATCTCAGAAACATTTTTATATTTTGAATTTCTTATATAGGAAACTATGCAATATTTAAACTTGTATGTCTGATTTATTTTGTTTAATATTATAGTCTCAAGGGGCATCCATTTTCCTAAAAGTGACTCAAGTTTATACTTGTACGGGGCGGGGTAGTACTCCATTGTGTATAAATACCACATTTTCTTCATTTAACTGTTGATGGACAGAAAGAAGGGGAGAGAAAGGGGATAAAATATTTGAGATGTGTACATAAGTCCTAATGGTATAATTGACAATGTGAACAGGAAGAAAAGGGCTAAATGTGTAGGGGAGGTGGGAAAGGTAGGGGAAAGGAAATAAGGGAAAAGGAAAAAAAACATGAGAAAATGAAAAAAATGGAAATAAACTATTTGTGCCTAAGGAAGGGAGGAGGGGGTGAAGGGAAGGCAGGAGTAAGGGGAAAGAATTCGAACCAAGATTTGTCATGTAAAGGTACAAGATCCGTAGAATGAATGTAACTGTACTGTATACCTAAAATTACCAGTAAACTCAATGAAGAAAATAAATAAAAGAATGTGATCATCATGTAATGCAAACATGTACTAATAAAAATTTTAAATTAAACAACAAGAAACAGTCATGGCTTAAATGAGTCTAAGACATGAGAATTAAATAACATGCTGCAGAGGACTGTCATATCGACGATGCCCAAAGCAGGTTGTGAAGAGTTAATCCCACAATTGGCTTGCTCATAGAAGTGAGCCTGGCTGAAGCCTACATGAGGTCAAAGTAACTTGTACCAAATTCCATCTGCACAACAAAAACCTTCTGACTAGAAGGACAACGTTCTAATTACAACCATATATTTTGTCTATTCTGTTCTGTTCCTAAGTTAAGAATACTCTGTCCTTTATGAGCTTTGTTTCCATTAACTTCCAGAGAAATCACATGTAGCTCACCCTTATCCCAATTAATTGCCAATAAAAATCAGTGTCAGTGCCTTTTTTTTTGGTTGCACAGGAATTGGTCATGCTGACAAGTGCTTTCTCTGTCTTAGTTCTTCTATTAGTGTATTTATTTCTCAGGCCTGTGTCATATACTGGGCAGGGTACTGGAACCTAACTACAGGGGCTTCTGGTAATAACATATAATATCAGAATGGGAACCTGAAGGCAAAAAAGGATGTTAAATCATAAACAAAGATAATTTGAAAAGAAACTAGTAGCTTTAGTTGATAGTAATATATCACTGCTGATTCATTTATTTGACAAAATATTATAGTAATGCAAGATGTTAACAACAAATCAATCTACACATATAAAAGTATAGTATCTCTCCAAATCATTGTAATGTAAACCTTATTCTATTGTTAAAATGTTATGCAGAAGTGTTCTTGTACTAAATAAGAAAATGATAAATTTATTGAATGGCATTAACATATTGGGTATGTTATTTTGTGAGTGCCTGTTATAGCAGTACATAGATAATATTAAAATTAAGAAAACTCTATTGGTCATTCACATTAAGCAAAGCTTGTTTTTGTGTGGTAATAATGTAAAAGAGTGTACGAAAAAGCTCATGCGTTTACATTTTTAATGAGTTTGAAAAAGAATGCCAACAAATGCATTAGAGTACATGGCCTGTAAAACCTAAAATATTTATGTTTTTACCTATAACAGCAACTGTGTACCCTCAACCTTGAAACTTGTTTTCATTTTGCTCATAAAGAACTATAAATTCAGGGACATTAAAAATAAAACTGGGGGGCAGGGATTTAGCTCAGTTTAGCTTGCCTTGTGAGTGCAAGGTCTTGAGTTCGATCCCCAGTATCCAAAACAACAAAAAAACTGGGCTTGTTAGTTACTTATCTACCATTGCTGAGACAAAATACCTGACATCCAAATTTAAAGGATAAAAGATTTATTTCACTAACAGTTTGAAGATGTTTCTGTCTGTAATTTAGCTGGCTCCAAGGCAGTGTCATCTCAGGGGAGAAACAATTCATGGCAGTGAAAGACAGCAAAAGCAAGCAAACAAAGGAATGTAACAATGTCTTCCTGCCCCTTTTATCATATTCAGACTACCTAAAGTTGGTACCACTCACACCCTCACACCCTTAATCCTAGTGCCCTTGAGCCTAGCACTGCACCATGAACCAATCACACACTCTAAATTTAGCCACATAGGAGAAAGCCCCACCTATGGCCACATGAGGCTTTGGGAGGACATCTAAACACAAGCCATAACACTGGGCATAGTTTAAGGTGGTAAATTCATGAAGGATATTTATTGGATGTTGTAGATTAAATCTCAAATTTCCTCCAAAGAGTCCATGTATAAAGGTGGAGCCTAAGGGTGTGTGGTACTAAATTTGTCCACTGATTGGAATTAGCATAGTTCTGGGTAATGGGAAGGCCCATCCTGAGTATGGGTGGAACTACCCAAAAGGATCATAGCCTGGATGAGATAAAAGGAAACAGGAGGCGTGCTGCTTGCTACTTCCTACCTATCCTGCCATGAACTAGTTCTCCTGTGTGATGTTCCCTTGCAATGCTGCTCTGCCTCCGAACTGGCTGACTATGGACTGAGACCTGTTCAAACTGTGACCTGAAATAAAATGTTCCTCCTTTAACTTGTGTGTGTTGAGTATTTGTCTCAACAATGAGAAAGTAACTAAGACACATGGTGTGGCATGGATACATTTTCAAAATATTATTTTGCATGAAATAAGTCAGATAAAAATGTATTCTACTACTGTTTTTATATTAAATTGTCCAGAATAGGCAAATCTATAAAAACAAAACAAGATTCATAGCTTCCTAGAAATTGCAGGAGGCATCTGGATTAGAAAGGGGCAGGAGTGTTTGAAGTTTGAAGACTAAAGTCATGGTTAAAAGTACAGTTTCTTTTGGGATTGATGGCATTTTCCAAAAATGATTGTGATAATGACTGTACTACTCTCTGAATATAATAAAATCACTGGATTGGACATGACATGCATTAATTATGTGGCATGTGATTTATAGTTACTAGTGGATATTTTGTGGAGTCTTTGCAATAAACAAAGCTAAAAAGTGTATTCTGGTTTTATTAGGAGCTGGAAATTTAGCTGGGCTGAGAGAATACTAACTTGAATCTATAATAAAGATATAGATAGAGATATAGATATATAGATATATATTCATTATGAGAAGCCAGTGTACTTTGTGTTTTCTTTTCTTTTCTTTTTCATTATTTTCAAATTGGCTTTTTTGATTCCCTTTGTTTTCACCAATCATAGCTTATCAGGCTTCTGCATTTTTCAACTTACTTCAAGTACCATCAGAGACCAGCCATAATTATATCATGTGAGATCCAATTTTCTGGAAAGAGAATCTAATTATAACATTTAAGTAAAGAGTGTCTTTCTCTTAATTCATTGTTAGTCAAGGGACGAGATTATAATTTACATGGCTTACTTCCGTTGGGTGTGTAAAAGTAATTGAAAAAGGATGAGCATATGATAGATGCACTGGGAAGCATATGTAATGTATATCATGTGTATCTCTTCCTATGTCAAAGTGGAAGAGGAGATTTATATGTGTGTTATAAGAAGCAATGTGTAACATCAGTTTTGGATTCAGTCTTTGAGGTGGACATGTTACTTGGTTTAAGGTACTTGCTGTACAAATTTAGCTGCTCTAGCTTTTACAAAGTGTTATTCAAGATCACCTTATGAAAAGAATTGGAATCCATCACCCCCCAAACTTTTGTCATATCACACTAGATATTTTCATGTTAGTATGGCATTCCAGAAGGATTTTAACTCCTCAATTTCATGAAGGATGGTTTGAATCAGTCTTGGAGCACTGGTATCCAGTTCAGTATCCACTTCTACAAAAGTGTAAAGGGTTGCCCAACAGTTTCTTTTAGGACTACTTAGAACATTCTAGATTAAGAAAGGAAAAGTACTTTATAAATATGATATGTGGGATAAGTAGTAACCACTAGAAAATAAATATACAAAATTTAAAGCCCCTTTATCAGGAAAACCAATAGAAACAGAGATTCATTTTATTATTTGTTTTATTTACATATTATTATTGTTTTATGTCCCAGGAAGTAAATTTTATTTTATTTTTTATATTTAATAAATGTATTGGTACATTTTAGGTATATAATAATTACATTCATCATCAGGACCTTGTACCTATACATGACTTCTCAGGTTCTTATTTTTCCCCATTCCCCAGCCCTTCCCCTCAGCCCCTCCACCCTTTCCTGTTTACAAAGACACTGTTTCCCTATTTTTCCTTTTCACATGTTTTTTCTTTTCCCTTTTTACCTTTGCCCTACCCCTCCCACTTCCTCTACTCTTTTAGACCTTTTCTTCCTATTAAACAATATCAATTATACATTTTAATCCTTATTTACACTTTTACTTTTTCACACCAGAGAAACTCTTTGGTATTTACATATGTGTAACTTATTAATTTCACTTAAGAATATGGCCTCATTGTATATCCGCTTAGCTATAAATCTCTCTAGTTTCTCATGCTTTATCATGGAGTAGAACTCCATTTTATTAAAAAAACAAAAACAAAAACAAACAAAACAAACAAAAAAAACACTACAACTTTATCCAGTCTGCAGTTGATGGGCAATTGGGCTGTTAAAAAATTTTAGCTATTACAAACTGTGCCACTATAAACATTTTTAACAGCTACATAAAAACATGAAAAGTGTACATCTGAGATTCTGTGTGATATTATGAAGCTCTTCCTTTAAGTGGTGAGCAACAGGAACAGGGAAGGAGCCATGTAAATTGGGTGCATTAGGAAAAGTGACATGGAAAGCAGACCACTGATTTTCACAAAACTCAGCGTGGAATGGGGAGATGGAGGTGTGAGCGAGAAGATCCTTATATTTTTAAATAAACTTGAATTAACTGAATATGTGAATGCTGAATTCACTTTATATAGTCCTTGCTTACCCAAGGTTAATCTACTTTTGTAATCTTGTCAAGAATATAAGAAAAATAGAAAGCTTAAGTCAAAATTTAATTCAATAGTAAATTTTAAAATATATCTCAAATACTACTGTTGTTACTGTGAGATTTAGGGGACAAAATAAGTTTTAAATGTTCTCAAATTTTGCTATAAGAAAAGAAAATATACCTTAGATACTATACAGTCAGACTTGTCATTTACCGTTTTTAAGAAAATATTGACTCAAAACAGATGAAAGGTAACAAATTTCAAAAGGTATTTAATGAGAAAAAAATTATTGGAGGACAGGATGAAAATAATTTGAAAAAATTAAAGCACAAAGCATTCTTTGGATAAATCATAATCAATCTTTTATGAGAGAAATGGTAATGGTCTTCCTCCACTCAAGTTTAGGGAGAAAAAAAAATAATCCTCTAAGTTTTTAATCATATAAAGGATGGAATTTACAAAAAGCATACCTGAGACTTCTCTTGAGTATTAAACACAGTTACAAAGTTGAAGAAACACATTTGTAATCCAATAATGATTTGTTCACTGGAATCATCCAACAGAAGGAAAGTTCAGAGGCATTATTACCTATATTAAGATTAGGAACATTTATGTATCCAGTCATGAGCATATCACCCTATTTTCTCCTCCAGAAAATGTTTTCTTTTAAATTTTATGCATACATTGTTAATTTTATTATCTTATACATTTAAAATTTAAGTTTCTGTATCATGTGAGGAGGTAAAAATTCATTTTCTGTTGCCTTCAGTATCATTTACTAAAACTGCCTTTTCTCCAATTGAATATTATGTCAGTCTTCGTAAAAAATTAGATATTTGTTCCTGAACTCCCCATTCTGCTACTTTGTTCCTCCTGGTTATCCTTAAACTATTATCATGTGTCCATAAATATCATAGCTTTATTATAAATATTACAGTAATGTAATTTTTCATATTTTTTTCTGTTTTTTAAGATTATCTGGTTTTTAGTCATTTTATATAACGTCAATTTTAAGATAATGTTATTTATTTCAAGAACACAGGATTTTAACAGGAATTACATCACATCTACAAATCGATTTGATAATTTTCAAATTAAAATAAAATAAAAATGAACAAATGATAACTATAAACAACACACAATGAAGTTTTCAAACCTATCATTGAATAAAATTTGTCAGACACAGAAGGGTACATGCTCTTTTTATATGTCAGTTGAAATGCTTTTATTGGACAAAGGCAAAGAGGTTAAACAGATAAAGTAATTTGATTTATCCAGGTATGTAGCTCAGTGGCCCTGTGCCTGCTTAGCAAGTAGGAGGTCCTCAGTTTGTTTTCCAGTACCACCCCATAAAATCCACAAGTAAATTTTGTTTAGATGCATTTTTGTGTAGGCAGTTTTGTGTGCTTACTAACCTCACCAAAGCACTTCACTTAAAGATTTTCTTAAAGGTTTTAAAATCTGACAACCACATTTTCTTTTGAATGAGGAAAAAAAGGGGATTGAGATGTGTTTTGTGCATGTATCAGCTTCCACCAAGTAATGTCAATGTTATACACTACACACATGTACTAACAAACTAAATGAAAATAAGAGAGAGAAAAAAGAAATCACTCCATTTAACCAATTTTACATGAAATTAGAGGACTCAAGAACACAGGAATTCTGCTATAAAATAATTGATGATGGACACTAAAACAATTTAAATAAAATAAAACTACTAGAGAAACATGTAAAACACTGAATAGAAACATAAAATTAATATAAAGACAATAAAATAAATATGAAATAAATAATAAAATAACAATAAATAATTATAAAATGCTGATAATAATAAAAAATAATTAAATGATAATAAATAAAAATAAACATGAAATAACAGTAATTACATTTATAGTCACATAGTAATTAGTGTGATGTTTTTAAAAGAGAAAAATGGAATCTAAAGCATGTTTACACATCCAAATTTTATAGAATGAAAGTTAAGATTCTGTATTTTTAATTTTGAAAACATACTGATCAATTACCATGATAATATAGTAATAAAAACCAAAATGATTATTTCATTTTATTTCATTTTTAAAAACTTTATAATTTAATTATTCTTATTGGTACATTTTAGGTATACAATATAATGATATTCATCATTAGAAATTTGTACCTTTATATGATCTATTTTGGTTTTTATTTTTTCCCCATTCCCCTGCCCTCCCTTCAACTCCTCCACCCTTTTCTATTTACAGACTTTATTTCCATTTTTTTCATTTTCTCATATTAATTCCATTCCCTTCTTTCTTTTCCCCTATCCCTTCCACTTCCATATCCCCTTTGGCTCTTTTCTTCCCATTTCATATTATCTATTATACCTTTTAGTCCTTATTTACATGTTCAATTTCTCACACCAGAGAAGCTATTCCGTATTTATATGTGCGTCCTATTTATTTCACTTGAGTAGGGCCTCAATGTGCATCCATTTACTTATAAATATCTCTAATTTCTCATTACTTATGGCTGAGTAGTAGTCCATTTTATATTTTAAAAAACCCACATTTTCTTTATCCAGTCTCCAGCTGAAGGGAAAGTGGGCTGTTTCCAAGTTTTAGCTATTACAAACTGTGCAGCTATGAACTTGGGAGCACACATGTCACTGTGATGTGATTCTTTTAATTCTTTTGGGAAGATACCCAGCCTAGTCAAATGGGACTTCCAATCCTAGCTCTTTGAGGTAGCTCCATACTGATTTCTACAGTGTTTGCAGAAATTTACTCCAAGTTGTCCCACTGCAATGTAGCAGGGCTCCTCTTTTGCCTCAGCCCCACCAGCATTTGCTGTTGGTTGATTTCATGATAGCAGCCATTCTTTCTAGGTTGAGGTGGAATCTCAGTGTAGTTTTCATCTGCACCTTTTGAATGACCGGTGATGTTGAACATTTTATCGTATATTTATTTGCTGCTTTTACTTATTTGTCCAAGAAAAGTCTGTGCATTTCAGTTGCTCATTTTTTGATTGGTTCTTTAAATTTGGGAGGTTTGATTTTCTTTGTAAAATCTAGATAGTAAACCTTTGTCTCAGGAACAGCTGGTAAAGTTTTTTTCCCACATTGTGGTTTGTCTCTCACACTGTTGGTGGTTTCTGTCACTGTGCAGAAGTTTTTCAATAACCCACTTGTTGATTGTGCTATTTCAAGTGCAACTAAGGTTTTATTCATAAAATCTTTTCCTATGTCAATATCTTCAATAGTTCTACCTAACCTCTCTTCTAGCTGTCTTAGTGTTTCTTTTTTAATATTTAGATCTTTAATCCATTTTTATTTTATTTTAGTGTATGGTGAGAGATATAGGTCTAGTTTTAATCTTTGGAAAGGGAACCCAATTTTTCCAGTACCATTTATTAAAGAGGCTATCTTTTCTCCAGTGAGGGTGTTTGGCTCCTTTGTGGAAGTTGAGATGACTATGTCTGGAGTTGTTTCTGTATCTTCTAATCTTTTTCACTGTCCTTAGGTCTATTTCTTTGACAGTGTCATACTTTTTTTCACAGCAGCTTTCTAATATAGTGTCAAGTTAAGGATTATTATACTCCCTATAATGTCTGTATTGCCCTGAATTTCTTTTGCTATTCTAGGTCTCTTCTTCTTCCAAATGAATTTTTTAATTCTTTTCTCAAGGTCTGTGAAGTGTGCTGCTGGAATTTCCACTGGGATGGTATTGGAACTTAGAGCAGTTTTGGAAGTATGGCCATTTTCACTATATTGGTTCTTCTTACCCAGGAGCAAGGGATGCCTTTCCATTTTCTGATATGATCTTCGATTTCTATTTTATTTTATTTTGGGAAGGCCTCCATCAGAAGGATTCAGAACCCCATGAGCAGTGCTGTGGAATGGGTCCTTACCAAAATATATACTCTATATACACTTACTACCTGCTCATGTGTAAGAGGTGACTCACAGCCATAGTCATCTGTGAAGTTTAATAACTGCTCTGATTATCTTCTGCAGTTGTCCTGGTGAAAGGCTTTTTAATTATGAGGCCCTGTGTTAGATCAAATGAAGGGAAGTATGTGTGAGTTAGAATTTTCTGGAAACTGTGCTAATCTCACCTGATGCCAATTGACTGAGCATGGGGCTTTGGAGAACTCTGGTCCTGAGTTGAGCCTTTGGGTGGCCAGGAGGCTGCCAATTCATCTCATGACTATGGGGCTAAGGACATTCATGCTCCCATTGCACTGGGATGGATATAGAGCAAGTGGAACTGCCACAAATCTTGTGGATCTTACAATACTTGAATTTCTTCTTGAGTAAAGGATTGCCATATTTTTGCAAGTCTTTTACAAACCTTTAAAAGCCTTTAGTTAATTTTAAGCATTTTGACAATGCTGATTTTTTCCAACTTTTACTAACATTTGTTACTTTTATGTGGAGTAGTATTTTTGCAGATATTACCTCTCTATCCTTGTGGGCAGCACAGAAATAATTATCTTAAAGTCCATGTACTTGTGATGATTTAAAGAAAGATGTAGGTGTAGATAAAACGATGATTTTTACATGTTCTTAAATATTTTATTTATGAAATAAATGAAAACAGATTTTCTTGAAGTAGAGTCTTGCAATGCATTTTGTAAGGAAAATCATTAAAATGTACAATTATGTGGTACTGACAAATATCTAAGATTTTGATACTGCATATGATTAATACTGTAAAAAGATATAGTAACAATAATAACATATTAAGACCTTTCTTAATTTCTGGTGATTCTTTTGTTTTGGCTTAGTTTTGACCCGTTTGGGCATCCCAGAGCTGTAGAAGAAATAATTTTGCACGTTTCACATGCATTTGAGTTATGTAGATTCTAAACGTAGAAATGAGTTTATATTTACAGAAAACTGAATTTTATTTACAGTTGGCAAAAATGTATATTTCCACAAACGAGAGAGAGAGAGAGAGAGAGAGAGAGAGAGAGAGAGAGAGAGAGAGAGAGAGAGAGAGAGAGAGAGAGAGAATAGGGACAGAGGAAGAGAAAGAAGAAGGAGAAGGAGAAGTGAAAGAAAAACAAACAAACAAACACAGAGACTATGGAAAACCAAATTCTTACTACCTGAACTGCTGAAAAATGTGATAACTGCTCTTTTGAAAGGTATTCAGCCTACAGAAGTCAATTGCTCAGCAGCTCAGCCTTGCATAAGGATTAGGGAAAAAGGAACATGGAGCACCGGGGGACTGTAAAAGTTTAACACTCTCTACAGGGTGAAAGGTAGATAAAAGGTGAAGGAAGATGATGTCTAAAATAAAACATTTTGCTTTGATAAAGTCAATCCCCAGTTGAACATTACCTGATAATTTATTCAAAAAATTCAAATTATCCTCTCTAGTGTTTAGTAGAATTTTAAGTAATAAACATAATTAGTAAGCCAAGTAACAGATATGTAAAATGGGTTTTTAAAGCTTGCAAAGTGAAAGAATGAATGTGTTCTCCTTCTCTCAGCAATGACCACTTTTCTGGACAAAGTCCAGGAAATCATACTGAACATTCAATGGTAGCCATATCATAAGTTGGAATTGAGAAGTCTAGTCTCTGATGAAATAGCATTTTCAAGTGTCAACTAGCTAACAATGATTATGTTGAAACACACCAATTAAACCATATAAGAAAAACATATTTTAAATTCTGTATATCTCTATCCACATGGCTGATATTTATTAGAGGTTAATGTAGCCTAACCAATTGTTGATATTTTCTTAATTGTAAAAAAAAAAACATTTTTGGGTAAAAAATAATTCACATGGCTGATATTTATTAGAGGTTAATGTAGCCTAACCAATTGTTGATATTTTCTTAATTGTCAAAAACAAATTTTGGGGTAAAAAATAACTGTCAAAATAAACATTTTATTTGAAAAAATTAAACACTTTATGTTTTGATTACTAGTATGTCCATTATCATACTTGCTTACATCAGATTATAAAGATTTATAAATCTTTACAGTAGCTTTCTAGTATAATTTCAAGTTGGGGATTTTTATATTCCTTACCTTGCTTTTATTACCTAGAATTGTTTTTGCTATTCTAGGTCTCTCCTTGTTCCAAATTAATTTTTGGATTGTTTTCTCAAGATCTGTGAAGTATACTTCTGGGATTTAAATTGGGATGTCACTGAATCTATATAGCAGTTTTGGAAGTATGACCATTTTCACTATGCTGATTCTTCCTTCCTAGGAGCAAGGGATGTCTTTTCATTTTTTGATTTTCTCTCTTTTTCAGAGAGCTGTAGTTTTCAGAGTAGAGGTCTTTGATTTCTTTCATTAGGTGGATTCCAAGGTATTTCAGTTTTGGGGGTGTTATTGTGAAAGGAATTGTTTGTCCCATTTCTTTCTCAGGAAGTCTGTTTTTCATGTACAGGAAAGCTATTACTTTTGTGTGTTGACCTATACAGCTACTTTGCTAAATTTGGTTATTAAGTCTAGAAGACCTTTGGTAGAGTTCTTGCAGTATTCTAAATAGAGTATCGTGTCATCTGCAAATATTGGCAATTTAAATTCTTAATTTCCTATCTTTATTCCTTTTATTTCTTTCTCTTGTTCAATTGCAATGGCTAATGTTTCCAAAACTATATTGAGCAAGAGTGGCAATAGTGTACATCCTTGTATTTTTCCTGATTTTAATGTGAAGGATTTCAGTTTTTAACCATTTAGTATGTTATTGGCTGTTGGTTTTTCATAGATGGCTTTTATCAGATTGAGGTAGATACTGAATATTCCAAGTTTTTGGAGGATTTTTATCATGAATGCATGTTTGATTGTGTCAAATACTTTCTCTGCATCTCCTGAGATGGTCATATGGTTTTTGTCCTTGGCTCTATTAATATAGTGTATTACGTTTATTAATTTGTGTGTGTTGAACTATTCCTGCAATCCCACTTGCAAATGGTGTCTTGATGATCTCCTGCATTCTATTTGCCAGGAACTTACTAAGGATTTTTGCATCTATTTTGATTAGTGAGATTGTCCTATAGCTCTCTTTTTTGTTGGATCTTTCTCTGCTTTTGGAATCAAGGAGATGCTTGCTTCCAGGAATGAATTCAGGAATATTACTTCCCTTTCAATTTCATTGAAAAGTTTAAATAAGAGTGGCAGTAGGTCCTTTCCAAATGTCTTGTAGAATTCAGCAGTAAAGCCATTAGGTCCCAGACGTTTCTTAGTTTGTAAATTTTTAATTACATTTTCAATTTCATTGATTGATATTGGGATGTTTAGAATTTTTAGGTCACTTCATTCAACATTGATAATTCATAAGTATCCAGAAATATGTCCGTTTCTTCTGTATTTTCTGTTGTATTGGCATGTAGGTTCTTGAAGTAGGTATTGATGATCCTCTGAATTTCTACTAGGTCCTTATAATTTCACACTTTTCATTTTGAATTGTATGGATTTGGGACTTTTCTTTCCTTTTTTGATAAGGTTGGTTAAGTGTTTGCCAATTTTGTTTATTCTTTTTAAGAACCAATTCTTGGCTTCATTGATTTTTGGTATTGTTCTGCTAGTCTCCATTGCATTAATGTATGCCATGATCTTTTTAATTTCCTCCCTTGTATGACTTTTGGGTTTATCCTGTTCTTTTTCTAGAAGATCGAGGTTCAGCATCAGGTTGTGTGATTTAACTCACTCTGTTTTCCTAATAAGAGTATTCACTGCTATGAATCTCCCTCATAAGACTGCTTTCATTGTATCCCATAGATTCCAATATGTTATATTGTCATTGTCATTTAATTGTAACCACTGTCTGATTTATTCTTTAATTTCCTCTGTGGTTTATTGCTTATTCAGAAGTGCTATTTAATTTCCATGTGTTTATGAAATTCTTGCAGTTTCTTTTGCTATTTGTCTCCAATTTCATCACAGTACGGTCTAATAATATACAGGGATACATTCAATTCCTTTGCAGTTACTGAGACATGTTCTATGAGTGAATATGTGTTCCATTTTGGAGAAAGATCCATATATAGCTGAAAAGAAAATGTATTCTGATTTTGTGGGGTGGAACACTCTGTAAATATCTGTTGTTTGTTTGTTTATTTGGTATCTTCCTCAAAGAATTAAAAGAATCATACCACAGTGATATATGTAAACTCATGTTCATAGCAGCAAAATTCGTGATAGCTTAAACTTCAGAATCAGCCCAATTGCCCATGAACAGAAGACTGGATAAAGAAAATGCATTTTTCCCAACAAAATGGAATACTACTCAGCCATAAAGAATGAGAAATTAGAGACATTTACAGCTAAATGGATGCACATTGAAGTGATACTCTTAAGTGAGATAAATGGGAGGTATGTGTAAATCCCAAATAGTTTCTCTAGTGTGAGAAGCAAAAAGTGTAATTAAGGATTAAAATGTACAATAGATTATGTGGAATAAAAGAAAAGGTGCACAGAAGAAGGGGAATGGGAGGGGTGGAGGAAAACAAAGATGATAATGGAATTAACATGAGGAAAATTAAAAAAACAGAAACAAAGTCTTTGTAGATAGGGAAGGGTGGAGGGGTTGAAGGGAGGGCAGACAAATGGGGAAAAAATAAGAACCAAGAATTATGGAAAGGTGCAAATTTCTAATGATGAATATCATTACATTGTATACTTTAAATGTACCAATAAAATTAATTAAATAAAAAAACTTGTTCATAGTTGTGCAATAGAAGTATGAGCCATTTTATTGCCCTTATTTTTCGATGATTTAGATAAAAGTGAATTTAATAAAGATGAGGCCTTTTTTATTAAGCAAAGTGTCAAAAAGTAAATGCAAAATATTGTACAGTAATTTTTGCATGGTTTCAAAATACTATTTCAGCATCTTATTACTCTTTTCTTAGGATATCTTAGAAAACATTTTGTATCATTTTATTCATTAAGTGTGTATCACAAATGTGATTTGACATTGACCACGCATTAGTTGACACTGGTATTTTTATTTGAATTGACCTGCTTTTTATAAACAGTTGATTTGACCTATATTAATAAGTAAATCATCAACCATATACTTCTAGGAAAATTATTGTCCTTTTGTAATATTTTGACAATAATGTGCACTTACCAAAGAGTCTTATAATGTGATTAATTTTCTTTTTTAATATATTAGACTGTGGAGTACAAGGCATATAACACTACATCATGGGAATATATAATATGAGTAATGTTAGTTGTTTGGAAGGGAAATAGTAATTTCCCCATTAATTATAATATAAAATAATATTTCAAAGATGTTTACAATGTACATACTAAGCAATAATTTATTATATTTTATATGATATATAATGATATTTTGTTAATGTTAAATAATTTGTGCTCTTAGTTTTTAGAAAGCAATTTGGTAAGCACTATAATAACACTTTTCTATTAAATTTCTTGTAGTCAGTTGGTTTTCACATATTCCTTCATCCACTCAAATCACCTGCATTTCTTTTACATATCTGATTTCAGTAAGCTGCTTTTAAACCTTCCTGTATATAACGCCTACAGTAATTTTAACCTATGTCTAAATTAATTGAGAAATAGACACACATAGTTCCTTCACCTAGATTTTGCACTTTTATTTTGACACATTTTTCTTCATCCTTTGTTCTTTAATTTAGTTTTAGTAATTTAAGTGATCAATTTATCTTTTGTTTTTGATGATGAGTGGCATGAAAGAGCATCAAGCTTTCTTCAAAAGGAAAGGTCCAAAGGGAAAGGGGAAGGAGAAATAGAGAAATTAGGGGAAAGGAAAGAGAAAAGAGAAAATATGAGAAAAGCAAAAATGGAAACAAAGTATTGGAAAATAGGGAGGGATGAAGGGGTTGAAGGGAGGGCAGGGGGAAAAATAAGAAACAATATATCGTGTAAAGCTTACCAATGATGAATGCCATCATATTGTGTACCTAAAATGTACCAATAAACTTAATGAATGAAAAATAAGGTATGCCCTGGTACTCTTTGATGCCTGTTTTGAACACTGTTCTCAGTGTCCAAGTAGGCACACCGGGGTTGTTAATAGCTTCCTGCACTATGTGTAGAAGGGGTACACCTTTATCTTTCCAGCCAACACACATCCACTGGAGTCCAATTCTTGTCTTTATCCCACTCAAATCCTTCTTGTCTGAGGCGGCATTCATTCAGTGCTCCACAACATGAGTCAGTACAGAGTTTTCATTATGTCACTTTTGTTCATTCACATTAGCTTTCTCCCTGTTTTTGCCAATCCAATCTATTACCGAGTGTTGTTGGCTTTAGTTCTCAATTTAAAAAAAATCATTCTTAATTTCTCTGGAAAGCAGACTTTTTATCAAAGGATGAGGTGATGCTTCATTTGAGAATGCAAAGTCTTGAGACTGAAGGAAAAGAGGTGTGAATTAGGGAAAAGTGGGAAGATATGTAAGTTTTATATTACCTTGCTGACCACAACCTGAGATTAAGCCCTCGAAGACACAGCTTGCTTGGCAAGTGTTTATTTTCTGGTGTGCTCTGGACAGACAATATCAAAACATATTCTATGACATACAAGAATTAGGGACTTGGTAACAGCAGTTGTCTTCAATCCCTTACATTTCCTTATTTAATTTTGCATTATGTAGTTTTAACTCCTTTACAAATCGAAGGTGCATCATGGTTCACTTTGTAGAGATGCTTAAAAACAAATTTCACGGACAACTATTAGTTTAAGTTGGTAAGTGGCCTATGTGGGGTGTATGTTTATTGGCCTGAATAACTGCCAGTGAAGGAAGACCCAGCTCTACACCATGGATTGATGACATATGTATTGTACATGACTATTGTAATGATCTTTTCAAAAATTAGATCTGATTATGACAAAATTCTCTGTAATTCCCATTATCGTTTGACTAGAGATCAAATGATTTTAGTTTGCATTGACTTTCACATGCCACACTGTAGTCAGTGATTTCTCAGACCACATCCAATCCATCTTTTTGATTGTCTACTTGTTATATTCAAAGACCTGTATTCTTTACACTCTCTTATCCTGTAGCAATTAATGTCTTGTTTGCCTAGTTACCTCCTTTAAATCTCAACCCTTGAAGTCACTGTCTTAGGAAATATTGCTCTAAATTTTCTTATATGCAGTACACATAGTTTCAGCATGTGATCGTATGGCATAGCATAATTTTCTGCAGTATCATTTTCTGCATTTATAACATTATTTAATTGGTTACTTTCTCTGCTGCTTTCTTTCATAATTAAAGAAGTTAAATCCATCCATTATTTTAACTTTTAATTAAGTGAAATTTAACTTTGTGGTATTATAATACAGCACATCATATTGCTATATTCAAATATATGTCTATGAATGAATGAATAAATAATATTTTCAACATACGGAATAAAGAGTGAGATATTTGAAACTGCCTGAAAGTATAAACTTTGAAGAAATCTCTCATTATTCTTTATTCAAACTACCAAAGAAATCTCAGAATATTTTATGTTTTTTGCCAAATTTTGCATATCCATAAAAGACAATATCAGCATGTAAATGTGCCTACTATTAAGCAACCAAGGTAATTTCAGTGGTTTTAGCAATTTGTTTAGAGCAGTATATTATTGTATTTTGATTCCCTATTCTCAGAGTGAGTATATTCAGCTATGAATTTAGCTGAAACTGGTAGTTGGTCAAACAATGTAAACAAATATTTTTTTCCTTTGACTTCAGAAAAAGAATATACCAGACCACAGAGGTTAGTTTTGATGCAATTGTTGTAGAATTGGTGACTGCTGTTGATTTTTCCTAGAAAAATACTAGTATATGAACCAGTATAATTTGAAGCAACTGTACTGTATAGTGTTCTCCACAAGACTTTTTAGTCTGTCTAAGTAGAAATTAGTCAGCAGCAAGAAAGTTATCTCTGGGAAAACCATATTTGGAAATATATTCAAAACTTGATAATGTTTTGCACCAACATAGTCCACCTTGTTTCTAAGCATTACTGTATATGCTTTTCCCTAATAATAGCTATATTTTCTCCACCAAAATTGACATTTAATTCACTTGCAAGGGTAATGGTTTTAAAAATAAAAGGAATGTATTGCGAATATTTTTTTGAAAATTAAACATTTGGAAATTTCATGGTTACTTCTGTAATTTAGTAACAAATGAATACATTTATTATATTAATATAGTAGAAATATATGCATTTGGAATTTGTATTTAGCCTTAGTCTGAGTCAGAATCTTGAACTACATAGTTAGTACTTTCTTGATACATCTCAACCAATATCTTACAAGTTGAAACTTAAGACACACATATTTAAAAATTATTCTATAGAAAATATTTTATCATGATCTAATAGTTATGCAACTTTAAAACTATTTGAAATTAATAATTTTGCTAAGATATACTGTTTTGTGAAATCAGATAACTGTATGAATAATGCTGATATTGTGTGCAAATGTAGTTATTTCATATTTTTTACTATTCATAGTCATGGTTACATGAGAAATTCTTTTCTGTTTTATCCCTCTTACACATTTTATTGCAATCAGAAACATCAAAATTTACTACTTTAGCCCCACTTCTATATTTTATTAAACATGTTCTGTTGTAATGATGAGAAATCATAGCTACACTGCAATTTTTATGCAGCATGAATATGGAGCAAACACACAGACAAAGTAGTATTGGAAAAGAAAAGTTTGAGTCATCTGAAGAAGTTATTTTTTCCAACTGTGGGATATTCAACCATCATTACTATCATTAGGACCCAAATGTCACAGATGTAACACTTAATTATTAGCATATGCTGTGCTTTAACTATGCTTTAAGAGAGAAGATGCTTTGCTGGGAAGTTAGCAAGCTCATATATTTTCATTCATTTATGCTATAGTATATCCAGCACTATACCCCCACTGTCCTCTGAAGTTATTTAATGATGCAGCATCTCATCCCAAAGAATCTTACGGCAACATTAAAGTCACTGAACTTTGTTCAGACTCAACATGGGCCCCTGTTTTCTCATCTTCACATTGTTGTCACTTTTGGTCACTGTACTCTGTCAGTGTTCTAATTTCAGGTCATTTTGATTAGATCAGATTTGGAGTTTTAGATTTCGAGTATTTAATTATTCATGTTTATTTTAAAACATTATCTTCATTTATTTGCAACTTATGGAGTATTCGTTAGATGCCCAATAGGTCTCACCCACCCACACAATATGTAAAAGACCATAGGTTCCACTTGGTTCTGCATGTAGCCCTTTACCTTCATCCTTCTTCAAGAGACATTTTAGCTGCTGAACTTTGTGTTATTTTGTGTTACTTGCAGCATATACAGGCAAACAAAATATATCAAAGTCCAAACAGAAAGCAGTAAGTTGCTAAGGCACTTACATTTCCCCAAGAAGTACTTTTTAAGAACAACTTCCTGTGGATTACATAAGTAATTTGACAATGAATTAATTATACTGATCTTTATTATGCTGTTGTGAAAATTATTTGCTCAATATTTAGCATAAGAATTCCTAAATGGTTTATCATTATATTCTATCATTGTATTACACATAGCTTTCAGTCCCTGGGATATAAAATTATAGTTAATTAGGGGGATGAGTTAACACTTTTAGAATTCAAGGGTTCTGTCACCTAACACATCTTAGTAACTGCTGATCACAATCCCCAGAACAAATCTGAATGTCATTATTATGATTTTTGAAATCCCAAACAACCATATTCTTGAAGTCTAAAATCCAAGAAATTAAAATCTTGAGAGATGAAAATGCCGAAGGCTGAAATATGGAAATTTAAAATCTCTCAAACTGCAGTTCCAATGGAAAAAAAGGCTCTAAAGGATAAAGAACACCAAATGCTGAAGATGCTGAAGAAGAAATTGGTCATGCCATAAAACAATGGGGTAGCTCCATTTAAAAATTAATCATTTATCTGCACTTCATGATTTCACGCTGATCAAAATCCAAGAGCATATGTTTAATTAAATCTATCTTTTCCTGAAAATCCCAGGAAATTTACAGACCAAATTGAAAATAATTATATGCATGACAAGATGATGCTTAAAATAATTTTTTCACTCTTTGATCACTAATATAGTTTCCACCAACTATGAGGTCTGTGTAAGAGTGTATGCAAACTGGATTTCTGTGTACCCCCCAACAAATAGAAATATACCATAGAAAATGGAAAATTTTAATGGGAAATGATGATCTCAGTATATATTGAATCACAGAATAATTTCAAAAAAGTAGCACCACATAGAAAATGAATGTGAGTATTCTCCAAGGAAAGACATTTTCTGGAAGTATAAAAGCATCTAGCCACTATAATGCAAGACTGGAAAATATATTTAAGGATCTTTACAGTCTGCCAGCTCTTGTGGAATCCTTACATGAAATTATCAATAGCATAACCCTTAAGTACAATTTTTTAATATGTCCATTTCTTTTAGTTTTGTAGTTTTTTTCTTTTTAAAATTTTATCATTTAAATTATTTGTATTTATATTATACTATATATTTCATCTTCATACATTTTCCAATACTGGACTTATAAATTGTGTGAAGATTTTTAAAGAGTTCTAATTTGATGTAGGCTTTGCAAGATTGGGCTTTATATAATCATTTTTCTTGCACATAAAATGTTAAACTTCCTCCACAAAATATCTACATTTGTTAAAGGTAAAATTTCTCAAAATCTCAGTTCTTTGGATAACTGCACATGCACTGGTCACCTGTGATTATTTTTCGCCATTCTTATCTACAGCTATATATTGTTTATAATGGTAAATTAGATAAATGCTGTTATAATGCTGGGTACACACAATTACTGACTATAATGATATATATTTATAAATTTAACTTTTTGACCCTTTTCCTTATGAATACAGATCTGCTCATAACAACTTTCTCCTTGTGTTCACTAGTATATCTTTTACTCTTAAAATTTTTTATGCTTGAAAAAAATATTCATCTTATCATTTCCTATTTTACTGTGTAATTGGACTATAAAATGGACCTGTCTTTATGCGTTTTTCAAGTAAATCCCCTTATATGGGCAAATAAATGCCTAAAGTAATTATTTTATTATATTTCTAGAATTACATTTTCAGGATTTTTATCTTTTAGAATTTAGACTAGAGATTTTACTCCTTTAAGATTTCAACGTTTGGTATTGTAGCAATTGAGATTGTGTCTTTTCTCTTTTGCATCTAAGTTTGCATGAAAAACAAAGTCTGTAGGAAAATTTTTTATGAATATAAGCTAAGGTTTGTCTGTGTCTGAGTGAGATAAAATAAAAATAAAATGGAGAATGGAAAGTAAGTAAAGTTGAGATGAAAATTGTTGTTTATGATGGGTATCATACATTTTTCTGATTGGAATTAGTAAAATGATTGGCATTGGTTTAGGGTATGTAGCAGCTGCCTTCTAATAAATCTGTTTTCTTAAAGGTTAGAAGGGACAAAAAGCTTGAAGCAAACAACCAGACACCCTCTACCTGAGCTATATTCAGGCCCAGGTCTTTTTGATATTTTCCATGAGCAGTAAGATTTAATATTTAAATGTATGTAAACAGTGTTTGCTGTGTATTTAAGTGTTATCTAATCGTCATTTGACAAAATTTTAATTACATTTTTAACCTACATTTAAAAATAAAGAGGAATATTTAAATATGTATCGATGTCTATTCTCAATCCTGTGACAATAAAGAATTAAGTTTTGTTTTCTCTCCAATTTAGACCTGCATGATGTGCCAAAGCTAATTTTCTCTCTTAAATCTCTATGGTCTGTTACTTTGTATTTATGTGTGTACTATTCTATGTGAGTTAATTGTATTTTATTATTTCTTTTGAAAAATTATTATCTCAATTCTCAGTTCTCTCATCCTTTTTTCTTTCTTTATTTTTTTTGAAATCTCTTCATCTTAAGGTGGTCCTGTCAAAACCAGAGAAGTTTAACAAGTTCTCAATTCTCAAATATTACACAGAAAAACTGGGTGTCTTCTCCCATTTCACATATTTGAGACTCTACTCCTCAGCATTAGAGTGAATATTGGCAGGACTGAACAAAGCAATGATAAAGATTAGGAGGAATCTTGGTGGTAGAAAAATAATTTTACAATCACTATGGTATTCTATGATCTGAAGCTTTTGTGCACTCAAATCTTTTATTACGAGTAATAAAGAGAGATGATCCAAAGAAAATTTTAATGTACTGCTTCTTTATAATTGTATTCACATTTTCACAGAGACCCTTGATTCCTCACAAGCACTCAATTTTATTTGCATTGACATTAACTTTAGTACGTTGTTTCAGAAAAGCTAAATTGCTTAAATTAATGTGGTGCTTCTTTACTTAAACACTTTTAGCCTTAAAAATTATTTAATCATAATTTGAAGGGAGCTTTTTTGATAATCTCTTTTTAAAGTTTTAGCAATGATATTAATAAAATTACTAGCAACTTTTAGATACTGACAATTTTTAGCTTTTAGTTTAGACCCATTGTATTAATCCTAAATGAGTCTACTATGTAACAATCCTATTATCTCCTTTTTGAAACAAAAAATAAATTTAACTAAAGTAAAACTCATATATATTTAGATAAAGCAAGTAGGATTATAAAATAGGAAACTGTCAGCCTAACTTGAGTGTGACTTCAAAGTTTGTGTCCTGATAATGGCCTCTCTGAATGTCTCTGCCAGCTTTTCAAATCTTCTCTTCAATTTGGAAATTGTAGAACATCAGCTCACAGGCAGCAAATGACATGTTCTTACTTGACTCCTCTTTTTCACTATTCCAAGTTTTTCTCTAGGGCTGTGTCATAGTGTTTTATCACTCTGAGTCTTTTATTAGAGGAGCAATTCATACTTTCCTATGGGCTCAGCACTTTTTTTCAGATATAATTCAGGCCACAGGAACAAATAATAATAATAAAAAAATAATACCTAAAGTGTTTTCTTTTGTTGTACATAAATAGGTAATTCTGTACTATAATAATGAAAGAGGTTAACTGAATTTTATTTCAAAATGTTTTCTTTTCTTTTGAAAGGAAGTGATAAGCAGCTGCATATATTTTCATGTTCTTCAAGGAATGATAAGAGTTTCACACTGTAATCTCCTGTTTCTTTTAGAATAACTCTTTCTGGAAGGGGGAGAATATTTTTCACTGACGCACTTACAAATTATGATTGTTTCTTTTTATGTCAGTACTCAAAAGAAACCCTGCAAATGATAGCCTTACAGCTTTAGAAAATAATGAATAGAGCCACCAAGAGAGGAATCCCATGGGTGATGTTAGCTCACTTTAATGATGATATTTGACAGCAGTTTTTGTTTAGTATGAGGTTTCCCTGGCAACTCTTTCATTGGGAAGCTGAAAATGGTAGGAAACATGGAAATAGGTAGTTTTATAAATGGTATTGGTGTTTTTTGTTTCTTTTGTCAATATGATAAAGCCATTTAAGTGGATTGCTCATTAATTTAATATACTTTTGTGAATCATATCCATATTTTGAAGGAACGAATTAATTCAGGAAATGATTTGGTTTTTTTGTAAATTTATTTTAAGTGCCTGAGTCTCCCTTAGCATTTGAGATGTCGTATTAAACTTGAAATGTCATACTGTTCTTACTGCCAAGTGTGAAAATACAGTTTTTATCTTCATTGACTGGATATATGTTCTAATAATAATTGTTACTTGCATATGTGCTAATCAAGAACTGGCATTTTCTTTTAGACCGAAGCCTTGTGATGAATTGTCTTCATGCTAAGAAACAAAATGGGCGAAAATGATTAATGAGCAATTAAAGAAATTATTGCAGCAAAAATGTTGTCAATGTTTTAATACTTGTGTTAATTCAGTTTTTAATAGCACTTTAAATAATAGAATACAGCATTTTCCAGTTATATTTTACTCACATTTCTTGGTGACTTATTTTACATTTGCATTTGAAATACATGTACTGATCCACAAGAAAAACTGACCACTTATAGCATAGGGAGAACTCTCGTAAGTTCACATATTCTGAACCAAATAGTTCAGTTACTATATTGCTAAGATTCAACTGCATTTGTTCAAAACCAGATGTCAGCTGTTTATTATTACTTTGAAATTAAAATGAATATTTTATGTTTATTAACTATATATTCAAGAAGATATAATTGTTTCTGTGAAAATTAAGTAGAATATGTTGGAAAAATCAGCCAATATACACCCTTTAAAAAGACAGATCTCAAAGTTGATGCAAATTTCTTGAAGAAAAATATAGGATTGATCACATACAGATTATTTTTCTTGGTTCTCATTTATTTTAACTATTTACATGACTTCATTGTACTACAATTGATATTGTAGGTACACACATGTCAATCAAGCATTTTCACATTAGAGGAGGGATATTCATCACACAGATTATTCTTCATGACCTGTGTGTAGTTTTCACTCTTTCTCCCTCAGCCTCATATTCAGAAAATAAATCTATGTTAACACAATAATTTTTCCCATTAAAGTTTTTATTTGAATGCAATTGTATATATAGCTCACATTTTGCTTTTATATTCTTTATAGAGCAAAATTATTTTGAGAGTCACAAACAGTGTTGAATATAGCACTAATTCATTCATTATGGATGCTAAATTCAATTTTGTTGAATAGGCATATCAAAATAAATTATATACTTACATTTTGTGGGTGATTTTTTGTGGAACTCATTATATAGTCCAGGGTGGTCTTGAACACACAGCAAACCTCCTGCCTCAGCCTCCCGAATGCTGGGATTACAGGCATTGGAATTTCAATTGGGATTAGTTGAATGTGTATAGTTCTTTTGGAAGTATGGCCATTTTCACTATATTGATTCTTCCTATCCAGGATCAAGCTATGTGTTTCCATTTTCTTACATCTTATTAGATCTCTTTTTCAGAATGCCATATTTCTCAATGTAAAGATCTTTGGTTCCCTTCATTAGATTGATTCCTAGATATTTAATGTTTTGGGTGCTACTGTGAAAGGGATTGTTTCCCTCATTTCTCTTTCAGTGAGTCTGTTATTTGTGTTATTGATTTTGAGTGTTTACCTTGTATCCAGATACTATACTGAATCTTTCAATTAAGTCTAGAAGTATTTTGGTCGGGTTTTTTGGGTCTTCTATGTAGAGTATCATATCACCAGCAAATAGTGACAGTTTAACTTCTTCCTTTCCCATCTTCATTGCATGTATTTCTTTCTCTTTTCTAATTGTTGTGCCTAATGTTTCCAAAACTATATTGAAGAGGAGTGGTGACCATGGACATCCTTGTTTTGTTCCTGATTTTAGCTTGAAGGTTTTCAGTTTTTGACCATGTAGTATGATGTTGGCTGTTGGTTTTTCATAGTTAGCCTTTATCAAGTTGCAATGAAGACCATCTATTACAATTTTATGCATTGTTTTTTTACCATGAATGGATGTTAAAATTTGTCAAATCCTTTTTCTGCATCTATTGAACAGATCATATAATTTTTCCCTTTACTCTGCTAATATAGTATATTACATTTATTGATTTATATATTTTGAAAATCCTTGAATCCTTGGGATAAATGCAGCTTGGTCAGTGTGTATGAACTTCTTGATTACCCTCTGTATTCTGTTTGCCAGTATCTTATTGAGAATTTTTACATCTATGTTCATTAGGAGATTGGCCTGTAGTTCTCTTTTTTGGTTGGGTCTTTCCCTGATTTTTGGAATGAAAGTAACACTTACTTCTAGGAATTTATTTGGAAGTATTGTTTCCCTTTCAATTTCACTGAAAAATTTAACAAATTGTGGCAATAGTTCTTCTCTAAATATTTTGTACTATTCAGCAGTGAAGCCATCAGCATCTGGTATTTTCTTTGCTGGTAAATTTTTAATTACATTTGCTGATTTTTTTTTGTCTGCATGATCTGTCTATCTGTGACAGTGGGGTATTGAGGTTCCCCAATACAATGGCATTAATTCTCAGTTGGTTTTTCATGTTCTACAATATTTGTTTTGTATAAGTTGTGGGCGCTAGTATTTGGTGCCTATATATTTATGACTGTCAACTCTGCTTCTTTGATTGTTCCCTTTTCAAGGATGTATTGAACTTCTTTGTCTGTCTTAATTATGGTTTGAAATTTACTTTCTATGCAAATAAAATACCTACTCCTGCTTTTCTTTTTTGGGGGGGTTCCTTCCATGGAGAACTGTTTTCCATCCCTCTACTTTAAATCTCTGAGTTTCTTTTTGAACTAGGTACATTTTTTTATATATAGCATATTATTGGATTTTTCTTCTTAATCCATTCTTCCCCTCTTTTTTTTTTTTGATTGGAGAATTGAGGCTATTAACATGGATGTTTATAACATATGTATTGACTTATCACTGTCATGTTATTTTTGTATTGTTGGATCTTTTTAATTTTTCTCCTCTGCCTTTAATTTCTTGCCTTGTATGATGGATTTGCTTTGTTGGGCTTCATGGAGTTGTGACCTTAACTGTCTTTTTCTTGGATATTTTTAGAATTTTTGGAGTGGTAATTTGGTATTCTTGAAGATTCTCAGGTGTGCTTTATCATGGAAATATCTTATTTGCCCATCAATTTTGAAAGAGAGTTTTGCAGGATACATCAGTCTAGGTTGGAGTTCATTTTCTTTTAGGGCTTGAAAAACCTCACTCCAGGTTCTCCTTGTCTTGAGGCTTTGTGTTGAAAAGTCTGTTGTGATTCTGAAAGGCTTTCCTTTGCATGTGAGTTATTTCTTTTTTCTAATTGATTGTATTATGTTGTTCTTCTGTTGGGTTTGTGGTATATTGATTATTATATGATTAGGTGTAGATATTTTTTTTTTCATGGCTAGTTGGAGTCCTATATGCCTCACTTATCTGAATTTCAAATTTTTTCACTGTTTGGGAAGTTTTCTCTCTTTAATTCTGTGAACAGTTTTTATTTTTATGTCATTTGTAGTTTCTTCTGCATTTTTGTGGAATCACATTAGTCTTAAATTCTACTTCTTTTGTCACCTAGGAGTTGCTGGATGGATTTCTCATGGTCCCTTAATAATTTTAAGAGATATCTCTTTTCTTATTTATTGACCTCCATCCTGTCTTCTATATCTAATATTCTATCTTCACGTTGGCTCAGTCTTTTGTGTATAGTTTGAATAGAATTTTTAATCTCCTGGATATCTGATTGAATCTGTTTCACAGATTCCATTTCTTTCTTATGTTGGGCATTCATGGTTTCCATTTCTTTCCTGTTCTGGGCATTCATGGCATCGGTCATGGTCCTGAACTCATCTATGTTTTATCTGTGTCTGTTCTCAAGTCTCTTATCATGTCTTTCATTCTGCTCACCATCCATGTAGTTATCTGGGAATTTATTTCTGTTTTGAATTTTTCTAGAGCATCATTCATGTGTTTTGTTACTTCCTGTAGTATTAGTTCAGGGTGTCCACGTGGTTGACTATTAGACTTGTACACCTCATTTCCCCTAGAATTTGCCCTTGCTGAGCTGGAAATCTGAGTTTTTGCCTTGACTAAATATCTTCTTTCTATTTTTGTTGCTGGTACTGCACTTGGTTTAATTCCTGAGTTGATACTTGGATCTTCCAGATATAGCTGTTCTTTAAATGTTGAGTCTATACTAACTCTGAGGCAATCTATTTTTCATTATACACTAAAAGACATCTGATTTGATCAATTACAAGATCTTAGCCCAAGTGAAACAATCAACATCACTATAATAGCATCAGGCATTACTGAGTACATAAAAATTTGTGTTAGTTGTTAATTAATCACCTTTAACCATGTGAATTAAGTCAAAATCGAGTAGCAGCTCAAAATATGTTAATAGTGAATAAATTCCTCAGCAGAGCAACTTTACTCTTCAGGATGGGGACTTGGAGTTGTGGAGGGAGGGATAGATAGGTAGAAGTATTGGGAGAGGTTAGACATGATTTCAGAGGACACAGGAAGATCATATAAACTCTAGGAAACTGTTGAAAATGAGAGAAAAGACAGAATGAAAGAACAAGACAAGAATAGAATAATGTAACAATAGGAAAAGTAGAAACTGTCTCACTTTCCTTTGAAAGTAATGAAAATTGAGAGTAGAAAAAAGAGAGAAGAAAAGAAAAACAAAGAAATCTGAAATATAGCAGAACAGGAATAAAAAGGGAGATGAAGAACAAAGAGTAAGAGAGTGAGTGAAATAGAAAGAAATGAAAAAAAAAAGAATAAAGAGAAAAATAAAAGAATTGAAAAGAATAGAAACCAAATAATATTTAAATTAAGAATTAAAAATAAAATGTAAAACTATTTTAAAATTAAAAAATAAAAATAAAAGTCCTTCTTCAAGGTATGTCTCTGCTGTCACAATAGAAAATGTGGATCCCGGCCTACTTGCCACCAAAGGACTGGCCTTCCTGACATCAGCAGACAGGTGAGGAGCTGTGTGAAGTATTCAGCATGGCCTCCTCCCCCACTCAGGCCTACCTGCCTGCAGTGGACCAGCCTCCCTGCTATGAGCAAACTGATAAAGGCTGGAGAGTGTGGGCCTTTCCAGCAACTCAAACCCCCTCCCCCGCCTCTGGCTTCCTGGGTACACCTGTTCCTCAGCTACATTGCATAGGTTCAGGGGGTATTATAGGCCTTTTCCCTGAGCTAGAGCAGAAGTGAGCAATAGTAAGAGGTCCTTACTCCTTCTAAGCCCCAACTAGAAGTGTAAATTTGCTATATTGATCAGTTTATTCATTATAAACATATATTGGTCCACTCTTCAACTTTGTTTTATCTCACATGGCGAAAGGTGATAGATAAATAACTACCACAAATTGTCATTTTTAAAGCTGTGTTTGATTCTATTGTTGCTGCTAATTGTACCACTTGGGTACTTTTGTGATTGATTTAATCATTTATTTTTCTGGTATAATGAAAATGAGACTGCCCCAGAGTTATTAGAGACTCAAATCCTAAAGAGCAGCTATTTCTGCAAGACACCTCTGAGAAGCAATCATTCCTTAAGGTTTTTGAAAACAAGCAACAAAGACACTTACAATAAGTAATATCTAAGTACCAACCCAGAAATTAAAGCAAGGACTGTACCAACAACAATAACAGAAATGAAAAGACACTTAAACAAGATAGTCTTCTAGCTTATGAAAGGAAAATTCTCAGGAAAATGAGATGGAAAAGTCTGACAATCAAACATGTGGACAATTTGAACTGATAGCACAGGAAGTAAAAATACAGATTAATGAGTTTCTAGAAATATTTGAAAAAGATATACTTTCCCAGAAAAAAAAGGCATGATTAGAGAAGCTAGAAAAGAAACCTAAAAATGTAGAAGAGTTTAGGACCATGATAGAAGCTTTGAATTCTCAGCATAGGAAAGAAATGGAAACCATGAAGTCCCAACATAAGAAAAAAATTGAATCCATGAAATAGACTCAAACTGATATTTATGAGATTAAAAACTCTATTAAAAGTATATTTAGCAGACTAAACCAATCTGAAGACAGAATACAAGATATAGAAGATAGGGTGGCAGCCAGTATCCATGAAAAGAGAGATCTTTCAAAAATAGCAAGGGACCATGAGAAATCCATCCAACAGCTCCTAGATGATGCACAGACAAACAATATAAGATTAATAGGAGTCCACAAAAAAACAAAACAAAACAAGAGGAAGCAAAATGGCATAAATGACTGTTCACAGAATTATTAATAAAAAACTTCCCACATAGAGTAAAAGAACTTGATATACAGATAAGTGAGGCATACAAGGCTCCAACTTAATTACAGTGAAGTAAAGCCTACACCTAGACATATAATAGTCAAGATCCCCCCAAACCCAAAAGAAGTACAAAATAATACAAGCAGTTAGAGAAAAGAAATAAATCATATGCAAATGAAATACCTTTGCATAGGAATCTGAATCACAATAGACTTTCCATCACCTACCCTCAAGTCAAGGGGAGCTTAGAGAAGGTATCCCAAACATTAAAAGAAAATGGCTTCTAACCTAGACTGATGTATCCTGCAAAACTATCTTTCAAAACTGATGGAGAAATAAGATATTTTCATGGCAAATAACACTTAAGGAACTTCATGAATATCACACCAGCACTCCAAACAATTTTTTAAAATATCCTACATAAAGACAATGAAGATTACAACTGAGGTCTAACAGAGCAAATTCAATAAGCAAGAATTTAAAGGGAGAGAGAGAAAAATTAAAAAAAAAGAATCAACAACAAGAAAATAATTTAACAATGATAAATCAATACCTATCAGTTATAACCATCAATGTCAATGACCTCAATTCACCAATCAAAAGAAAGTCACTGACAAAATGGATTAAGAAGCAAAATCCAACAATATGCTGACTATAACAAACACACCTACTTGAAAAACAAACTCATAGACTGAAAACAAAAGGATGGAAAACAGTTCTGCATGTGTCAGGAACCTAGAAAAAAGCAAAGGTAGTTATCTTATTTGCAGACAAAGTGAATTTCAAAGAGAGACAAAGAAGGTCACTACATTCTTATAAAAGGAACAATCCAACAGGAAGAGATGACAATCATAAGTATATATGCACCAAATAGTAATGCCTGCAGCTATATAAAACAAATATTAAGGGGCATGAAATACCAAATAAGCACTAATACAGTTTTAGTGGGGGAACTCAATACCCCATTGTCACAAATAGACAGATCATCTAGGCTAAAAATCAACAATGAAATACTAAAACTGAACCAAGCTTTTCAACAAATGGACTTAATAGATATTTACAGAGATTTCCATTGTAGAAAATCAGAATCTACACCCTTTTCAGTTGCACATGGGGCATTTTCCAAAATAGATCACATACTAACTCATAGAACATGTTTAACTGAATGCAAAGGAAGTGAAGTTATCCCATGTATACTATCAGACCATAATGCAATCTAACTAGAGATTTGTATTATAAGAAACCATAAGAACTTCACAGACACATGGAAATTGAATAACACTTTCCTCAACAACCAGTGGGTCACAGAAATTAAAGAAGAAATTACACAGTTTTAACAATTTAATTACAATGTCAGTACAACATACAGGAATCTATGGGATACAATGAAAATAGTTGCATGTGGGAAATTCATAACAGTGAATGCTCACAATAGGAAAATAAAGCGAGCTCAAATTAAAAACCTAATGGTGAATCTTAAGTTCCTAGAAAAAAGAAGAGCAAGACAAATGCAAAGCTTGTACAAGTAGGGAAATTATAAAGATCAGAAAAAAAATCAATGCAATGGAGACTAAGAGAGCAATAAAAAATAATCAACAAAATGAATTGGTTTTTTTGAAAGAATAAATAAAATTGAAAAACCCTTAGCCAACCTTATCAAAAATAGGAAAGAAAAGGCTCAAATTCATGCAATTAGGAATGAAAAAGGTGAATTAACAAGAGATCCAGCAGAAATCCAGAGGATCATTAATATTTGCTTTGAGAACTGGTACTCTAATAAAAGGGAGAACACAGAAGAAATTGGAAGATTTTTTGATACTTATGAATTATAAAAATTGAACGAAGATATAAAAATTCCAAAAACCCCAATTACAATTAGTGAAACTGAAAACACAATTAAAAACTTAACAACAAAGAAAAGTCCAGACCCTGATGGTTTCCCTATTGAATTGTACAAGATATTAACAGAAGAACTACTATTTAAAATTTTCACTGAAATTGAAAGAAAAGCAATACTTCCAAACTCATTCCTGGAAGCAAGTGTTACTTTGATTCTAAAATCAAGTAAAGACCCAACCAAAACAAAACAAAACAAAAAAGAAAAAAATGAAAAGAACTACAGGCCAGGCCAGTCACTCCAATGAGCATAGATGAAAAAAATCCTCAATAATATACTGGCAAACAGAATATAGAGGATCATCAGGAAGTTCATACACATTGACCAAGTTGCATTTACCCAGTGATATAAGGATGGTTGAAAATATGTAAATCAATAAATGTAATATACTGTATTAAGAGGCAAGGACAAAAAACATTATCATCTTAATGGATGCAGAAAAATCATTTGACAAAATTTAACACCAATTCATGATTTAAAAAAAACTCTGCAGAAAATTGGAATAGATGGTCTTTTTCTCAACTTGATAAAGGCTATGAAAAGCCAAAAGGCAACATCCTACTTAGTGGTCAAAAAATGAAATCCTTCAAGCTAAAATTGGGAACACAACAAGGATATCCACTATCACCATTCCGGTTCAATATAATTTTGGAAACAATAGCCACAGCAATTATACAAGAGAAAGAAATGCATGCAATAAAGATAGGAAAGGAAGAAGTTAAACTGTCATCATTTGCTGATGATATGATACTCTACATAGAAGACCCCCAAAACTCCACCAAAATACTTCAAGACTTAATTGACAGATTCAGTATAGAATCTGGATACAACGTAAACACTCAAAAATCAATAGCCTTCTTGTACACAAGTAACAGACTCACTGAGAGAAATGAGGGAAACAATCCCTTTCACAGTGGCACACAAAAAATTAAATATATAGAAAACATTCTAACAAAGGAAATAAAAGATTTCTACATTGATTACTATAATACTCTTTAAAAAGAGATTGAAGAGGATATAAGAAAATGAAATGACACACCTTGCTCCTAGATAGGAAGAATCAATATAGTGAAAATGGCCATTTTTCCAAAAGAGCTATACAGATTCAACCCAATCCCAATTGAAATTCTAAGAGTATATTTCACAGAACTAGAGAAATGAATTCAAAAATTCATTTGAAATCAGAAGAGACCTAGAGTAGCAAAAGCAATTCTAGTCAACAGACATTGCAGTGGGTGTCAAAATCTCCAACTTGAAACTATACTGCAAAGTCACTGTGATAAAAACAGCATAGTGATGGGAAAGAAACAGACCTGAAGATCAGTGGAACATCTCAGAAGATGCAGAAATAACTCCTGACATACTCAGTCACCTCCTCTTTGACAAAGGTGCCAATCATCCTCACAGGAGGAAAGATAGCCTCTTCAATAAATGGTGTTGGATAAACTGGATTTCACCTTGTCAAATATTAAAACTGGACCTGCATCTCTCACCATGCACAAAACTAAAGTTCAAGTGGAATAAAGACATAAACACTAAAATAGAAACTTTCTGTAAGATATGTTAGATAGAACTCTTGAAGATATCACCATAGAAAAAGACTTTATGAATGAATCCTCAGTAGCAGGAAGACTAGCACAAAAAATAAACAATTGGGATCACATCTTTTTAAAAATTTCTGCTCTGTCAGTGAAATCACAAGGAGATCTAAGAGACAACCTACAATGTGGGAAAAAAAATTTACCAGCTGTTCCTTAGACAAAGGTCTACTATCCAGAATATATAAAGAACACAAAAAAATCAGAACCCTCCAAATTTAAAAATCCAATTCAAAAATGGGCATTTGAAAGGAATAGAGGTTTCTCAAACAAAGAAATAAAGGCAGCAAATAAACATGAAAAACTGTTCAACATCACTTGTCTTTTGGAAATGAAGATGGAAATAAAACTTAGATTCTACCTCACCCCATAAAGAATGGCTGCTATCCAGTAAAACCAATAACAAATGCTGGAGTTGTGGGGAGATAGGAATCCTGCTTCATTTTTGTTGGGAGGGCAGAGTGGTGCAACCACTCTGGAAATCAATATGTAGATATCTCAAACAACTAGAATTAGAAGTCCCATTTGACCCAGCTATTTCCCTGGTGGGTATATTCCCAAAACAATTACAAGAATCATACCACAGCAATATACGCTCACCCATGTTTATAGCAGCACAATTTGTAATAACTAAAGCATGGAAACAGCCTAACTGCCCATCAACTGGAGAGTGGATAAAGAAGATGTGTGTATGTGTGTGTGTGTGTGTGTGTGTGTGTGTGTGTTTTATAAAATGGAGTAGTACTCAGTCATAAAGAATGAGAAAGTAGTAAGTTGGTGCACACTCAGGACATACTCTTAAGTGAAATTAATAGAACACATGTAAGTACTGAATATTTTCTCTGGTGTGATAAAGTAAAAGTGTTTGCAAGAATAAATATGTATAATTAATATTGTATAATAGGAAAACGTTCTAAAGGTGTAGGAGAAATGGAAGGGGTAGGGAAAAGTTATGAAAGAAGAAGAAAAAATTAAGAGAAAGTGAAAAAATGGAAATCATATCTTTGTAAATATGGAAGGGTGGGAGGGGGTGAAGGGAGGACAGGAGAATGGGGAAAAAATAAACACCAAGATACATCATGTAAAGGTACAAGATCCCAATTATGAGTGTCATTGTATTGTATATCTAAAATGTACCAATAAACAACAACAACAATAGAAAGTTCCAAAAAACTTAAAGACTAAAAAAACAAAACAATGTACAATGTGTGCAATAGTGGGCAGATCTAAGTCAACTAGTCGCAGCAAGCCAGCGATAGACTACTGAGATTCAGGCTGATTTTTGGCTGCAAGGGCCAGGTTGAGCTACCTGACCTCCTAAAGGGTTGAAGTCTGAAAAGTTCTTGTGCAGGTTCCATCTGCCCTTCCCTAGGTTACAATGGGAGGAGGTGATCCCCCTCCAACTTACCAACTACGGTGGTCTGGTGTGCCTTTATTGCAGGGATTCTCTTCACTCTTCCAGTGGGCTTCAATTTTCATCAAGGAGCCTGAGAGATGCACTCTTTCTGTTGTTCACTTCTGCTCTATCTTCTGGAGCTCAGGACAATGGCCTTAATGACACCCTGTACCTCTCTGGTGTGAATCTAAGTAGCGGCACAACCAGGAGGCCAGAGGCATTGTGGGTGGGGTGGCACTGGGATGGTGTGCGGGCTCTGGTCAGTGCTGTTCAGAGGCCCAGCTTGGTGGGATTGGGGTAGCAGCTCAGTTCCAAGTAGTTCTGCTCCTCATCAGTCCATACAGTCTTCACTTTCTTCCCTTCTTTGTCCCTCTTAATCAGAGTTACTTTGAAATACATTTTATCTGTAATTAGGAGAGCTTTTTTTTTTATGTTCCCTGTCACATGGAATATTATTTTCCACCTTTTTATTGTCAGTCTGTGAATTTCTTTTCAAATTGTGTGATTCATTTATAGAATATATTGTTGGATAATGCTTCTTGACCCATTCTGCCAGTCTACTTCTTTTGATTTGTGAAATGAGACCATTAATATTTATGGTTACAATTTATATGTAATGACGTCTTTATCATGACTCTTTAATTTTGTTGAGTTCTCCCCCTTTGTATTTAATCTCTTGTTGTGCTTGATGGATTCATTCTGCTGGGCTTCCTGGGGTGTTGTGATCCTCATTGTCTTTTCCCAGGATATTGTTTAAAATTTTTTGGAGTGCTGGTTTGGATTTCATGAATTTTCTAAGGTGCTCTTTGTCATGAAAGTATCTTATTTCTCCATCAATTTTGAAAGACATTTTTGCAGGGTACATCATTCTGGGTTGGAGATTGTCTTCCTTTAGGGCTTGAAATAGGTTCCTCCAAGATCTTCTTGCCTTGAGGATTTGCATTGACAAGTCTGCTGTGATTCTGATGAGACTTTCTTTTTATGTGATTTATTTCTTTTCTCTAAATGCTTGCAGAATTTTGTTCTTCTGTTGGGTTTTTGGAATAGTAAGTATTATATTCCTGGATGTAGATTTTTTTTATCATGGCTAGTTGGAATACTATATGCATCAGTTATTTATTTGTCCAATTCTTTTCCCCTGCTTGGGAAGTTTTCTGCCATTACTTCTGTAAACATTTTTTTTCTCAAAATTCCACTTGCACTCTCTCCTGTTTCTTCATTGACTTCAATGAGTCTTATGTTATTCTTTGCATTGTCTAGCAGCTGCTGCATTGATTTCTGGTGGCCCCTTACTATTTTTAAGTAATGTTTCTTTTTGTGGTCTCTAATTGCAATCTTGTGTTCTATATCTGAAATTGTCTCACATTGGCTCATTCTGTTGTGTAAACTTTCAATAAAGTTATTACTCTCCTGAAATCTATTTTTATCTGTTCTATAGATTCCATTTGTTTCATATGTTGGAATTCCATCATGTTCCCCAGGTCCTCTATTTTTTTTAATCTGTGTCTGCTCTTGATTTATTAATCACATATTGCACTATAGGCATAATCTCTGTTGTTTTCTGAAAAATTATTTCTGATTTCATTTTTTCCAGGTCCTCTTTTGTTGCCAGTTCAGAGTATCCAGATGGCTGAGTACCAGCATATTTCACCTTGATGCCCTTTGGGGCTGCCTTAGGTGATCTAGAAGTCTGCTTTTGAGACTTGTTTATGTGTCTTCTCAATTCAACAGATGCAGCCTGCTTTGCCTTTGTTGAGACAAATTTTTGATCACCCTTTGGTTTTCAGTTATCAGCAAGCCACGGAGTGGCCTTTTCGCTGCTCCTCATGACTGCATCAATTCTTGTGGTCACAGTGGGCCCCTGTATTGTCCTGCTGTCTGGGCAGGGTGCTAGCTGGGCCCTGTGCATACTGGTGATGGTATCTAGCTGTGTCTCTGGATAGGGCATGCCCTCCTGTGTAGCTGTTGTCAAGTATGTCCTTTGGCTGGGTGTTGAGCACCCAGTCACTGGTGTCTAGCCGGGCTTCTGGCTGGGTTCTGTGCACACTGACCAATTATTGAGGCAGGCCTTTGGCTGCTACTTGTGTGCCTTTGCAGCTCTTTTCTGGTGGGTCTTTGGCTATAGCTTTTGGGCCCAAATGCTGGAGTTGAGGTAAGGCCATGGTTTGAAGTGCCTGCATCTGTGCCTCTGGTTCACACCAACTTCTCACTAGGACCCTGGGTGTGCTGAATGGTGATATTAGGGTGGGACCTTTGCTGAAAGTCTGCCTTGTTTTTCAAATAAATTATCAGAATGTTTTCCAAAGAGTTCTTTATATTTTATCTTTTCATTACCAGTATGCAAATTTCAGTTCTTTCATATCCTTGTCAACATTTGGTTTGTCTTTTTAACTTTTCTAATTTAGATTTAGTGGTGGTATCTATTGTGGTTTTAATTTATATTATTTTATTTATTAATGTGTTAAGGAATATTTTCATATCCGTATTTGTTATGCCTTTGTACTTGGTAAAATACTTGTTATATTTTTTCCTGTCTTATAATTGGGTTCTCTTTTTTACTGAAGATTACACATTTCAGAGTCAAGCCTTTTTTATCTTATATATAACTCAAAAATTTCTGCACCAATCCCTCTGTGTCTTTTTATCATCTTTTGAAAAAAAGTTTCTACTTTTGGTAAAGTTTGATTTATTATTATTTTTCATTAGGAATCATGTTTTATTATTATACTCAAGACATTTGTATCTAACTCTGGGGTGTTGCTTTTCTTTTTCAGTTATACTTAAATTTTAGATGTATATTTGGGTGTATAATATCATTTCATTATATTTGTATAATATATGGATCTATCTATCTATCATCTATCATTTATATTCCACTTACTTAGCAATAGTCACTGAATATTCTATTGTTTATTTACTTGCTTACATCTGTACTTTGTCCAAAATGATTTGTTCATATATTTATAAGTGACTGCTAAGAAAGTCTGTTGTTTTTCATTAATATATCTGTGAACTTTAATTCAGTACCTCATGATTCTCATGGTTATAGCATTTGTTAGTGTTGAAATAAAAATCATTTGAAATGGTCCATTTTTTGGCTATTATAGACCTGTTTCACATGAATTGTAGAATTATCTTGTGAATTTCTTGCCACCAAAATCTTTAGTCTTTTATTTTTGCATTTCACTCAATATACAGATATAGTCAGAAAGAATTCATGTTTTAGACATCCCGTACAACTTCATAGTGAGATACTTCTTTTCCTTCCTTCATTTGTAATTTAAATTTTGTTAGCAATATTCTGTAACTTTTTACTGTATATTTATTAAGTACAATTGGTATAATTTAGGTATACATATGATGGCATTCATTACTGGGAGTTTGTATCCCTACATGATAAATCTTGGTTCCTATTTTTTCCCATTCCACAGCGCTCCATTTGACCCCTCTAGACAATATCTCCCTCTTCAATATCTCATCTCAGGTTTACCCCTAGAGATTTTTTATATTTTGAAAAGGTTAAATTCTCATCTACAGAAAAATTCTTATGACTAGGTAAGGCTCATAATTTGTATGGAGTATAACATGATAGTTGTAAGAGTAATTGTTAGATGTATTTTGAAGCATTGAAACCACAGAATGTGTTAGAAATCCATGTATCTTGTGTCTTTGTCCTTTTACCAAATGCTGTGTGGCTTCATGCCTCCTCTTTTATACCTACTTGAAGATGGTGAAACTGTGACTTGATAGACAAAATATAGCCCAATTAGGACTTATTTTTAATTTTTTTCATGAGTAGTGCACCAATAAAATATTTGGAGGAAATGAAGAATATGCTAAAGAAGATGCAGGACCTACCCTAAAGGTAACAGCAAATGCTAACAGATAATGCTAAAATGACATCCATGGATGGGTAAGATACAACTGGTATGTCAGAGTCCTCCAGGTGTGCGATTCTGGTAACAACATCTGTATTCTATCAGTGGGGTCAATAAAGTAAGAACCAGTGATCCAGGAGTGCCAAGTGTGCTAGGGATCATGAGAGACATTTAAATTCTAGAGAGTAGTAAGAAAACTTTCTAGAACTCAGGGCCTTATTATGTGCATGAATATATTTGCAGTGCAGCAGAGCAACACAGTCATTACCCCTAATTAAAATACTATTTATTTGTAGTTATTAAGACAGGTCCATTCTTACTAGGCCAATTTGAGCTATAAAATAACATTTCTGCACTTGTAAATATTTATTCATGCATTTTTGATGTAACAGAGAAGGTGTCTACTTTTGAAAGAGACAAAGAAAACCATCTTCAACAGGTACAACTACTATAGGAATCAGTATGGAGGGCCCTTAAAAAACTAAAAACAAAAATTTAATTAAATCCAACTATTCCTCCTCTGGGTATCTTCCCCAAACATTTAAAGACAACATATTGCAATGATTTATACATTCTCATGTTTATAACAGCACAATTCATAAGAAATAAATATTGGAGGTGGCCTATATATCCATCAACATGTGAATGGATAAAAATTATATGATATTTTCACATTATAGAGTACTACTTTACCATAAAGAAGGAAAAACTTTAGTCATTTGTAAGAAAATGGAGGTACTTTGAGACCATAATATTAAGTGAAATAAATCAGGCACACAAGCTTAAATATTGCATATTTCTCTTTTATAAGAATACCAATGTATAATTAAATTAAAGGCCACAATAAAAATAGATAAATTGAGAAATAGACCTTTTTCAAAAGGAAAGGAAAACAAGAGGTGGAGAGAAGAGGGAGTAGAGATGAAGAAGATGAAAAAAGAATGAAGATGTGTTATGTACGTCAGCATCTTATGATAAATCTAATCAGTATGTACTACAAACACGTTCTTTAAAAAACAAAAATCCAAGGTGAATTAGGTTAGCAGCGGAGCCACATGGACTTCAAGCTCTGAGAGACACAATGATATGGAATTATCTGTGATGAAAATGATGTCTGTATGAGTCACTTTCCCATCTCTGTTACAAAATACCTAACACAGCTTAATGGAGGAGAGCTGTATTTGGCTCAGTTTCTAGAGTCAGTCCAAAGTTGACTGGCTCCTATGCAGAAATGCATACTAGAGGGCATGACAAAGGAAAATCTGCTCATTCTATGGAAGTCAAGAAGCGGAGAAAGGGGCCAGGGATTTAGCTCAATGGTTCTGCTGCCTGCCTTATAAGCACAAGGACCTTACTACAAGGACCTTACTTCTATCCCTGGTACCAAAAAAAAAAAAAAAAAAAAAAAAAAAGCAGAGAAGGAAGGGAGGAGCCGAGGACAAGAATATACCTTTCTAAGTTACACTCCCAGTGAGCAACCTCCAACCAGGCCCTACCATTTAACAATATATACAGCTATGGATCTCATGAATGAATGTGCTGATGAATATAACATTCCCATGACCTAGTCCCTTTCCAAACACGTGAGTCGTTGGCGAATATTTGTATTGACTTCTTAATAATGTTTGCAGTACATAATGAACTCATTTGCTGCAGGGAATTGGTACATGTATATAACACCTTTCAATTCCCTTCTTTTTACTCTCTACCCCCATTTTCCCTTTGATTTTTCCAGCATCAGATTAATTTATATATAACACTTTATAAAGTTAATTATCAAATATACAGATCAAAGAACAATCTAATAGGCCACAGAACATATAAAATGTGTAAGACGACTGTACTAAGTCAAGACACACTGGTAAATACATTGTCCATACTAGACTACAATACCTTTTTTCTTTCTCTTTTTTGTTTTTTGATCTCTCATTGAGTTTATTGGTACATTTTAGGTATACAGTACAGTTACATTCATCATCAGGATCATGTACCTTTACATAACATGGCTTGGTTCTCATTTTTTCCCCTTATCCCTGCCCTCCCTTCACACCCTCCTACCCTCCCTATTTACAAACACTTTATTTCTGTTTTTCCATTGAAATTAAACAGATAATGGAAGTAATAATCAAAAGATGCAGGAGCTCTAGGAAGACATTAATAGAAAGCTAGATGAGCTAAATGAAATAATATAAAACATGAATGACAACTTCACTAAAGAATTAGAGTCCATGAGCAGGTTTCAATAAAAAATCTAGGAGATTAAAATCATATTGAAAGTATGGGCAGCAGGATGAACCAATATGAAGAGAGAATTTCAGAGCTAGAAAACAACAACCAAGTACTCAAAAACACTTTTAAAATAGCAAGAAAATGAAAAATTCACCCAACAACTGCTTGATGGTACAAAGAAAACTAATCTAAATAACTGGAATAAGTGAAAAATGAGAAGATAAAGCCCATAGTATTAAAAAAAAAACTGTTCACAGAAATAGCAGAAAACTCTCCAAATGTCAGGAAAGCAATAAACATAGAGGTGAATGAGGCATGTAGAACACCAAATAGCCATGACCAAAACAGAACCTACTACATTATACTACATTATGCTAAAAAATCTAGAAGTCCGTCAGAAGGACAAAATCTTAAGAAAGTTGATGAATCATATACAAAGGTATACCTATTAGAACCGCAGCAGATTTTTATACACAAACCTTCAAGACCAGGAGGTCTTGAAATGAAGTGTTTCAAACCCTAAAAGGTAACAACTTCCAAACTCTTATGTATCCTGCAAAACATTCTTTTAAAATTAACAGAGAAATAAGGTAATTTCACAACAAGGAGCACACCAAGAAATTTATTGCCACCAAACCATCATTACAAAAAATTCTCAAGCATATCCTGGAAAGAGATGATGAAACCAAAAACATCAATTAGTCAGAAAGAGTGAATACACCCAGTGGGATGATCAACTAAGCAAAAGGGTAAAAAACAAAATCAGAAAAAAAATAATGCAATGACAGAAATAAGTCAATATTTCTCAATAATAACTGTCAATGTGAATGCTCTCCGTTCCCCAAAGAAAAGACACAGATTGTCAGAATGGATCAAGAAAGAAAATTCAATGATATACACAATATAAAAATGCATTTAATTTAAAAAAATACAATTAAAAATAAAAAGATGTAAAGCAATATTCAATCAACAAGATCCTGAAAAAAATCGAGTTGCTGTCCTAATACAGCACCAGACAAAGTGGATTTCAAGCTAAGACTGATTAGAAGAGACAAAGTTCACTAATATTAATTAAGGTAACAATTCAACAGGGAGAGTTAAAAATTATAAACATACATTCGAACAACATCAGTTCATGCAACTTCATAAAATAAATACTAGTGGACACAAAAATCAGAATAATAGCAGTATAGCAGTAATGGAGAACTTAATATTCTACTGTCAGAAATTGATATCAATTAGACAAAAAAAATGACAACAACAACAACAAAAGTTAAACTAAAACTTAAAACAAATGACTATATTAGATATATACAAAGTGTTCCTCCCTACAATAATAGAATACACATTCTTCTCAAATAGACCACATACTAGGCAATAAGTAATGCTTAAGTAAATGGTAAAGAATTGAAATTATGCAACACATGTAATCAGATCATAGTGCACTGAAATTATAAATCAATGGCAAAAGGCACCACAGAAACAATGCAGACATATGGAAATTAAATACCGTCTCAGTAATTAATGGGTCACAAATGAAATTAAAAATAGATTAGAGAGTTTACACAAGCAAAAGATAATGCCTGTGTAACATACTAGAACTGTGGGATTCAATAATAGCAGTCTTAAGAGGGAAGTTCACAGCAGTAAACTCTTATATAAGGAAAACAGACTATGCTCCAAAATAAATGAATGTTGCACTTCAAGGCCCTCAAAAGTAAGAACAGTCCAAATCTAATGCTAATAAAAGGAAGGAAATTTTAAAGAGCAGGGCAGAAATTAATGAAATTGAGACAAAGAAGACAATACAAAGAATCAATGAATCAGAGTTGGTTCTTGAAAGATTACCTAAAATAGACAAATCCTTAGCAATCTTATCACAATAAGGAAAGACCAAGATCCATGCAATTAGAAATGAAAAAGCTGAAATCACAGTTGATTCTGCAGAAATGTAAATTGTCAGTAATTACTTTGAGAACCAGTACTCTAATAAAGTATAAAATTCAAAGGAGATGAAAAAAATATCTGGATGCATATGAACCTCCAAAGCAGAACCAAAAAGATACAAAAATCCTGAATAAGCCAGTTTCAATAAAAGTAAAGAAGTAATTTAAAAAAATCACAAACTACCAACTAAGAAAAGCCCAGGTCCTGACAGATTCACTGCCAAATGCTATGGGAATATGTCAGCTAAACATGATGACAGAAGTAGTTGATGGCAAGCATAAGTAGAATTACAAGGTAAAAGCCTCAGATTCTGAATTAAGAATATTCCATTTTGAAAGACCAACAACAGTTCTGAACTGACTCTGGGCCCTGTTAAAATTAGGGCACTCAGTGGTATCTGAACATCAGTTGCATGACAGGTGCCAGCCTCTGATAAACTTATCTAGCCATGGATTGAAAATTAAACAGGTTCCTGAAGAATCAGCTGACAAAAAAGAAAAATGGCATACCAAGTTCTTGATGAGTTGACTTAAAAGAGAGTAGTAGAGATACAGTATCCCTAAAATGTACCAATAAACTCAATTAAAGCTGAAAAAAAAAGATAGTAGAATGTCAACACGGATGATCTTCAAAAGAGCTTCTAAGTAGGGTATACTTTGGGTATAAAAAGATTAGGAACCTGCTACATAATATATGTGAATTTATTTTTATACATTACAATCAATTTAAAAGTGTCTACATTTATGAATAAAAGAATTATGTTTATCTCATAAGGTAAAAAATTAACATTTCAGTTTTGTTCATGTTCATTCTACCATCCTATAATATGAAAATATATGAATTAATCTGTCTCACTTTTTCAATCACTTTAGTACAGTATATCGATAAATTATTGCAGTTAGAAATGTGCTTAAACTTTGTTCTTTTAAATTGAAGAGGACACTTGCATCTTATTCAAAGATCATCCTCTCCATAGAAAATTTCCCTGATGGCTTGATGGTTCTGTTTATTACAGTGAGCAGCCCAATCCCTAAAATTTCAAATTCTTTCTCTTGCCTATTTTTTATATTTCATGTAACAATGAATACATTGTAACAAAATTTATAATTTAGGTATATATAATGGTTATTGACTACTCCTACTAAAATGTAAGAGATACAAATGTAGTAGAATTAATTGTATTTATTAAGAAATCAACACATAAGAACTACTCAACAAATATCTATTCACTGACTGGCTCAATACAGATATTTATAATATGAACTAACATTTTGCACCTATTTAAAAAATTCAGATTATAAATCAAGCGGATGTAGGGAGAATATCTTTTTTGTTAATGAAATAGAGCTAAGCACATATAATTAAAGATAGAATCCGTTATTGCCCATTATTGTACAGGTAAAGAAACAGACTTTTAAAGTCTCTCCAGAATGAAGTACTGTAATTAATAGCAAAATGAGATAAAGTCACATATATTTTTTAATATAAAGACATAGTGATAGATATGTTATTGGTATTAAACTAATTCAAATGAGCCATATTCTAAAAATATGGGTTATGTTAATTTTGCTTAGCATAGTAGTGAAAATAAAATCAATATTTCAATGCTTTCTTTTTTTTTACATTAAGAGCCACATGAGAAGAGCAATGAAGAGTGCTAATATTGTACATGCATCAGTTTAATTTTGTAGGCCCTATAATTTGTGTAACAATCTTTAAGTCTTTCAATCAGAAGCATATGCTTTACGTTTGCTTGCCCCTGGTTGACCTAATGTGCATATGCACTAATAGTTTATTACAAAATACTGAAAGCAGTGACTAATATCATATTTAGAGCTTAAGGTGCCAGAAGCAAGAGAATGCAAATTAAAACAATTATCTTCCCCTTTATTCTGCATCAACAGGAGAAAGCAAATAAAATTCCTGTTATCGGGCCAATGGGTATTATACTATTGAGAGTGAAGTTCATTTATGCTTTTGAAACAATACATCATTTCTGAGTAACTATTTGAAATTTAAATTCTTTATTTCTTTAAAATTTTGTTGCAATTTATAAGAAGTGTGGTACAAGTGCGGTTTCTTGTGAAGAAGTTCAAAATTTGCTGAAAGTGGTTTTTCTATTTGTAGGTTTTGAGCAAAACTAATAAGAAATAATCGTCAATTAGCTATTTTACTGAAGGACTAAGCTGACAAAGTATGGCATACAATGAAACATGGCAGTTATTAAATTTCTGGGAGGGAAAAAATCTGCTGCTCTGATTCTTTTTTCAATGAAATCCCTTCATTTATTTTTACTAGAAGCTCAGTTTAAAAGAAAGAGTACCTAATTAGTAGAATAGTTTTCTTCATTACAAAATTTTCTAAATGAACACTTTTGTATGATACTCTACAAAAATAAAAAAATTCTGACTTGAATATTTAACAATTAAATAGAATCTATAGTTTTCACAATCAGAAGTATTTCTGAAACAGCAATATTTTCCTGCCAGTCTCCATTATAAATAATGACTAATTTTATGCTTTGGTAATAAGGGAAAAGAAACAAAATATGAGAAAATGAAAAAATTGAAATAAAGTGTTTGTTAATGGGGAGGGTAGGAGGGGGTGAAGGGAAGGCAGGGACAAAGGGAAAAAATGAGAACAGAGACCTGTCATGTAAAGGTACAAGATCCCAGTAATGAATGTAACTGTACTGTATACCTAGAATGTACCAATAAACTCAATGAGAGAGGAAAAAAAAATCAAATGAGCAGGTGATAGAACTGACAGAAAACTTTGAGAAATATCAGTATTTTTCTTCCAAATTGTAAAGGTTGTCTGCTACGCAGGGGTGATCTAGGAGCCCAAAGACACAAAGATTACAGTCTACTCAGAAGGACACCAAGCTTTGCCTGCTTCTATACACTTTTTTTTTTTACAAACTCTTATTTGCACCCCCAGAGCTCCACACAACACAGAGTAGAGATGATGTGGCTCTGGAAAAACATCAAAGGAGTTCCAGCAATATTGCACACAAGTCCTGCACAAGCAAAGGAACACTACCAACTCCCTGATCCTGAGAAGGGAGGCCCCTGCTCAAGATCTGCCCAGAGCTGCAGCTAGAAGGGTATCCACAGTGTGAGGGAAGGCACTGTGTGGGTGCGGCCAGTCTTCATTGGTCACTTGCAATCGCATTCTAGACTGACTCAAATTTCTTGAAACACTGGTTGAAAATAAAAATATGATCAATATAATAATGAACTCACTGAAATGTACTGGTTTCAAAGTTAAAAGTTATTTTAGTTGTTTGGTTATGGGAGAAAAGATTGTGCATGACTCCCTTTTTTGTCACCCCTAACAGTTAATTACTCAAATGTATATAATTTTGTATAGCAGGACTCTTAGTCTATCCATAGTTTATCTGGGTCTGTGAAATAGACTGAAATAAAAACACAATAAAATAATTAAAACAATTTAAAAAATATCCATTCATCCATATAATCATCTCTCTAATTCAATTAACAATTTGACTGAGTATTGAGCATAAGAATGTGGCTAGATTTCTTTGAGAGTACCCTAGTCCTCAAGGGAAAGGCTGGAACATTTGTGAACCTTAGGATACTTGCTCTATTCAAACTTCAAATCCTGAGTTATTGGCAGTAAATTCCAAATTGTAACAACTTTAATGAAAAGAAATAAATACACAGAGGCTAATCAATATACTGAACCAAAGTTGTGGTATTGTATGTTTTTGACCTATTGTGATTTATATCTATCACAAATTGCCAACACTCAAAGGACACAGTTATATGATCTATTTCCGATCCCCTACACCTCAGTGCCACACCCCTTTTCTCCATGAGAGGCATTATGTGTGCTGTGTGTGTGTGTTTGTGTGTGCACATGTGCATCAATGATTGAAATAAAGTAAGTCAACTTGCCCCTTCAAACTTCATGTTTGCTGTGGAATAGGAAGTTTGACTCTTTTCAACCTTTCTCCTGCTGACAATGCAGTACCATATTTCATTCATAGTAATTTTTGAGATGGGGACTTTCTATTGAGTTGAGGCTGGACTTGAGCTCACTGAGTCATCTTGAACTCTCAGAGATCCTCTTATCTCAGTCTCTCAAGGGCTAAGATTACAGCCATGGCTATAATACCTGGCTATTAATAACCTGGCTATTAATAGGACATTTTAAAAGATTGTTTTGTTCATTTAGTGTCAAGGTGTACTGGTTACATATGCAAGAACCTTGTGTATTGGACATTCTTCCCATTTGACAAGGGAAACATTTAGGTTTGTGAATGACTTGCTTATTGTTTATGTTTATTAAACAGCAGAGAGCTCTTACTGCAGCCCATAATTTCTCCCAGCATCTGGTCTTATCTTTACAATTTCCTCATTGTGTGTATAGAGAAGTACTGTTTTCTGAATGTTTCAAACATTTTTTTTTTCATTTGGGGAAGTATAAATCATTTGTGAAAACACAGGAAAAAATTAACTTCTTTTTAAATCATTTGAGCACAATAAAAAAAACTTTTATTTTAATCCAATGTATGTTTTTGTCTTAGAGAATGTGGAACTGGAGTATTAAGCTCAAGGTATTTTTTAGTGCTTTCCTGGATTGTAGTATTCCTGAAGGCAGTCCATAGAGAGATTTTGCAGCCTTAAAACCATGAGCAAAATGAATCATAAGATTTAAAAACTGCCTGAAATTTTAATAAATGCATCTCACGAACAGTACCATGTGACTCTTAAAAATTAATCAAAGAAGGAAAGGAAGGAAGAAAGAAAGAGAAGAGAGAGAGGAGGGGAGAGGGTTTCTTTTAGTGATCTGGAATGTACTGCTTTTTCAAGGTGAAAATAGATTTCATAGCTTCTTAATGTCATGATTTTTATAGCAAGGCATTTATTGGTACATTTTAGGCATATATGATGCTAACATTCATGGTAGGGAATTTGTATCTGTACATATACCTCCCACCTTCTTTTCCCCATTTTCTTCTCCCCTCCTTAAGTTTAAAAGCTTTGTTTCCATTTTTCTTCTATTTTCACTTTTTTCTTATCTCTTTCTCCCTTTATCCTTCCCTCCTCCTTTGTTCCCCTTCCCATTTGAAAATTTTCTTCACTGGGCAAAGTAGTGGCTCCTGTATACCTAGCACTGTGGGAGGATAAGACAGGAGGATCACAAGTTCAAGCCCAGCCTGGACAATTAAGCGAATTATCAAAATTTTGTCTCAGAATTAACAAAAATTGAGTTGGAGAGGTAGATCAATGCAAGGGCCCTGGGCTCAATCCCAGTAAACATGCATGCACACACACACACACACACACACACACACACACACACACACACACACACACACTTCTGAATTGAGAGAATCCTTACATTCACTGTCCTCATTAGTTACTCTTGTGTGAGAAGTTGCATGTGTAAATAAGGATCAAAATGTATGATAGATAATGGGAAACAGGAAAAAAAGTTCCAAAGGGAAAAGGGAAGGGAAAGGAAAGAAGGAAAACGACGAAAAGTGAGAAAGGGTGAAATGGAAACAAAGGCTTTGTAAACATGGATGGGTTGGAAGGGAGGGCAAGGGAATGGGGAAAAAATAAGAACCAAGATACATCATATAAAGGTGTAAATTCCCAAGGAGGAATACCATCATGTTGCATACCTAAAATGTGCCAATAAACTTATTGAATAAAAAAGAAGAAAGAAATGAAGAGGGGAAAATAACTCAGCCACTTTTTATTTTCTCTAGAGTTCTGTGAAAGGTTATTACTTTCTTCTGCTTTTCAAGCCATTATTTATTTTCCTTTTCAACTTTTCTCAAACATTCTTCCTAATATTTTCCCCTTCCTGCGACTCTTTTTTCCTTAACTGTTGGGCAGGGTAACGAAAACGATGAAGAAATTAGGTAACTGAGATAATTAATAGGTTGCCACTAATAGTATAAAGTGGAATATATGTATATGATAAATTTTGATAAAAACCAGCTTCTTCTGAAGAAAAAGGCCCCGCATCTTTTTTAGTGAGACACAATATATTTTAACATGAATCATATTCTTGAATATTTTAATAATATTTCTTGTCACTATTCTTTCAGCGATGCACTTTGCATTTCAGGAAGAATGGTAATAAAGAAGAGGGAAATTGTATCCTTTTATTAGGAAATTAAATCCATGTGGTTTTCTTTGATTTGATATTAAATTGAAATCATGTTATTTTTAATATGGCTTTCCTTACTATGGTAGTGTGAAGAATGACTCTACAAAGCTAAAACATTGAAGGAGAAACATAATGTCTTGATTTTGCCCCACATATTAAGTTGCTAGCTTTATAAATTTGTATTTATTTTTCTTCTGAACTACTATTTTAATTTACTTCTGGCTTGTGTATGTGGTACTGACTTCTCACTTCAAACTAACATTTTGTTTCTAATTTTTCAATGATTTTGTAGGCTGCTCAGTATGAGTTTTTCTTATGGCTTCCCAGGATTTGCTGAAGTCGATGGTTCGGTGATGAGTGTTAAAGAAGAGAAAGACCCTTCTTAACCCATCAGATCAAGGGTACAGATGTCATCATGACTTTTTTTGATAACGTTCACTTTTGCCTGTTTGTTATAACTGTCATATTTCGTACTCCTAGGTTACTTCTATCTTTCAGTTGTTTGAACAATGAATACCTCTGTTTATGTGTATGTTTGTATAAATCCATATTCGCTTTTATAATTTACCATGCTTGATTTTCTCTAGGATTTTTAAATGCATACTTTATTACAAGTTTGAAAAGTTCTAAACAATGTTATCTTCAAATATATTTTTGATACCCTTTCCTGTGTTCTTCTGTGATCCCAAATTATACATGTTAGGAGATTTAATATTGCCCATATTTCATTAGTTGATGCATTTCCTACATCTACTATTTGCTTTTTTTCCATTTTGGAATTTCGATTTTGAAAATATCTATTGATTTAGGTTCAAATGCTCTGAATCTTTGGTTGTCAAGTCTACTAATGTTAGTCACTCTACTCTTTTACTCAGTATTCTTTTTTGTTTGTTTTTATTTGTAGCATTTCGATTCCATATTTCTTAAAGATGCCTCACCTTTGACAAAATAACTTGTCTGATCTTTTATGATGAGTACTTTTATTAGATCATTTTACATTTAATTATAGTTGTCTTAAACTTTCTGACAGGGGCATCATCTGTGGCGTACGAGAGCCTCATTCTGACAGTTGCTTTGTCTCTTCAGATTATTTATTTTTGCCCTTTTTTACGTTACATAATCTTTAGAACATAGCCAGAAATATTGCATAGGACAGCAGGTATTGAAGTAAATACATTTTTATTGAAAATGAAGGTAGCTTTTCTTTAGGTAGCTTCTTATATGAGAATTTATAGTAATATGGTTAGAAGATTTGCTAAAAGTATAGGCTGTCACTCCTGAAATCTTTCTTAGGTTGCCAAAGGGGCTATATGTCAAAATTTTCCTAGTGATAATTTGTGGGCTTCTTTCTCAGAGAATTTTTCTTAATTCCCATTCCCTATTTCGTTCTTCTTTTCATCCCCATGTCCCTGTAAACTACTATTAAGAGAAAATCTGAATTTTTAAGTACTCCCAACTGTGGTGGTGGGGGGAAGGAGGACATTCTTATATTTTTCTGACTAAATCTTAATCTAAAAAGGCACTGGGCCACTGATCGAAGGTTTGCGTACTGAGTTTAAAGTATGTGCATTGGGTCTCACGTGTGCAGCTGCACCAACGCTCCTCTTCCTTTTCCAGCCTCAGTACTTGGCCTCGAATGCGTCCTGCCTCTGCCATGTGTGGAGGTTTAGTATTGCAGTCTTGAATGTGGCAGCCTAGTATGTTTCCATTCATGCCCAAAATAACATATTTTTAAAATTAATATTATTGGTACATTTTAGGTATACAGTATAATGACATTCGTCATTGGAAATTTGTACTTTTACATAATCTATCTTGGTTCTTATTGTTCCCCTCTTCTCCTGTTCTCTGTTTAACCTCTCCGTGCCTCCCTATTTACAAAGATTTTGTTTCCATTTTTTTTATTTTTTCATATTAATTCCATTCCCTTCTTTCCTTTCCCCAATAACTCCCACTTTCCCTTCCTCTCTGAGGCTTTTCTTCCAATTTAACCATATCTGTTATGCCTTTTTTTAAAACTTAATTTTATTGGTACATTTAAAGCATATAATATAATGACATTCATTGTTGGAAATTTATACATTTACATAACCAATCATCGTTCTTATTTTCTCCATCCCCTTGTCCTCCCTTCTCTTACAATTTCTCATACCAGAGAAACTACTCAGTATTTATGTATATGTCCTATTTATTTCACTTCAGAATATTGCCTTAATGTGCATCCATTTAGCTATAAATGTCTCTAGTTTCACTCTCTCTCTCTCTCTCTCTTTTTTTGTACCAGGGATTGAACTTGGGTCCTTGCGCTTGCAAGGCAGGCCACAGAACAGCTGAGCTAAACCCCGAGCCCCCTAGTTTCAATTTCTTTATGGCTGAGTAGTACTCCGTTTTACTGGAAAAAAACAAAAACAAAAAAAACTTCTTTATCCAGTATCAAGTTGTTGGGCAATTGGGCTGTTTCCAAGTATTAGCTATTACAAGTGTTAGCTATTAAAAACTGTGTAGCTATGAACATGGGTATGAACATATTTCTGATATGATTCTTTAATTCTTTGGGGAAGATACCCAATAGGGACATAACTGGTTCAAAAGGGACCTACAGTCCTAGCTCTTTGAGGTATCTCCATACTGATTTCCACAGTGGTTGCACCAGTCTACACTCCCTCCAGCAGTGGAGCAGGGTTCCTTTCTCCTCACAGCCTGCCAGGATCTGATGTTGGTTGATATAATAATAGCAGCCATTCTTTCTGGGGTGAGGTGAAATCTCAGCATTGTTTTTATTTTCATTTCTTGAATGACTATTGATGATAAACATGTTTTCCTATGCTTATTTGACATTTCTACTTTGTCTAAGAAATATCTGTTCATTTCAGATGCCCAAGTTTGGATTGGATCTTTAAATTTTGGAGGTCTGATTATGTGTGTGTGTATATATATATATATAAAATATATAAATATCTTTTAAATTATATTTATATATTCTAGATTTCTATCTGAGGGACAGCTGGTAAAAATTTTTCCTACATTGTGTGTTGTCTCTTCATGCTTTTAGTGGTTTCAATTGCTGTGCAGATTTTTTTTCCATTGAGTTTATTGGTACTTTTAAGGTACACTGTACAGTTAGATTCATTATTGGGATCTTGTACCTTTATATGACAGGTCTTGGTTCTCATTTTTTTCCCATAATACTGCCCTCCATTCACCTCTTGCACCCTCCCCTATTTACAAAGACTTTATTTATATTTGTTCCTTTTCTCATTATTTTCCTTTTCCCTTATTTCCTTTCCCCTACCCTTCCCACTTCCCCTACTCTGCTAGTCCTTTGCTTCTTATTTCACATTTTCAGTTATACAATTTGGATCTTACTTAAACTTTTAGACTTCAACCTGCTGAAGATTGAAACTAGACCCTTACCTTGCTGGAAGATAAGTTAGGTAGAACTCTTGAAGACACTGGCATGGTAAAAGATTTTGGGAACAAATCCTCAGTAGCACAGAAACTAGCACAAAGAATCACCACCTGGGATTTCATCTTATTAAAAACTTCTGCACTTCAAGAGAAACCATCAACAGAAGCTTTTCAATAAGAACAAATTCCACATCCTCATTTTTTTTTTTTTTTTTTTTGCTAATGCAATTGCAACTGAAGTTTTGTTCATGAAATTTTTCCTATGCCAATGTCTTCAAGTGTTCTACCTAACCTCTCTCCCAGCTGGTTTAGTGTTTATTTTTAAATATTTAGATTTTTAATCAATTTCAATTGGAGTTTATTGCATGGTGAGAATGATAGGTTTACTTTTAATCTTGGCAAAATTGAAACCCAATTTTTCCAGCACCATTATTAAGGAAGCTATCTTTCATCCAGTGAGGGTGTTTGGCTTCTTTGTGGAAGATGAGGCATCTGGATGTTTCTGGAGTTGTTCCTTCATATTTGCAGTCATTTCACTGATCTTTGGATCTATTTCTTTGCTGGTGCCACCTGTTTTTAATCACAGCACTTTTTTAATATAGTTTCAGGTTGGGTATTGTGATACCAGCTAACATTTCTTTGTTGCTTAGAATTGCTTTTCTGTGATAGGTCTCTTGTTCCAAATGGATTTTTGGATTGTTTTATCAAGGGCTGTGAGTACACTGTTGGGCTTTCAATTAGGATTGCATTGAATCTGTATAGCAGTTTGGGAATTATGGCCATTTTCACTGTGTTGGTTCTTTCTACCCAAGAACAAGGGATGTCTTTTCATTTTCTGATATCTTCTGCCATGTCTTTATTCAGAGTGCTTTAGCTTTTAGAGTGCTACAGTTTTTAGAGTATAGGTCTTTGGTTTCTTTCATTAGGTTGATTCCTAGTTATTTTGTTGTTTGAGAATGCTGCTGTTAAGGGAGTTATTTCTCCAGTTTCTCTTTCAGTGACTCTGTTGTTAATGTACAGAAAAGCTAGTGCTTTTTGTGTGTTGACCTTGTATCTGGCTATTCTACTAAATTTGGTTACTAAGACTAGAAGACTTTTGGTGGGGTTTTGGTGATATACTATATAGAGTACAATATCATCTGCAAATAATGACAATTTGACTTCTTCATTTCCTATCTTTAGTCTTTTTATTTCTTTCTCTTGTCTAATTGCTGTGACTAATGTTTCCCAAACTATATTGAACAGGAGTGGTGATAGTGGACATCCTTGTCAAGTTCCTGATAATAGTGTGAAGAATTTCAGATTTTTACCATTTTGTATGATATTGGCTGTTGGGTTTTCCATTTTATTTTTTATTTTTTGTGAGGCTTTGAACTCAGGACCTTGCACTTAAAAGCAGGTGAGGCACCACTGCTAAATTCCCAGACTTTGTTGGTTTTTCATAGATGGCTTTTATCAGGTTGAGATAGAGACCATCTATTCCAATTTTTTGTAGGGTATTTATCATGAATGAATGTTGGATTTTGTCAAATGCTTTTTCTGCATCTATTGAGATGATCATGTGATTTTTGTCCTTGGCTCCATTAGTATAGTGTAATATATTATTGATTTGCATATATTGAATGACCCCAAGCCTGCATCCTGGGATGAATTCCAGTTGATCAGGGTGTATGATCTTCTTGATGACCTTGAGCATTCTCTTTGCCGGTCTCTTTTTTGAAGATTTTTTGCATCAGTGTTAATTAGTGAGATTGGCCTATAGTTCTGTTTTTTCTTTGGGCCTTTCTTTGCTTTTTGGATCAAGGTGATGCTTGTTTCCAGGAATTAATTTTAGAGCATTGCTTCCCTTTCAATTTCATTGAAGAGTTTATACAGTAGTTATAATAGTTCTGTAATGTCCTGTAGCATTTCAAAGTGAAGCCATCAGGATGTGGGCTTTCTAAGTTGCTAAGATTTTAATTACAGGTTCAACTTCATTGATTCACATTTGGTTGATTAGCATTTTTAGTTCTTTCTGGTTCATCTTTGGTAATTCATATGTATCTCAGCATCTGTCTATTTCTTCTGTATATTCCATGTTATTGGTGAGTATGTTCTCAAAATTGGTATTGATGATCCTCTGGATTTCTGCTAGGATTATTGTAATTTCATTCTTTTCATTCCTAATTGCATGTATTAGAGTTTTTTATTTCCTTTTTTTTGATAAGTTTAGCTAAAGTTTTGGCAATTTTGTTTATGCTTTCAAATAACAAACTCATTTATTTTCTCTTATCATTCTCTTGGCCTCCATTGCATTGATTGCTGCTCTGATCATTATAATTTCCTCCTTATATGAGCTTTAGATTTGTCCAGCTCTTCTTTTTCTAGAAGCTTGAGGTTCAACACCAGGTTTTTTATTTGATCTCATTCTAGTTTCCTAATATAACTATTCATTTCTATGAATTTCCTTCATAAGATGGTTATCACTGTGTCCCATGGTCTGATATTTTATACTGGCATTATCATTTAATTGTAGAAACTGTCTGATTTCTTCTTTAATTTCCTCTGTGACCTATTTGTTATTCAGAAGTGTGTTGTTCAGTTTCCATTTGTTTATGAAAGTCTTGCAGTTTATTTTGCTATTGATCTCCAATTTCATCACACTGTGGTCTAATAATATACAGGAAATATCTTCAATGCCTTTGTACTTACTAAACATGTTATATAAGTGAGTATGTGGTCTCCTATGGAGAATAACTTGCTTGCAGCTGAAAAGAGTGTGTATTCTAATTTTTGTGTAATGTAACATCCTATAACATCTGTTATGTCCATATGTTCAAGAGTTTGAATGAGTTCTAGTATATTATTTATTTTGATATATTTGTCTTTTATTGTGTGTTTGTTTGGTTGGTTTTGGGATTTTTGTTTGTTTGCTTGTTTGTTTAGACAGGGTCTTTCTATGTAGTTGACACTCATCTGGAACACACTATGTAGCCCAGGCTGGTCTTGAACTCACGGCGATCCTCCTGCCTCAGCCTCCTGAGTGCTGGGATTGCAGGCATGCACCACCATGCCCAGCTTCGTTGATATATTTGTGACTGAGTGGTATGGAGTTTCCCCAATACTACTGTGTTAGTGCTTGTTTGATTTTTCATGTCTGTTGGTATTTGTTTTACACAGTTGGGAGCAAAAGTATTTGGTGAGTATATATTTGTGATTGCCATCCTGGATTATTCCCTTTACAAAGATGGAGTGTCCTTCTTTGTCTCTCTTAATTATTGGTGCTTTGAAATCCATTTTAACTGCAATTAGGAGAGCTTCTCCTGCTTTTTTTTTTCAGTTTCCTTACATGGAATATTGTTTTCCACTCTTTAATTTTCAGTCTATAAGTTTCTTTTTGAATTAAGTGTGTTTCTTGTATTCAGCATATTGTTGGATACTGCTTCTTGAACAGTTCTACCAGTCTATTTCTTTTAATAGGTGAATTGAGACCATTAACAGTGATGGTTATAACTGACATTTTTTTCATTGAATTTATAAGTATACAGCACTTTTTAAGCACTGTATACTTTTTAAGTTATTAAGTACACAGTACAGTTACATTTATCATTGACATCTTGTACCTTTACATTACAGATCTTGGTTCTCATTTTTCTCCATATCCCTGCCCTCCCTTCCCCCCTCCCCTATTTACAAAGACTTTGTTTCCATTTTTTTCTTTTTCTCATATTTCTTCTTTTCCCTTATTTCCTTTGGCCTACACTTCCAAACTTCCCTACACCTATAGCCCTTTTCTCCCTGTTTCACATAGTCAGTTATATGGTTTGGATCATATTTACACTTTTAGTTTTTTACTCCAGAGAAACTTTAATATTTACATGTGTGCCTTATTTATTTCACTTGAGTGTGGCCTCAGTGTGCATCCATTTTCTTAAGACAGACTCTAGTTTCTCATTCTTTTTGTCTGAATTGTACTCCATTTTATAGAAAAAATAATCACCTTTATCCAGTCTGCAGTTGATGGGCAATTAGGCTGTTTCCAACTTTTAGCTATTACAAACCACGTGGCTATAAACATGTGCGCACATATATCTTTATGTTATGATTCTTTTAATTCTTTTGGAAAGATACCCAGCAGAGGGATGCCTGGGTCAAAAGGAAACTCTAGTCCAAGTTCTTTGAGGTATTGCCATATTGATTTCCATACTGGTTGCACCAGTCTGCATTCTTACCAACAATGGAGAAGGGTCTCTATCTCTCCACAAGCCTGTCAACATTTGTTATTGGTTGATTTCATGATAGCAGCCATTCTTTCTCAGGTGAGGTGGACTCTCAGCATTATTTTCATCTGCATTTCTCAAAAGATCAGTGATGTTGAACATTTTTTCATATATTTATTTGCTGCTTTTACTTCATTGTGTGTGAAATGTCTGTACATTTCAGATGCCCATTTTTGAATCAGGTCTTTCTATTAGGGGTGGTGATTCATTTGAGTTATTTATATATTCTAGATAATAGTCCTTTGTCTGAGGAGCAGCTGGTAAAACCTTTTTCCAACATTGTAGGTTGTCTCTTAGGTCTGCTGGTGATTTCTTTGGCAGAAGCTTTTTCATAGCTGATATACCAGTTGTTGATTCTTTCTGCTAGTTCCTGTGCTACTGAGGATAAGTTCATAAAGTCTTTTCCTATGTCAATGTCTTCAATGGTTTTGCCTAATTTATCTTCCAGCAAGTTACTGTTTCTTTTTAAATATTTAGACCTTTAGTCCACTTGGATTTTAGTTTAGTGCATGGTGACAGATAAGGGTCTAGTTCTAATCTTTAGGCTGAAATCCAGTTTTCCCAGCACAATTTATTAAGGAGGCTATCTTTCCTCCACTGAGGACTGTTGGCTCCTTTTTCAAAGCTGAGGTCCCTGAGTACATCTGGAGTTGTTGTTTTTGTATCTTCCAATCTATTCCATTGATCCTCAGGTGTTTTTCTTTGCCAGTACCATGCTGCTTTTATTACAGTGGCTTTGTAGTATAGCTTCAAGTTGGGGACTGTGATACCCCTTTGTCATGTCTCTGTTACCTTGAATTGTTTTTGCTATTCTAGGTCTCTTCTGGTTCCAAATGAATTTTGGGGTTGTTTTTCTCTACTTCTGTGAAATGCAATGTTGGAATTTCAATTGAGATTGCATTGAATCTGTATAGCAGTTTTGGAAGTATGACCATTTTCACTATATTGATTCTTCCTACCCAGGAGCAAGGGATATCTTTACATTTTCTTATATCCTCTTTGATCTTTTTACAGAGTGCTGTAGTTTTCAGTGTAGAGGTCTGCTTCTTTCATTAGATCAATTCCTAGATACTTCATTTTTTGGATGCTATTGTGATCCTTAATTTCTCTCTCAGTGAGTCTGTCATTTGTGTACAAGAAAGCTATTGATGTTGAGTGTTGACCTTGTATCCAGCTATTCTACTAAAAGTTTCAATTGAGTCTAGAAGCCTTGTGACAGAGTTTTTCTTGGGGGATTCTTCTATGTTGAGTACAATATTGTCATCAAATAATGACAGTTTAAAATTGTCCTGTCTGATCTTTATAGCTTTAATTTTTTTCTCTTGCCTAATTGCTGTGGATAGTGTTTTCAGAACTATATTAAACAGTTGAGGTGAAAGTGGACATCATGGTCTTGTTTCTGATTTTAATGTAAGCATTTTCAGTCTTTGGCCATTTAACATGATGATGGCTTTTGGTTTTTCATAGATAGTCAATGTCAAGTTGAGATAAAGACCATCTATTCTAATTTTCTGCAGAGTTTTTATCATGAACAGGCATTGAATTTTGTTAAATGCTTTTTCTGCATCTATTGAGATGATCATATGGTTCTTGTCCTTAACTCAGTTAATATAGTGGCTTATATTTATTGATTTACATATGTTGAACCATCCTTGCATCCCTGGAATAAATCTTACTTGGTCAGGGTGTGTGATCTTCTTGATGGCCTTCTGTATTCTGTTTGCCAGTATCCTATTGGGGATTTTTGCATCTATGTTAATTAAGGAAATTGGCCTGTAGTTCTCTTTTTTGGTTGGGTCTTTCCCTGGTTTGAGAATCATAGTAACTCTTGTTTCTAGGAATGAATTCGGAAGTATTGCCTCCCTTTTAATTTCATTGAAAAGTTTAAAGACTACTGGTAGTAATTCTTCTCTAAATGTCTTGTAGAATTCATCAGTGAATCCATCAGGACCTGGGCTTTTCTTCATTGGTAAACTTTTAATTGTATTTTCAATTTAACTGATTGCAATTGGGATATTTAGAATTTTTTTCATCTTTTTCATTCAACTTTGGTAATTTATAAGTATCAAGAAATCTGTTGATTTCTTCTGTTTTCTGTTTTATTAGAGTACAGATTCTCTAAGTAGGTATTGATGATCCTCTCTATTTTTGCTGGATTTCTTGTTAATCCATCTTTTTTGATCCTAATTCCATGGAACTGAGTATTTTCTTTCCTTTTTTGATAAGGTTGCCTAATGTTTTATCAATTTTATTTATTCTTTCAAAAAACCAACTTTTCAATTCACTGATTTTTTGTATCATTCTCTTAGTTTCCATTGCATTGATTTCTGCTCTGATCTTTATAATTTCCTCCTTTGTATGAGCTTTGGGTTTTTCTTGCTTTTCTTTTTCTAGGAGCCTAATATTCATCATTATTTTGTTTATTTCAGCTCACTCTTTTCTATTGTAGGTATTCACTGCTATGAATTTTCTACATAGAACTGCTTTCATTGTTTCCCATAGATTCCTGTACATTGTATTGGAATTATCATTTATTTGTAAAAACTGGCTAATATCTTCTTCAATTTCCTTGGTGACCATTTATTGTTCGGGAGAGTATTATTCAATTTCCCTGTGTTTGTGAAGTTTTTATAGTTTCTTATACTGTTGAACTCTTTCTTAATTGTACTATGGTCTGATAGTACACATGAGATAACTTTGATACTTTGAATTTATTTAAAGCTTTTCTATGAGCTAGTATGTGGTCTATTTTGGAGAAGGACCCATGTGTAAGAAAAAGCAACATATATTCTGATTTTGTAGGGTGAAACGCTATGAAGATGTCTTTTAAGTCTACTTGTCCTAAAGCTTGGTTCACTTCTATTAATTTTTTGTTGATTTTTTTGTCAGGATGATTTGTCTATTTGAGATAGTGGGGTATTTATTTCCTCCAGTACAATTATATTTGTGTTTATTTGGTTTTTCATGTCCCTTAACATTTGTTTTATATAGTTGGGGTCATTAATATTTGGCTCATATATATCTATAACTATCAGCTCTTCCTCTTGGGTTGTTCCCTTTAAAAGAATGTAGTGGCCTTCTTTTTCTTTCTTAATCAGTGTTGGCTTGAAATTTATTTTGTCTGCTAATAAAATAGTTACCCCTGCTTTTTTCTGGGCTCCTGCTGCATGGAAAGCTGTTTTCCATCCTTTCATTTTCAGGCTATGAGTGGTTTTTTTTTTGGGAGGGGTACTAGGTGTACTTCTTTTATACAACTTATTGTTGGACTTTGCTTCTTAACCTATTCTACCAATCTATTTCTTTTGATTGGTGAATTGAGGCCATTGTCATTGATGGTAATAACTGACATGTATTGATTTATCATTGTCATGCTATTGTCCTGTTGTTGGCTCTTTTTAATTTCCCCCTCTCCCTTTAGTTTCTGGCCTTGTCTAATGGATTTGCTCTGTTAGGCCTCATGGTGATGTGACCTTCATTTTCTTTTTGTAGGATATTGTTTAGAATTTTTTGTAGTGCAGTTATGGCATTTATGAAGTTTCTCATGCATTCCTTTTCATGGAAATATCTTATTTCCCCATCCCTTTTAAAAGAGAGTTTTGCAGGATACTTCAGTCTAGGTTAGAGATTGTTTTCTCTTAGTACTTGAAATACCTCACTCCAGGCTCTCCTTGAGGGTTTTTGTTGAAAAGTCTGCTGTGATTGTGATGGGCTTTCCTTTTCATGTGATTTGTTTATTTTTTTTTAAGGTTGTAGTATTTTCTTCTTCTGTTGGGTTTCTGGGGTCTTGACTTATATGTCTAGGTGTAGTTTATTTAATCATAGCTACTGGCAGTCCTATATTCCTCATTTATTTGTGTATCAAATTATTTTGCTTTGTTTGTGAAGTTTTCTGTCCTTAATTCTGTGAACAGCTTTTTTAAAAAGTCATTTGTGTTTTCTTCTGCTATTTCATGGATTACTGTTAGTCTTATGTTATTCTTCTTTGCATCCTCTAAGTGTTATTGAACTGATTTCTCATGATCCCTTACTGTTTTTAAGAGAGGTCTCTTTTCAGTCACTGACCATAATTCTATCTTCTATATCTGAAATTTGATCTTTCATTTGTTCATCCTGCTGTGAGTGCTTTTAATAGAATTTTTAATCTCCTGAATATCTGTTTGAATCTGTTTCATGGATTCCATTTCTTTCCTATACTGGGCATTCATGGCTTCTGTCATGGTCCTAAGATCATCTATGTTTTTCTCAGTCTCTTTTCTAGAGTCTGTAATCATGTCTTTCATCGTGCTCACCATCTCTGTAGTTATCTGTGAAATTATTGCTGTTTTGAATTTTTCTAGAGCCTCGTTCATCTGTTTTGTTATTTCCTGGGCTGTAATTGATTTAATTCCTTAGTTCGGACTTTGATATTCCTGATATAGCTGTTTTTTTATGTTTTGAGCTTCAACTGACTCATAGACACTCTCATTTTCATAATATCAGAAAGGATAACTCATTAAGTCAGTCACAACCCTTTAGCCCAATTGATATAATCAGCAACACAATAGCATGAAGCACAGCTCAGAAACTGACCATTTGTGGTAGCTATTAATCTGTCACCTTTAAACCATGTAAATTAACTAAAAATTGAGGACCACCCCAAAATATGTTTATAGTGAATAAATTCTTTAAATATAGGGACTTCAAACTTCAGGGTGGGGACTTAGAAGGAGTTAGGAGAGGGAATAGATAGAAGAATAGGGGAATGTTTCAAGTGAAGCCAGAGGACTCAGGATGATCATTCAAAATCTAGGAAACTGTTGAAGACAAGAGGGAAAGACAGAGTGCAAGAACAAAGACAAGAATGGAACAACTTAACAGCATTAGGGAAGCTACAAATTATACTTGCTTTCCTTTGAAACTAATGACCTTTGAGTTAAGGAAAAAGAGAGAAAAAAAAAGAAAAAGAAAGAAGAAATGTGAATTAGGGCAGGAAGAGAAACAAAAAGGGTAAAGCAGAATATTAAGGGGAGCAAGAGCTTGAGTGGGAAAAAGAAGGAAAAAATTTCCAGAATGGTAAAAATTAAAAATTAAAAATATGAGAAAAAGAAAAATAAATTGAAGAGCCCCTGTAATGTGGTTCCAGGTACTGGCACAAGCAGGAGGCCCAAGAGCATGGGGATGGGAAGTGGTGTTCCACAAAGGTGCTTATGTGGCTGGGCATTCCTCACTGGTGTGCTCCAATGAAGGCCCAGGGTGCTGGAGAGCTCCCTGTGCATCTGGGCCATCCTCACCAGTCTTCTCTGATGAAGGCCTGGGGTGCTGGCAAGCTCTGAGTGCAGCTGGGCCTGACTGATATGTATTGACTTGTTGTTTTTCTGTTATTATTGTAAAGTTACTCTGGTTCTGATGCTCATATTGGTAGGGTGAGGCATGGAATTGCCAGGCAGGCTCCAGGGAGGTTTCAGGAACACTTCCATTTTTAATAGGTAGAGCAATCATTTATATAATCAAGGAGCAAGGGGAGGGACATTGTATGCTGGGTATAACATGATTGGTTGATGCTCTCATATTATTATATAAATTGATCTTTTGGGCAAGCAATGGAGGCAGCAAATAGGAGGAACAGTACTTCCTTCAGCCAGCTCTAAGCCAGTCTAAATGCACAAGAGTGAGCATGCTCAAACTCCTGAGTATCCCCTAGCATGCTAGGAGATGTGCATGTGGCACACTTGGATTAGCCATGCTTGAATTTCTCTCACATTTCCCCCTTTTCTTTTGATTATATTGCCTCAGCCCAATGCACTACATTAGCATAGGTTTGTTTGTAATGATGGGAAGCCCTTTGGCTTATCTTGAGGATGAAATAAAATAATAGCAATCCACATATAGTAAGCACATAAGAGGAGGATAGAATGACAGCTTTGACCCATTACTTAATTGACAGCATCTAGTAATTACCCCTCCCCAGATGGTATCCCAGATATTGTCAAAGGTGATGATATCTAGAGCTTGAGTATTATTGATTTGTGTAAGAGTTTTTGTTAGTTGTGATAATTTTTGTCTATAGTTGGGGTCCCAGATATGCAATATTTAATTTGAAAGATTTTTATAATCATTACAATTTTTACCGACATATGGAGTGATACACACATCAGTATAATTTGCATGGCATCTGTTTAGAACTTTAGTTTCTAATATTTGTAGTTTTTCCCAAACTAGGTCCAACTGAGTTTGCAGGTTAAGAAGGGCAGTTTGTACATCTTGAAATACCATTGCACTTTGTCCTAGAGTGAGGGATGTATTATGGGGGAGTAGATCAATGGCAGAGGCAGTCATAATTTGGTCATGCAGGGTAACAGAGGTGGTGGCTGCAGCAGTTAAAGCAGCTATTAGGGAGATGACTATGGCGGTAATGGCAGCTACACCTCAATCTCGCTGACGTCATGGGTGAAGCATTATGTCAAAGAGGGGGTCGGATTCTTGCCTTCACCTGTAAGATTTATGGGTAACCAAATTGCTGAGGGTGTGTGACCAAAATACAGGCCCCAGGTTTTATTAGTGAGCATGGCTGGATTGATGCATGAGGAGACATGACCCGTATCATTGAGTTTGAGAGAGGAATTGGTTACAGTGAATAAAATCAGCAATGGAAGACAGGCTGTGAGCTATAAAACAGTACTGTTAGGGAGCAAGAAAGCAAAGGTATTAGTAGGAGAGAGGAAGTATTAGCAATGAAGAAAGCATTGGCACCTAAAGCAAGGAAGAGCAGACTGAAGTCTACCAGCTGCTTACATCTGATGAATCTAGAAGAGACAGTGCATCCCCATATACAACAAGGTCTATTGCCACAGTTGATATAGGTGTGATTAAGATAAGGCTAGAATTGGGTGTCAGAGGAGGCATTAATCATGTTTAAGGACCCCCATTCTATGGGTGTATCACTGTTTGGAGGGAATGGGGGGGTTGGTGTCCAGCAGTACATTGCCAGCACATAAGGGCACAGCAGGAAGCATGTGAAGACTGGTAGCTTTCATACATGTTTAATGCTGATTTCCATCCTAAATTATTGAGTCTTTGAAGGAAAACATGAAAATGGGGGCTGTGTGAGATTAGTTATATCACTGATAAAACAGAATGAGGTGCGGTGTACCGTGGAGTTCCAGAGAAGCCTGTTGAAAAACTACCCTCAACCAAGGACGTGTGAAAGAAGTTGGAATCATTGCCAAACACACAGGGAAGAATAGAATTCCAGTCCACTGTAACAAAACTAGGGGGTTTATGGACAAGGGCCCATACTTGCGTGACAGAAGGGGGATCGGGTGTAGCTTGTCCTGAGTTGGCGGTGAGCACAGCACAAAGGAGGACCACTAACATGGGTCTGGGGACTGTCTTAGGTGTTCCAGGGAGTGCAAGACCCCGTGCTCAAGCTAGGGCCTGATTACTATGTTCAGGCATCCCTATATCTTTAGTAGCTAAAATCCAATCATGAAAGGTCTGTGTTTAATAGGGGTGATAACTGATTTAAATAAATTGTGACACTTCTCAAAATTGAGCTCTTTAATTAAAGCCTGTTGCACCTCTGGATGTATGATTTTGGGTTGTACTGTCTGTATTACCCATTAGCAGAATTCAGGGAAGGATTCAGTAGACTTTTCTATTGATTTACCAATGGAAGCGGTGCCTCCTGCAATAAGCATGTGGTACCAAGCCACCAGAGCACAGTTACACACTTGATCATAATAAATGGCATTTTGCTGGGCTTGTCTGGTGACATCTGTGTAGCACCTAATCCCTCTGAGCATAGCCAGAGTAATAGGGACACCATTGGCAATATTGTGGTGTTCTTGTTGTTCACATTGATCTTTGTACATGGCTTTAAACATAAGAAAGTCCCCTGGGGACAAACAGGCATGGGCAAGATCTAACCAGTCTTTGAGGCAATTAACATTGCATGAAAAATTTTCTAGCAATTGTAGAGCAAAGGGGCTTTGGGGCCCATGGTCTTGAACTGCCTGATGGAAGTCTTTCCAAACCTTGGGTTAATGGGGCCACCCACCATGATGGGATAGACCTGGAGAGTTGAGGTCCTTTTTTTAGATTTTGAAAACATGTTTTGGAAGAAGGCATCATTCAAATGAAGATCATCATCACTGGAGGATAGGGGCTCCTCTCTATCCGATGAGGAAAAGGAGGAATCATGAGATAGGTAAGATGGTGGCACACATGGTGGGGGCTGCAATGATGGACCAGAAGAGGTGGCCTCCTTGTGATCTGGGATGGGGTGTGTGTGGGGGGAGAATCTTCATCTTCTGCCTGAGGGGCAGAGGCCACCTCTGAAGAAGAAAGCGGAAGTGGGGAACAACAACCTCCATTTTGCCCCAGGGAGGAGGCGCCGCCATCTTTGCTTTGTCCGAGAAGTGAGTCTTCCCTTTGTCATTAGAGGGGGACTGCAAGACCCATGATTCTGAGGCTTTGATTTCATGGGGGGGGCAGTCTAAATGCTGAATTATTGTTGAGGTTATGGGAAAGGAGTCCAGGGGGAGGCAAATCTCACCATGCTTTTTGGCTGTCTGTGCATTAGGCGCTGCACGCTCCCAGACCTCTTGGTCATCTGTGTCAGCAGACTCCATCCATGGGGAAGTCTGAAGAACTAATTCCCAAAATTCTAAGAGCCTTTAGTGGGAGACCTTAATACCCTGCATTCTTAAAAGGGCTTTCAGTATCATAGCCTGAGCTGGCTTATCATGACTTGGAAGATTACCCATCTCGTACTCCCATGGAAATCACTCACCGGACTCTTCAATATTTACCTGATATACGCAAGCCCCACATTGGGTGCCACTACTTATCCTTGTCTCGAGTTTGTCTTTTGTTAGATTCTATCACTTTGGATTTAAGTTTTTGTCTTGCTTGATGGATTCATTATGCTTGGCTTCCTGGGGTTGTTTACCTCATTGTCTTTCCTAGCATATTGTTTAAATATTTTTGGAGTGCTGATTTGGTATTTATGAAGTTCCTAAGGTGCTGTTCATGAAAGTATCTTATTTCTCTATCAATTTTGAAAGATTGTTTTGCAGGTTACATTAATCTGGTCTTGAGGTTGTTTTCCTTCAGGGCTTGAAATAGGCTAGTCCACATTCTTGTCATGAGGGTTTGTGTTGAGAAGTCTGTTGTGATTCTGATGGATTTCTCTTTGTATGTGATTTGTTTCTTTTTGCTACATGCTTGTAAAATTTTGCTCTTCTGTTGGATTTCTGGAATTTTAGCTATTATATTTCTAGATGCAGATTTTCTTTGATCATGGCCACTTTAAGTAAGTCTATACGCCTCACTGACATGTATGACAAGTTTTTTGTTTTTTTGTTTGTTTGTTTGTTTGTTTTCTCTGCTTGGGAAGTTTTCTGCTACCACTGTTTTTGAACAGCTTTATTTTTTATGTTGTTTGCAGGCTCTCCTGTTTCTTCATTGATTCCAATCAGTCTTATGTTACTCTTCTTTGCATCATCCAGCAGCTGCTGGATTGATTTGTGGTGGTCCTTTATTATTTTTAAGAAATGTTTCTTTTCCTGGTCTCTAATTGCAATCCTGTCTTCCATATCTCTTATCTGTCCTCACATTACCTCATTATGTTGTGCAAACTAATAATGGAAATTTAATCTCCTGGATGTATGTTTGCATCTGTTTTAAGGATTTCACTTGTTTCCTATGCTAATATTTCTTCATATTCCTCAGCTCCTCAATTTTTTAAAATCTATATCTGCTCTAGAGTTATTAGTCATTTCTTGCACTATGGACACAATTTCTGTTGTTTACTGAGAAATTTTTTATGATTTCATTTTTTTCCAGGTCCCCTTTCATTGCAATTCGAGCGTGTCCAGGTTGTTACATATGAAATTGTTCCATTATGTTTCCATTTGCGGTTGCCTTAGATGATCTGGAAGTCTGCTCTTGAGACTTGTTTATGTGTCTTCTCATTTCAATAAATGCAGCCTGCTGCACCTTTGTTGAGGTTATTTTTTGCTTGTCCAGTGGTCTTCAAATCTCAGAAATCCTCAGAGAGGGTTTTTCTCTGCTGCTCACCACTCTACCAATTCCAATGGTACCTGGGCAGGCCTCTGGCTGCTGCTTGCCTGATTGTGTAGCTCTTTTCTAGGTGGGCCTTTGGCTTGGGCCTGTGGGCCCGAGGTGTTTGTGTCTGGGTGGGGCCCTGGCTGGAACCTGCTCACATCAGCTCAGATCTGGTCCAGGTGGGTATCTTGCTGGCATCTGTGAGCACTTATTGATAGAACCTGGATGGGCTTTTGGCTCTTGCGTGTGTGCCTGTACAGCTGTTTGCATGGAGTAACCCTGGCTGGGATCTGGGCCCTACCTGCTTTTGAGCAGCTCTGGTCCTCAAGGACTTCTTACTGGGATCTGTGTGCAAATACCAATGAAACCTGAGTGGTCCTCCAAAATGACAGGTTTTAAAGCTTACATATCATCTCCTTTTCCTTAAGGAAGGTAGAGGATGTGGATATATGAAGTGGCTAAACAGTGACTACTTTTTCTTACATGCCAATCCTCTAACAAGAGCTTTCTAGAATGCCTTTCCCCAGAGTACCTTTCTCAAGCACCTTCATCTATAGCTTTTTTTGTGGAGCACTTTTGCAGACCATTCTTTTCTAGATCCAGTTTTTTTGATCCCCTTTCTTCAGAGACCCTTTCTAGAATGTTTTCTGTAAAGCTCCTTTCCAGGCAGCTTCCTCTGGAGCACTTTCTTTGAAGGACACTACCCTTAACAGTAGCATCTTGTTTACATTCATGCTAGAAAAGATTTTGAGATGTTAGGGACCACTTTATGTCTGTGACTCCAAGGAGTCTCAGCTCTCACACTAACCAGTACTCAGCATACTCTGTATTGTAAAGATGTCAAGCTTCTTATCAGCTGCTATAAAATCTTTGCTTATTTTTGCTGCTATAAAGAATACCTAAGGACAAACTGATTTATTTAAAATTATTTATCACAGTTGTGAATTATGGGAAGTCAAGATCAAGATTGTATAAGTTTGCATCTCTGGACAGCCTTCTGCACAGATAACATCTCACAGTGAGGACTTCTAAGACAGAGGGCACAGGGTCAATGTTTTAATACTGTATCCTAATGTAGGAGAAGATCAAAAAAGCAGAGAATAAATAGAGCCTAGACTACTTCACTTTACTCTTGTATAAGGTACTGAATCTTTCCTGAAAGAAGAGTTTCCCATATGTCATCACTTCTCCAAAGGCTCCAACTCTTGTTATCATTCCACTGGAGGTTAGGTTACCACACGTGAATTTTGAGGGACATTAAGACATTTAGTCTTGTAGTTTGTTAGGAATACTGAAATAAAATGCTATACACTGGGTGATAATTCTGTAGGTCAAAAGTCTGAAATTGAGATATAGATAAAGAGTTGGCTTTTATTCTATTACATTGATCCTCAGATCTGTTTTTCTTACTGGTACCTTGATATTTTTTATTGCAGTAGCTCTGCAGTATAATTTCAAATAAGGGATTGTGATGCTCTTTCCTTGACTTGTTGCCCAGAATTATTTTTGCTATTCTAATTCTCTCCTGATTCCAAATGAATTTTAGGAATGTTTTATCTAGTCCTATGAAGGATTCTATTGGTATTTTGATTGGAATTGTATTAAATTTATATAAAAATTTGGGGAATCTGGCCATTTTTACTATGTTGATTCTTCCTACCCATGTGTAACAGATATCTTTCTATTTTCCAATACCTTATTCATTAACCTTTTCTAGAGTACTGTAGTTTTCAATGTAAAGACATTTTATCTCCTTTGCAAGATTGATTCCTAAATATTCCAAGTTTTTGATGCTATCATGAAAGGCGTGGTTTCCAAATTTCTCTCTCAGTAAGTTTATTACTTATGTACATGACTGCTGCTGTTTTTTGAGTGTTGATTTTTCATCTACCTACACATTTGAATTTTATTATTAAATCTAGAAGTCTTTTGGTATAGTTTCTGGGGTATTCTATATAGAGTCTGCAGAAATGGCTCCAAACACACTCAACCGTCTTATCTTTGATAAGGGGCTGAATACCTTCACTGGAAGAATGATAACCTCTTTAGTAAATGGGGGTGGAAAAACTTGCTTTTCACGTGCTGAAGACTAAAACTAGACCCATGCCTCTTACCATGCACTAAACTCAAATCAAACTGGATTAAATGTCTATTTATTAAAACAGAAACAATAAATCAAGTTGAAGAGAGAATAGGTGGAACTATTGAAGATATAGGCATAGGCAAAACTTTATAAATAAAACCCAGATGCCCAGGAAAAAATTATAAAGAATCTGCAAATTGAGATCATGTCTTATTAAAAGCTTTTGCACAGCAGAAGAAATCATCAACAAAGTAAAGAGTTAACCAATTCATCGGGAAAGAATGTTTACCATCTGTTCCTCAAACAAAAGACTAATTTCTAGAATATATAAAGAACAGAAAAAAACTGAACCCCCAAATTTAATCTGATTAAAAAATGGATGAGGTGAATATGTACTTCTCACATGAAGAAATACAAATGGCAAATAAATATATGAAAAAATATCCAAGACATCACTGGTTATTTGAGAGATGCAAATTAAAATAGCGCTGGGATTCCATCTCTTTGCAAAAATATTGAATATTATTAAGAAATCAATCAATAACAAAGGCTGGAAGGTTGTGGGGGAAAAAGGAACCCTTCTCCACTGTCACTGGGATTGTAGACTGATGCATCTATGGAAATTAGTGTCTCCACTGATTCCTCAAAAAATCAGGACTAGAGGTTCCTTGCTACCCCCCTTCTCAGTATCTTCCCAAAAGAATTAAAAGCATCATACCACAGTGATATATGCAAACCCATGTTCATAGCAGCATAGATTGTTAAAGCTAATTTGTGCAAACAACTAAGGAATGGGGAAAAATAAGAACCTGATAAGCCAGGTATAGGTACAAAATCCCAATGATGCATGCCACTGTATTGTATACCTAATATGTACTAATAGATTGAATAAAGATTTTAAAAATGAAGTGATGAATGGATAAAGAAGTGTGGTTTCTTACACAATGGAGTACCACTCAGCCATAAAGAATGATACATTTGAGACTTTCATAGCTAAATGGACCATCTAAAGACTATATTCTTAAGTGAAATAAATATTTTAAGTGTAAATATTACATTATTTCTGTGGTATGAGAAATTGAGTGTAAAAAAGGACAGAAATGTATACAAGATAGTGTAAAATAGGAATTAATTTTTCTCATAGAAAGGACACGAGAGGGGGAAGAGAGAAAGTAAAGGAAAAGAAAAGATAAAAGAGAGATAAAATGTAAACAAAGCTCTTGTAAATAAGAAGGGGAAGAGTGGTAGAAGGGAGGAGAGGAAATGGGGAACTATGAATCAAAATATACTATGTGTAGGTATACATTTCATAGAATGAATATGTTCATTATGTACATCTAAATTATACCAATAAACTTAATTAATTATTTTTAAAGCATTGGTACCTTGTGAGAGTTTTGAGAAAGAATTTGTTCCACACCCCTCTCCTACTTCTGGATGGGTGCTAGAAGTCTTTGGTTTATTCAATGCAGAATTCCACTCTTTGCATGATATTCTTGTGTGTATTTGTGTTTGAGGGGTGGGGGTTAGAGGGGTTGAAAGAAGGGCAGGGGAATGGGGAAAAATAAGCATATATCATGTAAAGGAACAGATTCCCAATGATGAATGTCATCATATTGTATACCTAAAATGTACCAATAAACTTAATTTAAAAAATTGTATTTGGACCACCTTTTTTGTTATAAGAGTGAGACCCACTTTTTTTAGCTCTCTGTTACTGAGGAGATATAGGACTAAAGAGTGCTACTTTATTCTCTATAAATATGTTGTGATCCTGAGAATGTTTATATAAATTATATTCTACTATTTAATATTATAAAATTTAGAATAAATCATTTAACTCATCTTAAAGTTTAAATGTATGCTGTCTAATGAAAGAAATGTTATATAAAATATCTTGGTATTTATCTATATCAAATAGCATCCAGTGGGTTTCAATAAACATATGAATAACATAAATTCAAGGCATACAGAGTAACAAAATGAAATACCAACAATAAAAATTACATTTGTTTGCTTCAGTGTGAAATTACTTGGTTATACATTGTTATGGATAATTTAGAAATAGTACTGGGGTATTTGGTTTGCATTTATACAATTATTTTTCTAAAAATAAAGAGAAAAGCAGAAAAAGGTAGGCTAGTTTTCAGATATTTTTAGAAGGAATAGCCAGCAAATACATGGAATGTTATCTTTTTTCAAACAAAACATTTTAAACCTTTGAAATAAATACATCTCATTTTAAAAACACAGGACTTGTGTTTTCTGAAAACAGGATATTGGCTGATATTTTATTTAAAATTGGTAAGTGTGAATGATTTTAAGTATCTACGTGACTGTAATGTTGCACAGGTTTGAGAGAGGCCTTTGATATGGTTCATCATATTCTCAGTGATCTTCTTCTCAGGCAGGCAGTAAGATTAACTACCACTGTCAGCTAAAGTGAACTTCTCCGTACCCAGAACACAGTGCACTTGGACATCTTTCCCAAAAATGCCAGCACCAGCAAAAATCTCTCTTCAAATACTCAAACATTATTGAAGTAGTTCCCCACAGAGCTATTTTCTAAATTGTCTGACCAAATATAGTTAAAATAAGTGAAGAGTCAATTTTTTTTTCTGATTCTTATGGTTGGCAAAGAGAAAGACTTGGTTGTTAGAAGGTAAGTTTCAAAGCAGAGAGGAAATCATCTTTATTTATTATATGATGTTTATATGAAATGATGTTTTAGATGACTTTTTCAGGATTTACTTTGTAAGTTTCTCTCGTTGGTCTTTTAGAGTCCTCATTTCTCTGATATTAATATAATTAGAGTTCTTATTACAGTTAGAACTATTATTTTAAAGATCAAATGTTTTTGTTTTATAAGTTTTGTGCATGAAAACTTGAGATCTTACATAAGGGAGATGTTTGCTATTTTTAAAAATCTTTTTAGGTTAAAACGCTGTTCTAATTCTGAAATCTCATTTAAAGTAACTGAAGTATTTAGAATTACATATGGATTCTACTATATATACTGACATGTGAGTCAAGGTGTTCTGTGCCATTATGAGTGGGTCTGCTTTGTAATGGTCAAATTCTATATAATGAATTATAATTTCTGTTATCTGAAGAGATGTATAAATTTCTGAATAAAGGAGACAACTAAACATCAGAAGCACAAGTGTCCATGAAAGAAGAAGTTTACAATATTCGGTTTCTCTCAATTCCTGGTTTCTCTTTGAATCTCTCTTTATTGGTATCGTCAGCAACAACAAAGGATATAGCTGTTGCTTCATGTAATCAAAATAAACACTCTTCCAATAAATCTGAAATCTTCAGTCAAAGTGCCTTCAAGAAAAGATTTACATAATGATTAGACATACTATGGCATATATTTCTGCACTCTGAGGTAGATGAGGTGGATGAAATGAATATGTCCTTACAGAAAAAGAAGACTCCAGTCACTTCCAGTGTATCTTCTTCAGTGTAATGTTAGGAATATAAAACCCAGAGAGACGTAGCAGTTCACTTAGATTATACATAGAGTCAGGGAAAATACTAACAGTACTGTGAAATTTTGTGAATAAAGGCATCTGAGTAGAGTTTTAGGACATTAAAGTCTTTGGGTCCATGTTTCAGAATCATCTTCTCATTGACTTTATTCATAGCCTTGTCTATTTTTCTAAGCATTTCCCCCTCCATGAGGAGAAGTTTATTTAAAAGTAGAGCAGAAAGGAAACCTAATTAAAAGCTTTGGGAATAGCACACACCATATTTTTTTAACTTCAGAAAAAGGATTAACAAGTAGGAATACAAAGAAAGGGTGAGAAAATACTATAATATTTTATTTGAATTGGAGATCATAGTGTATTTTCAGATGTTTAAAACAGAATGGATTATATTTACATCTATACTTACAGAAAATTATGTATGTACTTATACTTGTGTATGTATGTGTATATTTGTATATTTGTGATTGTGTTCCTTACTAAAGCCTATGGAGAATGGCTAAAAAAAAAAGATATCCTAGTTATAAATACTAAAATCTTGGTTTATAAGTGTTGCTTTTTAAAAAATACAAACAACCCAGTCTACTCAGAGAAATGACTCATCACAGGACTTAGGATGGAATAATAAAAAATAAATCTAGAACACCTTGTGCCAAAAGTAAATGACCAAAAATAATTAGCTCATCTGAAATAGAAAAGGACCAGATTAAAGAGTCCTATGTGAGCATGTCTGAAATAATTTGAACATCAAAAATTTTAAAACTAACATGTAAGACTTTTATGAAAAAGAAATTTGTAACTATGTACTAAAATAATTAATTGAATAGAGAGAAATTTCTACTTATACTACAGTACCAGCCAATAAATACAGACTGATGATGAGAATTAAAAAGTCCCCATCTGGGCCGGGGATTTAGCTCAGCAGTTTGGTGGCCTGCCTCACAAGCGCAAGGACCTCAGTTCGATCCCCGGTACCACACACACAAAAAAAGTCCCCATTTGACAACATCCTAACAATCATCAGTTTTGACAAGTATTATCAACAATGCTAAAACTTGTTAGTGAAAGTTTGATTAGAATCAGAAAAATTTCACATTTTAATATATTTGCCACAAAATGACTACTAACCCTTTATTAACTAGCTTAACATTGTTTTCAATATATTCTTTACAGTGGAAAATATGACATATTCTAGAAAATAAATCCTACCTCCTGATACAAGTCATTATGATGTGTCTCAGGTATGAACGGAGAAGAACATATCATTGCTTTCCTGGTATAATATCTTAGGTGTGTAACTCTTGAGGAATTATCACATAAATCTGAGTTTTATCCTGGACTAAAAAATGTTATAATTTCCTGATTTTAACCTGCAAATGTGTGAAATGAAATTGTTTTCTGTGTACTAAATAGTAGTGATAGGTTGACATGATTTAATTTAAATTTAAAAAATGATTTCTTGTCATATAAGCTATGGCTCTCAGAAAATACACATGGAAGAATAAAGTGATATGAGTACCACATTAACAAATTATCAGATAGTTTTAAAGCATCTCTGTGTACTGCTCCTTACCTTTTCAAATTTGAAATAATTTTAAAATGAAAACATTAAAAAAGAGAATTAGCTTTTATAATTGAGATATTATAAACACAGAAATAGAGCAGTGCTGGTTGGATATCTGCTTGTTACTTTTTGTAGGATTTTTTCTTGAATAATAATTATCCAAAGTGATTTTCATTTAGTCAGCAATATCAGATCCCTGCAGAGTGCTGTTACTACCTATACTTTTCCAATAGTATTAATTAAAAATATCTGTAACAAAGGCTAAATTTTAGAATTCATTTGCTAAACAACCTGTATGATATTGAGAATAAGGTTTGATTTCTCTGGTAATCCTGAAAGTCTGACATAAATAATATGGAAAATAAACAAATTTCATTGCGTGTTATTTACAGTGATCCTAAAAAAATACTTGTCTGGGAATGAGCTTATGTACAGAATAAGTTTATTTAAGGAAATCTGGATGCTGAGGACTTCAACTGTGAGTTATTTTAATTATGGTACTTATAGAACCTGAGTGAGATTTTATTAGCAGTTTCTGACATCTGCACTATTCTCAGACAAGATGGTTCCCTCCTTACTGTCACTCTCTTTACATTACTTTTTTTGGCAATTAGTAGAAGTTATCTGGAACTTTCTAGGTTCTTCCCAGCCGGATCCACTCATCTAATTGGTACACTTTCTATTTTCACATTATGCAGGGTGTAGATATGCTATTTGTTCTGTCACTACACAGTGAAGTTCAGTGCAGCTTCTGCCTCCAGTAACACCTCCTTAATGTTTTCTAGAATTCTCTAATGTTCCCACTATACAAAAGCAACATACACATTTCTCAGGCCAACACAAACATTTAAGCAGTTGTTCATTGCTGTATCACAAATTGTCTTGTATATTAGTGGCTGAAAAATAAACAAAGATGACTTCATTCTGTATCACTGGCAGGTAGCACCAGTTCCCAAGCAATGAGGGTTTACATAGGGTTTTCCAAGCATCCTTGGTGCAGCAGAGTCTCTACCCTGCAGTGTACGGTGAGTGAGTAACCTGGTGCAGCATCTGAGGGTACGGTTGCACAGAAGAGAACCTGGTGGGGATGCCACCATAAGAAAGGGCTGGATGTTTGACCCTTTGTCACAAAAAAGTCCTGTTGTGCTTCACATTGCCAAGTTCCCAGAATGAATGAGAGAAGGGCAGACACAGGAGACTGCTGGCAAGTGTGAGAGCAGCCTGAGAGGAATCCTGTCCAGAGGCAGGGGTTGGGTTAGCACAGACTTGATTCCTGTGGTGGAAAGCCAGTTTTAGCCTGAACTGCACAAGACTGGAAACACAATAGCACAGGCTTCTTTACCCGGCATTGTTCTGTGTGTACATTGTCACCTCTGCCTTCCAGAGTGAGCAAAGACATGTCCTGCCTGGAGCTGTGGTCCTTAACATGATCCCGAGGAAAGGAGCCACATGTCCAAAATAATTTAAAATCCTCTTTTTCTATACTTGTATTATTTTGTTGTACTTTTAACATTTTTATTTGCTTTGTCCTTCACTCTTTGCTCTTTTCCTCTGTATAATTCCCTCTCATACATTGATTCCATTATTTTACAGTGTTCTCTTTTAGAAGAGTGTCTGTGTATCTGTGCTTTTCCTACTCTTACTTTTTTTTTTTTTTGAGTTTATTGGTACATTTAGGGATACAGTACAGTTACATTCATTGTTGGGATCATGTACCTTTACATGGCAAGTCTTGATTCTCATTTTTTTCCCCTTACCTCTGCCCTCCCTTCACCCCCTCCTCCCCTCCCCATCTACAAACACTTTATTTTCATCTTTTCATTCTCTCACATTTTTTTCTTTTCCCTTTTTGTTCTTACCTACTCTTACTTTTATTTATTTTTCTCCCAAAATAGTTCATAGAAGGGAAAGGAGTTTTCCCTTCTTCATTTATATCCCCCCTAATTTTGCCCACATCTCTTTACCTGACCTCTTACTCTGTGTTTTATTCATTCTTAATTTTACTTTTCTCTCCTTGCCACTTTTTCAATGGTTTCTCTTAAACTATTCTCTATTTCTCTTAAAATCATGAAACCTTTCCCTAGCCCCATTTATCACTACCAATTTTTACACAAACATTTCCTGTTATCCTTTTTCAAATATATAACAACATACCCTTAATCAATAAGATCCTTTGCCCCCTCCTATTTCTTCCTTCCTATACCACAGAGCAGAGGACTTTATTTTTTTCCTCTTTTTTTTATCTATTTCTCTTCTCTTCCTCCCACTGGCATTACCTGATCCCCCAAACTCTGGACTTTACACAAGTGATTCTGTAAAATTACTACTGAATGGGGTTTTTCACCAGTAGGAGAGACACCACCATCACATTTAGTGCCCATTTATGGTGGGTCAAGACTTGAGTTGTTATAATAGTCACACTATAGTGATGCATTTCTTTTCTAGACTAAAGGGAGAACAAAAACAAGGTCTTACATGGTGCTTCTCAATTATCCCTGACAGAAGACACAGCAATGGGGTAGCCTGTTATCACTGTAGTTTAGCTAATTCCAAAGGATTAATTCTGGCTCTGTGGACAATTGAGTACCCGTGAACTTATCTGCCAAATCCATCATCATACACAGGGAGAGGGACAGTGCATGTTCCTAACCCCAAAACTTGGATTTGATCTGGCTTTGCAAAATTGCCTGTAACCTGGAAGGAAATGGTACTGAGTCTGAGTTTGCTTCAGGATTGCGGGGGAGAGTTCAAAGCTATTACTAGAGTGAGACCCAAGACTCTGTGGCAAAGAAGCTGCATGGGAAGCACATATATAATGTCTTATTGGAATATCTAATCTGAGTACACATCACACCATTTAAATTTTTATGATTCTTAATTTATTCAGTAACATGTTTTGTTCTTTTATTATCTCATATATTTATCAGATGGTTAAACTTGTATATTTGTTTATCCTTTGGCTCTGATGTAATACATGTCTAGGTTCTCCTCATTGCTCATCTCTTAATCTAGTTTCCTCTCCGTTAAATTCATGAGAAAATGTTATTTATATATTTCTTTATTCTTTTTCTAAACATTTAAATTCCTCCTCCCAATTTCTTAAATCCGCGATACTTAACCTCCCTCTGTCACTCGTACCCTCACTAGTATCATTGTCGATCCTCCCCATTCTAATTCTTCCACTTCTCCTTTTCTTACTAATCATATTGTCCTCCCTATGCGCAAATTCTGATAACTACATAACTTTCCTTAATCACAGAGTGAACTCCTTTTCTTCTATATCTCTCACTTGTCCCCCACAAAATATTTTCTAAAGACCCTTGATACTAAACCTTCAAAGAAGGTACTCCAATAAGTTCAGAACACACACCAGTCTTTTCTTGTCAGCTACCACTACTCTCCCCTTCAAACTTTCACCGCAATCATCAGACCATCTCCCATTCTCCCCACTCAGATCACCTACCCCATAACAAGGCAGCCACAAAAACAAACAGTCATACTGTGCATACAGAATAGACAAAGGGGGGAAAGAATAACTGCAAGGATCATCATACAGAAGTATTATAACATTAAGTCTATGGATGTTGTATAAATGGAAGCATTTCTTCCACCAGAGTATAGGAACAGAGACAAAGTCACTTAAACTAAGTAACAGAAGGAGTAAATACTAGCAGTGGACATATTAAGCTGAAATTTATTCACAGTAGACAAGACTCTACTAAAAATCTTGATATAAGCCACAAACTCTCCTCAAACCTCTAGTTCCCAATCTACAGAAACCCAACCATCCTACCAAAAAGAGGGAGCCATATATAAATTTTTAAAGATATATAATATATATAGATAGATAGATAGATAGATAGATACATAAATAAATAAATAATCAAGGATACAAGTAAGAAAATGGAGAAAAAAGGAAGTAGAAAATCTCCAAACCCCTCACCTCTTGCAAGGCAGAGTAAGTGTCCAGAAAGAGAGAAAAAGCAAATACTAAAATGTGATTAGAAAGCATGAAGAAAAGAGAAGAGTTCAAAAAGGAAATTAATAAAAACTTCACAGCAATTACACTCAATATGCCTATGATGAATTTCAGAAAAAACAGTCAAAAAAAAAAAGAAAGAAAGAAAAAAGAGAAGTCGATGCATTAACTGAAATAGTTCAAAATTTGAATCACAGATTCACTAAGGGTATGGAATCCTTGAAAAGTTGTCAGACAAAAACACCTGAAATAAAACACAGTGTAGAAATCTTACATTGCATAACCAATGTGAAGTCAGAGTGTCTCATATCAAGGACAAAACAGTGAATTATGATAAAGAGCTCAGACTATCTCAAAGAAAATAAGAGAACAAGAGAAGACTATCTAACAGCTAAGACTAACTGGAGTTAGAAAAAAAATATTTGCATGGATGGATTCCTGAACATATCTACAGAAATTATGGAAGAACATTTCCCAAATATAAGAAACTATTTTAAAATACAAATAACTGATTCTTTTAGAACACTAAATAATTATGAAAGAGTTCACCAAAGAGTGTCCTCATTAAATTTAGTTATTCAGCAAGAAACACAGAATATTAAAGGTAGCCAGAGAATAACAAAAAGTAACTTGCAAAGGTAAAGCAATTAGACTCACAGCAGACTTCTCAGCACAAATCCTAAAGGCCAGAAGAGCTAGGAGTGAAGTATTTCAAGCCTTAAAAGCAAAAAACCTCCAACCTAGATTAATTTAACCAACAAAGCTATCCTTCAAAATGGAAAAAAAAAGTATTTATGTGAAAAAGCATATCAGAAGATATGTGAATGAGAAACAAGACCTAGAAAAAATACTCAACAATATTTGCTAAAGAGACAATGAATTGAACACAGACAGCTAAAATCACAAAGGAAATTAGGAAAGTAAATGGATTTAAAAAAACTAGAAAAACAAAGGATCCACCAACAGATAAAGAAACAAAGATAGTTAATAACTAACATACCTCAGTAATATGGCAGACAGGATTAAAAAAAAAAGACTCCAACCATCTGTGACATTCAAGATATTCCACTAATCCAAAAATATATTCATAGACTAGAAATTAAAGGATGTCTGAAAACAACATTTTATGTTTCAGGACCTCAAAAATAAGCAGGGATAGCAATTCTATTATCAAACATGACAAATTTCAAGTTAAAACTGATTAGAAGAGACAAAGAAGGTTACTATATTGTAGGTAAAGGAACAATCCAAAAGGATAAAATAAACACTGCTGAACTGAAAAGAAAAAAAAAAAAACAACTACCAATACATAGTAGGGGATTTTAATATGCACATTCATAAAGAGATAGATCAACTAAACAAACAAACAAACAAAACAATAAGAAGTTTCCTAGCTGAAAATACACTCTTGAACATACACATTTAATAGTTATACAGAGTTTTCCACTCCTCTACAACAAAGTATACATTCTGTTCTGCAGAACATGGATTTTTTTTTCCAAAATAGACCACATACTAGCCCACAAAGCTTGCTTACATAAATATAAAAGAATTGAAATCATCCCATGCATACTGTCTGACCACTGTGGAATTAAAATGGGAATCAATAACATAAGAAATTTCAGAAAAGGTAAAAGCTCCTGAAAAATTAAGAATACACTCCCATTCAGTAGGTACAGAAAAAAAAAATCAGAGAAGAATTAAAAAATTACTAGAGATACATGACAATAATTGTTCGAGTCTACAAGAGCCACTAGAACACATTGAATAAATTGCAAAAGGAAATTAGTGCACACATCAGGAAAAAAGAGCAATTCCAAATATATAACTTTAAGGGAAAGCTTAAGAAACAACAACAAACTATCCCCAAATCAAAATTAAGGAAGAAAATGGTAAAGATCAGAGTGGAAATCAATTAAATCAAGATGTACAAAAACTAAAGAAATCAACAAATTGAAAAGCTAGTTCTTTCAAACAATGAATAAAATAGAGAAGCCCTTAGCCAGACTCACCAAAAGAAAGAAAAGACATATCAATTCAATGAGAAATTAAAAAGGTGAAATCACACCAGATACTGTTGAAATCCAGAAGATAGTAACTATATAAAAATCTATATTCCAAAAATTATAACATTTCGAAGAAATTGACAGATGGCTAGACACATAAAAGCTATCAAAACTAGTGCAAAAAATCATAAATATGCTTAGCAACCCCAAAACAAGCAGTGAAATTGATTCAATAATAAAGAACCTAGCAACTAGAAAGAGCCCAGAACCTGATGGATTCATAGCTGAATTGCACAAAATATTTAAGGAGATATTGTTGCTGATATTCTTCAAGCTCTTCATAGAAATTGAAAGGGATGTAGTGTTCCCAATGTATTAATAGAAACCATTTATCACGTGTTCCCAAAACTGTATAAAGAACCAACTAAAAAGTAGAACATAGGTTATCTCATTAATGAACATAAATGCAAAAATCCTCAACAAGATACTGGCAAAGAGAATGCAGCACATTATCAAAAAGATGACACATCATGATCAAGCAAGTTCTATTCCACAGATGTAAGGATGGCATATACAATTCAATACATGTAGTGCATCACATGAAGAGCAAGGACAAAAACCACATAATAATATCAATAGATGCAGAAAAGTCTTTTCACAAAATCTGACACATCTTGGTGATAAAAATGCTCAATAAAACAAGTACAGAACAATACCTAAATGTGATAAAGGCTATCTATGAATAATCAATAGCCAGAATCATACTAAATGGTGAAAAACTAAAATCATTCTTCCTAAAATCAGGAACAAGATAAAGATGACCACTATCGCCTCTGCTATTCAATGTAGCATTTGAAAAAATGTTCAGAGAAATTAGGCAGGAGAAAGAAATATAAAAATATATATATAGGACAGGAAGAATTCAGATTATCATTATGTGCAATGATATGATACTTACATAGGAGACCAAAGAACTCCACAAAAAAACTCTTAAAAGTAATAAACAGCTCAGCAAAGTAGCAAGATACAAGATCAACACACAAAAATCTCTAGGATTTGTGAATACCAACAAGGAAGAAGGTGATTATGAAAACAATACGATTCACAGTAATTTTGAGAAAAATTAAATAGCTAGGAATTAATCTAACCAAGGAGATGAAAAGTCCTCTGCAAATAAAATTATGGTTCCCTGAAGAAAGAGATTGAAGAGGATATCAAAAAATGGAAAGACGTCTCCTACTCCTAGATAGGCATAACCAATATTGCCAAGATGGCCATACTTACAAAGCTGTTATACAGTTGCAATCCACTTCCAATCAAAATATCAACAGCATACTTTATAGATCTAGAGAAAGCAATCCTAGAATTTATATGTGACCTGAAGAAACCCAGCATAGAAAAATGCTTTCTAGGCAATGAGAGCATAGCAAATGGCATAGCAATACCTGACTTTAAGGTATACTACAAAGGAAAAGTGATAAAAACGACATGGTACTGGGAAAAACAAACAAACAAAAAAAAAACAGACACATGGATCAACAGAACAAAAACGAAAATACAGAAACCTTACCAGACACATTCAACTATCTTATCTTTGACAAGGGGCCAAAATCACGTTAGAGGTAAGATACTGGCAAAACTGGGTATCTGCGGAAGATAGAAAGTGGACCCTTATCTCTCACCATATACTAAATTAAAATCAAAACATATCAAAGATCTAAATGTTCAAACTGCATCATTAGACCTTTTGGAAGATAGACTAGATGAAACACTTGAAGACGTAGATGTAGGAAAGGATTTTCTAAAATGACCCTCAATCATACAAGAAACATCAGTAAGAATCCACAAATACAATCATATCAGACTAAAAAACCTTTTGTACAGCAAAAGAATTAATCAGAAGAGTGAAGATACAGCCTAGAGAAATGGGAATATTTTTTGCCAGCTACCCCTTAGACAGAGGACTAATTTCTAGAACATATAGAGAATACATAAAAACTAAACCATGTGAAACAAAAGACCCAGTCAAGAAATTGGCAAGAGAAATGAACAGACACTTCATATAGAAAGAAATACAAATGGTCAACAAATATTTGAAAAGTTGTTTAACATCTCTGGCCATAAGCGAAGTGCAAATTAAAATGCCTAAGATTTCATCTTACTTCTGAAAAACTGACAATAGTTAGGAAATCAAACAATAACAAATGTCTGTGTGACTGTGGTGAAAAAGGAACCCTCCTTTATTGTTGGTGGGAATGTAAACTAGTATAAATGTTATGGAAATCAGTATGGATATTTCTCATAGAACTGAATTTAGAAATTCCATAAGACCCAGATGTCTCCCTGCTAGGAGTTTCTTTGAAGAGCTTAAGTCACCATACTACAGTTATACTTGCAAACCGATGTTTATAGAAGTATAATTTGTATTAGCTAAATCCTAGAAGCAGCTTGTATACCCATCAACAGATGATTGGATAAAGATATCTATATATATAGATATCTATATATAATTGAATACTGCTTGGCTGTAATGAATGACAAATTTGAGACATTTGTAGGAAAATGATGTACTTAGAAAATATAATGTTTAATGAAATAAATCAGATGCATAATATTAAATACTACATGGTATCTCTCATCTGAATGAGGTGAAGTTTAAACAAAGAAAACGATATTGGATGAAAAGAAATCGACAAGAGGATGGATTTCTTTTAATGGGGAGGTGGTTCAAGGGAACTAGGAAGAGGGATGGGCAAAAGGAGAAAAGAAAATAATAAGAAAGATATGTCATGTATATGAACCTAATAACTTCAATTCATGTAAACACTATATGTCAGGACATGTGCTAAGACAAAACTATCAAGTAAATTGCAGATAGGGTAACCCGGGGGGAGGATGGAGGAGGAGGGACAAGGAGAGAATAATACAAAAAAAAAACAGGCCCCAATATGTACATATAACCACTGCCAATATGGCCGCAGACTGCATGAGTTTCATACATGTACTAACAGAAATTGAAAAATATTTATTTATCAACTGACAAAAATAGTCAGTCAATTGAGATTTCTAAAAAATCACTATAAATAATTTATCAGACTCGCATCTTGAATTTAAATAATAAAAAAATCAATAATATTAAGTCAATCAACCGCCCACTACGTAAGACAAAACTTGAAAGGATGTATCATAAATGCCTATATTTGAAGGACCAATAATGGCATTGAAAGAGAATTAAATATCATTGGTCATCAGAGAAATCACAAAGGGATATTTCTTCACACTTAGAATAGTGAAAATTAAAATGAATAGGAAGGAGAAGAAATAAAATCAAAATTAGCAGAACCAAATAATAAAATATTACAGCAAAAATCAAAGAATTCAAAACCAAGAAATCAATGGATACAAATCACCAAAATCATCTTTTCAGCTATTCTTTCAAAAAGATGTATAAAATAGGTGAGCATATAGCCAGGGTAACAAAGAATACAGACAGAAGAAATGAATTACTAATATCAGAAAGGAAAAAAGCCCCGTCTACAAGTACCATGGAGATGAAGAAGGTAAGAAATGAATATTCTATTGCCAACCTAGATGAAGTGGATGAATTTCTTGAAGGACACTATCTATAAAAACGCGTGAAAGAAGAAATACACTTATTAACCAATAATGCATTTATTAACCAATAAAGAATGATCTTCCAAAATGGGGAGAACCAGACACTAGGCTATTCAGCAAATTTTCTCAAACATTTAAAGTTAAAATTATTCCAGAATTTTACAAAATGTCAAAAGAAGAAAAACAGAGGGACTACTTTACAAATTATTCTCTGAGGTCATAACTACTTGGGTACTGAAACCAGACAAAGTTACTATGAGAAAAGAAAACTACAGATCAGAATATAAGCACAATGCAAAATCAAGCTATGAAATATTGACAAATTGAATCCAATAATATATACAAAATCATACGTGACAACGAAGTGGAAATTTTCTCATATATGGAAAGCTTGTTCAATAAACAAAACCTAATTAAAGTTACTACTCCCATCAGCATACTAACAAAATAATCTTATCAATACATAAAAAATGTGTGAGAAATGCCAAAACTTATTTATGGCTAAAAAAGAGAAAGAGAGAGGAAAATTTGAATATCTGTAAAGATGCTACAATTATCATAACACTTGGTGAGAAACACAGATTTTTGTTAAGATCACAACGAGGCACTTAAGGCCTCCTTTCAATATTGTACCAAAAGTCTCAGCTAAAGCAATAAGAAAAGGAAATAAATGGCATACTTATCACAAAGAAAAAATTAGACTGCCTCTGTTCTCAAATGATGTGATTATCTATGTAGAAAATCCAAAGGTATCATTAAGGGAGAAATTTCTAAAACTATAACACAATTATGGAAATGTTGCAGTAATTATAGATATAGTAATATTTTAAAAATTAGCTGCTTTCCTATATCCAAGCAATGAAAACATTTAAAGTGAAGTTAAAAACGTATTTTATAATATACAATCTAACAAAATGTGTATATATCTGAAAAAAATATGTGTAAGATCTATATGGATGAAACACAAAATTCTAATGGAAAATCCCCCCAGAACAAATACATAAGTGGAGATATTATATATTTATGGATAGAAATATCCAGTACTTTTAAGATGTCTGTTTCTGTCAAATTAAGCCAAAGATTCATTTCAATCCTAGTCAAATACCAGGAAGTTATTTTGTGAATATTAACAAAATATTGTGAACATTTGTTTCAATTGGAAAAGATTTTGAATACTCATCTCAATACAAATAAACAATATAGGAAGACTGAAATGATCCAATTTTTAACTTATTATACATTCAGATAAATCAATAAGGCATAATACTGATAATCAATGGTAATGTTGGCAAAGAATAGTGAAATAAATAAATTCATCAGAATAAAGAAGTGAACAATTGAATCATAAATATATTAAAATGGATTTTTTTTACAAAGGAGCAAAAGCTGCACAGGAACTAGCGTAATTTTTCAGCATACTATGCTAAAACAAGAAAAAATAAACAAATCTGGACACAGAATATATCCTTCTCACAAAAATGAGCTCAAAATGCATCTAAAGCCTAAAATTACCACTTAAAACTGCAAAATTCCTATAACATACGAACCGCCCAAGATATCTTAAGTATAGTGATTGCTTTTTAAATACAAAATGAAGAATATTATACATAAAAGAAATAAGGTTAATGTCATAAAATTTTTAAATGTCTGCTATATGAAAGACTTTGTGGTTAAGAGAACCACAAAGGAAGCCACAGAGTGGTATAATATCTATGGAAAAGGTATATCTAATAAAAGGACTGTCACAGAAATTTACAGATGACTCAAAATGAGCAATAAGATAATGTACAACTCAAACTCGAGCAAACACATCACCTTTGAAGATATATAGATAGCAAACTAGCATATGAAAAGATATTCAGATCATATTTCATTAGGATACAGAAAGTTAAAATAATTATGAGAAATCGTTACACAGCTACAAGAATGGCAAATTCTCAAATACTGGGAACAGCCTTTGCTGGCAAGGATAAGGGGCATTAGGAAAGTTGACACTGTTGAAATACGAAATGGTAAAATCACTTGAAGAAGTTTCAGTTTCTGGTCAAATTAAAAATACTCTTGTCATACAGCCTCACAATTAAAACTTTGCTTTGAGTTCTTTATATATCCTTGATAATAGTCCTTTGTCTGAGGTACAGCTGGTAAAAATTTTTTCCCACATTGTAGATTGTCTCTTAGTTCTGCTAATGGTTTCTTTTGAAGTACAGAAGCTTTTTAGTAAGATGAGATCCCAGTTGTTGATTCTTTCTGCTAGTTCCCGTGCTACTGAGGATTTGTTCATAAAGTCTTTTCCTATACCAATGTCTTCCAGAGTTCTGCCTAACTTACTTTCCAGCAAGTTTAATGTTTCTGTTTTAATATTTAGATCTTTAATCCATTTGGATTTTAATTTAGTGCATGGCGAAAGATAAGGGTCTAATTTTAATCTGTG
>NW_022900942.1:13778906-13839292 GCF_012274545.1 Fukomys damarensis
TGCAACAATGCATAAGATTCTAATAAGATTACTGACATTTAGAAATGGGAGGAAAGGAGCTAAAGGTGTAGGGAAGGTGTGATACGTAGGGGAAGAACAAAAAGGGAAAAGAAAAAAATGTGAGAGAATGAAAAGATGAAAATAAAGTGTTTGTAGATGGGGAGGGGAGGAGGGGGTGAAGGGAGGGCAGAGGTAAGGGGAAAAAAATGAGAATCAAGACTTGCCATGTAAAGGTACATGATCCCAACAATGAATGTAACTGTACTGTATCCCTAAATGTACCAATAAACTCAATAATAAAAAATAAATAAATAAATAAATAAAAAACTTTGCTATACATTCAAATGGATTGAAAATTTCTGTCTAAAAAAATCCTACAGATAGATATGCAGAGTAGCTTCATTCATAATTGTCAACATTAAAAAATAAGCAAAGTGTTCTTCAAATGTTGGACACACAAAGTGTATTATCTATACAATGAAATATTTTGCAATGATAAGGATGTATGGTTTATGGCTTTATGAAAACACAGGAGGGAACATGTGAGTATTTCCAAGTGGAAGAAGACCATGTGAGGCGCCTACATGTTATTTAGTTCCAAACATAGGCCATTCTGGAAAAGGCTAATCAATGGAGATAGTAAAAGAATCAGTGTTTGCCAATGGTTAGGATGGACGGAGATATGAGTAGCAAAATTCAGGGTACTTTTAGAGTAGTGAAATTATTCTGTATAATTCTATAGTTATTGACATTTATTACATATAACTGTATCTTTGTCATGATCCATAGATTATGAATAACACACAGACTAGACTTTAAAGCAAAGTTTGAACTTTAGGAAATACCAGTGTGACAATGTAAGTTCATTAACTGTAAAAAAAAATTTCATTGCTCTGTTTCAACACGTGGATAGTGTTTGAAATTGTGTGTCTTTGTGGATGGGTACATATGAGAACTTGGTTTAATTTTCACTCAGTTTTACTGTGAAACTAAAATTGACCTAAAATAGCATCATATACTGACAAGGTTGTGGAGCTGCTTAGTTATGAGTTGCTAATGGAAGTATAATTTTATGTATCTATTCTTGAAATATATATTTCCAGTTAACTAGAAAATTAAATAAATGGCTAACTAAAGACTCAGAGGTTTGGCCACTGTGTGTATAATATCAATGAAAACTTATGTCTATAAAATGTCATGAATTTGTACAGCTTTATACAACACTTGTACAAGCATTATGCTATAACATCTTCATGATATTTCTGTATATACTTTAAGAAGGGAGAATTTACTGTCAATTTATTAAACATAATGTCAAATAATACCAAAGAGCATGGATGAGTCATTATTACATTGCCTTGCACAAAACAGCCTAAACACAAAAGAAAACATTTTTCTTTATCCAATTTGTATAAAGCTGGACAAGAAATAGATGTAACAATGGGAAAAGAAATCAGAAGATTGATTTCTATGGGAAAATCTAGAACTAGATTAACTGAAAGGAATCAGGAGGGGCTTTCACTGGCTTTTTTTGTGGGGGTGGGTGCCGGGGATTGAACTCGGGTCCTTGCTCTTGCAAGGCAGGCCACCAAACCGCTGAGCTAAATCCCCCGTCCCTAATGATAATGCGTACAACATGTCAGGAGGGGCTTTCACTGGCTTTTTTTGTGGGGGTGGGTGCCGGGGATTGAACTCGGGTCCTTGCTCTTGCAAGGCAGGCCACCAAACCGCTGAGCTAAATCCCCCATCCCTAATGATAATGCTGGTACAACATGCCAGAACTTATGGAACACTTAATGAACAGTCTTTTTTTTTTTTGGTACCGGGGATCAAACTCAGGACCTTCCTCTTGTGAAGGAGGCAGTGGTACCACTGAGCTAAATCCCTGGCCCCTCACTGGCTTTTTTTATCTGCATGGAATGATCTCAAAGATTTAAACATCATTAATTCTTTCACTTTTCTCCAGTACTTTTTCTTGATCTATCCTTCTCAAAAGGAAATCCTATCAAACTCCTTTAGGTTTTACTATCCTTCTTCTTATAGAGTGCTTTGACTTCTTTCAAAAAAATAAAATTATCTTATCATGTCAATTATTTATACATTTTCCTCTGAAATAATAAAAGTCACTTGAATATACAATCACTTTTTTTATTCAAATGCTTCCCTAGCAGTATTCAAACTGAAGAGATGCATGAAATCATCTTCTTGTTTCAATCCTGATTTCTGCTCCAGGGCTACACTTTCTCTGGATCAATCCCACCCCACCTTGCTTCTCCTTTATTATTTTGTTATTTATTCATCACTCTTTCAGCTTTGACTTCATCCCATTGCTCTCAATATCTCCTATTTCAAAATTTGCCCTATTTTTCTATCATTGCCTCCCTATTGATCATCCTGAGCATCGGCATACCTGGGCTGTCCCCATATCAGATTCCCTTTATCAATTCTTAAATTATTTCTGAACTATGTATCAGTGATTGTATTGTGTCAGTTGTGGAGAAAACAAAACACCACATTTCTAAGATAATAGAATCATTAACGAGAAAATATTAACATATTAGATTAAATTATGCCTGTTCTTTGGTAACTCAGTGGTCATAGTTCCCAAAAAGAAACTCTTTGCTCTAGATGTTATAATAAATGTGTTATTATCAAACCAAGAATGACAAACAAATTTGCTATTATACTAATATGGCTTAATATATTTGCTGCAATAATTTTTTTTCTTCTCTATAAGTGTTCAGAGACCTGTAACACTCATACCATCCCACATTCATGTGCTATCTGTATTTTGCATTTGGGAGGAAGTGCTGCTGGTTTTATATATAAGTCTTGTTGCCAATTCAAAATGATTTATACAAGATGTAGTTTAAAACCAATAGGCAGTATCTATATTATAGGATCTCTCTTTTTTATTTTCTTTGTGTGTGTGTGTGTGTGTGTGTGTGTGTGTGTATGCATGATTTTGCAGTCTTATCCCTCTGAGTTCGTGCGCATCAATCATACTGGGAAGCTGACTTATATTCTCCACACTTCACCCCTAACTGGATTACAGAACTGAAAAACTTACTCAAAGTTTAAAATGTGATAAACATAATCAAATTGCTCTAGTCAAATTCTAACAGTGGTGAATAGATGACACTAATTACCTTTTCTTATTATGCTACAAATGTGTTTTACTCCATCTTTATTCATGAAGAAATATCATTCAGCTCACTAAGGGGACTGCAGCAAGATGTAATATTGGCTTATTTGTTTTCTTGGTTTCACTTCTTTCTTTTACCAGCATCCAAGAGATGTAATTTTGAGTTGCAATATATTTGTATGCAGTGGATTTTTTTTTATCCACTTCGGAAGATAATTGTTACCCACTGAAAAGCTTCACATTTTACATAAACAAGCGCTTTCAAAACTCTAGTAGAATGGCATAAGCTCTTTTTTTGGTTGAAGTTTATTTTTGTTTTGGAAGAAGTGAGATTGTTTCAAATCAGTTAAAACAGAAAACAAATGGGACAAGTACAGGAAAAGGAGAGAGACTGTACTTTTCTTTTCAGAAAAAATATGGAAAAAAGTTTTAAAACATATCCTTCATTTTTATGGGGAGAATTTGAGTAACTGACTTTGCAAATCATTTGCAGAAAATAATTATTAAACTTACAAATACACTATTTGGTTTAAATAACTTTCATTCTATTTCCAGTGGCCATAATAGAGGTAGATTCATCATCTTGTCACCAAATGGCTACATATTAATTGTCCACATCAAATGTTGTCCTAAAGAAAATTATCTGCAATGTTTCTACTCATCAAATAATAGGAATTTACTCCATTTTTCTGCTTACAAGAATAAGTCAAACTGAGGCTGCTACATTGGTCCATAACATTTAAATTAGGATATTAAAACCATAAACCCAAATATATCACCAATAACATAAGTATAATAGAACATTTATTGATTTTAGAATCTTAGAATTTTAAATTTTCCAGTGGGGAGTATATCTGAAGCTCAAAGAAAATGGTTTATATAAAAAGAGTGGCAATAAAGCTAATACACATAGGAATTAAATTAATGAGTGTTTTGTCCTTTCAGAGAAAACATAAAAACACAAGATATGAACCAAAAATAAAGCATTAGTTGTAAAACAATGTTCAATGCTAGGAACACATTTACCAGTATGTTTAGGACAATCAACTTTTATCCCATTTATTTTCATTTAATTGTTCATAATATTTCCTTTTAGTTTTAAGAGTGTTCTAGTTAGCATGTGGCAATTATGACAGAATTATATTTTTTAGTCAGGCCAAATGAAGCCTTAGAAGGACTTAAATAGAGGGATTATTTGATAAAATTCACATTATGCAATCACTTGACTTGATGTTGGTTGGAAAACAGTTTGGAAGAAGGAGGAAATAGAATGAGTGGAACAGTGTCCCAAGCATAGTGGGAAATAGAGAAAATTTTAGGAATTAAGTTCAATGGTTGAAAGGATCTAAATCTCAAATTTGTTTCTCATTTACTAGTGTTTATTAATACACGTTTGCAGTACATAATGATTACACTCCTTGGAGGGAATTGATAAATGTACCTAACACATCGTAATTCTTTTTTTTTTTTTCCTTTCTGCTCCCTGTCCCTCAATCCCCATTAACTCCCTTTAGATCTTGTATTTGTCAGTGCTTAGTAGAGTCAGATGTAGAAGAGAGAAAAATGTCTGTCTGCACTCTAGAGGTCTGAAGAATCCAGCCGAGGCCCTGGATCCCATGGCAAAGTCCAGAATGAATCCAACTGAATGGTAAAGGCCAAGGCAATGTTCTCCAGGAGTCTGGCTGGAGGCCTAGAGCCCATAACAATGTCTCATGCAAGTCCTTCTCAGGGATCCACACCAGGAAGGCCCAAAGGCCTAGTGGTGGAAGCTAGAAAGTCTGCACCACCTGGGTGAAGTATCTGTACCAGAAGGCTGAGGGATCAGCATTGGAACCAGGAAATGATATTCAAAGCAAAGACCAAAGTAGAACAGCAACCATTCCTAGTGACGGCAAGGACTAGAGAGCTTCTGACGAGAGCATCCAAGTTCATATTAGAAAAGTTAGCCAGGGATGGAGATTTAGCTCAGTGCTTCCAGTGCCTGCCTCACAAGCTCAAGGACCCAAGTTCAATCCCTGGTAACACACACACACTCACACACACACACACACACACACCAATTGCAGCAAGCTGGAAAATCAGCAGCATGCAATTTTCCCCTCCCATTCTCCTTTTATATCATTTTGGCAACAATCCCCAGTGGATCTTCCATGCTCTGAACCACACTGACTCAGTTCAACAGGGGGTTTCCATTTAAATTGACCATTAATTAATCCACCACAGATCTTACATTTCTTAATAAACCATGATAAGAAGACTGGGTTATTCTTTTCCACCCCAAAATGGAAATTTTGTAATGTAGCCAGTATTATAATTACAGTACTAGATTCACTTTTTTCTCTCGCTCTCATTTTTTTTTTTGATGATATTATAATGGTATGTTCACAGAAGCAAAGAGAGCAGTTGGAACAGACTGGGTCCAAGAAGAATGAAGGCTTTTACTGAAATAGATGACCAAATATCACAGTTGAGTTGGAAATGTGTGTTAGACACATAGTAATCAAGACAAATACTATTGGATTCAGTGTGATATATGAGGAAAGTGGAATCAAAGAGGATTTCCAGATTAACTGACTGAATAGTAAAATGGCTATTATTTAATGAGATAAGCCTATGCGGTATTCAAAGAAAACCTATTTTGTGTGCAATACAAATTTGGGAAGTTTTGAAACATCCAAATCACAAATGTTAAATATGAGTACAAGCCTGGCAATTGTAGAATTCTTGTTTAAAGTTGTAAGTTATTATATTATTAATATATAATAAATAAAGTAACTGTTTGCCCTTACATTACAATATGTAGCACTTTTTAAAAAAAATTACCTTGATAAACTTTCTGATGTCAAGTATTTTTTTATCAGCTTTAATTGAGTTTATTGGTACATTTTAGGTATACAGTACAGTTACATTCATTGTTGGGATATTGTACCTCTACATGACAAGTCTTGATTCTCATTTTTTCCCCTTACCCCTGCCCTCCCTTCACCCCCTCCTCCCCTCCCCATCTACAAGCACTTTATTTCCATCTTTTCAGTATCTCACATTTTTTTTGTTTTCCCTTATTACCCTTCCCCTACCCATCCCACCTTCCCTACACCTTTAGCTCCTTTCTTCCCATTTCTAAATGTCAGTAATCTTATTAGGATCTTACGTATCATTGCAGATCATTCACACCAGGGAAACTCTTCACCTGCCTGCCTGCCTGAGATCACCCGGCGGGTGCGCGACCTCCCAGACCGAGCACCACCAGACCCAGTAAGGACCCAAGGACCCCGGAGGGGGTCTCTTCACCTGTCAAGTATTTTTAATAACAGATGATATTTGTTTATGAATGTGAGTTACTCAAAGCATTTACAATTCTTGTACCATACTATTCTCTCAAAATTAGGATTTTTTGCTTTACTGTCTTCTGACAACTATGCTTTTGAGGAAGGATTGATATCAGCCAGACTCTGCATACTAAGCCATGTCATAATTCTTTCTTGAAATTAACACACTTTTTATTGTCAAATTTCAATAATTTAATCAATATATGCTTTACAGATGGTTAAATACAAATGATTTAGTTAGTATGGAGTGTCCTTTTTGAATGTGAAGATATTGATCTCTTTTAATTAAAGGGCCTTTTCTATATATTTAAATGCATCTGCATTTAATGCTTTATACTCTCTTCTTAAATTAATATTCCATATACTCACTCCCTGGAATTAAGGTTTATTTATATACACTTTGGCCTCTTTGATTTAACCTTTTGTACTTTTGCTTGTATTTCAGGAAAAAATTCCTTCAATTCAAATCACTATGTCAAGGACTTGGTTTTAACCAAGCTTTCTTACTTTTTCTTTTAAAATTGTTTTTAACTGATACATAAAGCGTAAAAATTATGCTCATTAGTATGGTACCTGATAGTGTTTCAGTACACGTATACATTTGTGTAATGCATGGTTGGATCAGGTTAAACATATTTATTCCCTCAAAGGTCATTTATGTGTGGAGAAAACTTTCAAAATTCTTCCTTCCAGCTTTTTGCAGTGAATTCTGCATCACTGTTTTCTACAGCCATCCTACTCTGCAGAAGTGCATTAAAGCTTCTTGCTCCACTTGCGCTATAACATACTGCTCACTAATACTTATTGAGGACTGATTAAACTTTACTCTTTTCAACTAGTTTTATTTCTTTATTTTTCTTCTCTCCTTTCCCTCCCCTCTTCTCCCCCTCCCTCTCCTTCTCCTTCTTCTTCTTTTTTTTTTTTTTTGGTTGTTGTTGTTGTTGTTGATTCTCCTGGATATATTCTTTTTTTTTCCTTTTTATTGAGTTTATTGGTACATTCGAACTCAAAACAATCAGTCCCCCCAAATATAAAGACCCGATTCAAAAATGGGCATCTGAAATGAACAGACACTTCTCAGACAAAGAAGTAAAAGCAGCAAGTAAACATATGAAAAAATGTTCCACATCACTGGTCATTCGAGAAATGCAAATGAAAACAAAACTGAGATTCCACCTCACTCCTTCTTCTTCATCCCCCCTCTCAGTTTTTGGTATCAGGAATCTAACTCAGAGCCTTGCATTTGCCAGGCAGGTGCTGTGTTGCTGAGCTATATCCCTAGTCCTCAACTAGTTTTAAGTCCTATAGTGTAATCATTTATACATTTTTATTAGTGATGCGAATGTTTGCATTTTTAATTCTACTTTCTTTTCCATTCTGTAATCATCTGACTCTTAACATCTATGTCTCCATTGATGTTCTTCATAGAAAAAAGGATGTTTTTACTGTATTATAAAAACTAAATGAAATACGTATATTTAGATGAATGTTTGTGTTTCCTTTTGTGATATTTTAACCACATTTTGCATGTACTTATATCTAATTTTAACACCATCATTATACTTTTAAAATACTTAATGTTAATTCATATTTGCTTCAAACATTATAATAGATTTTTCCTTAACTACTTTTTCTGTATTCTTCTTCAACCATTGGAAATTCAACTGGTTGACAGATTACATTACCTATTGAGTCATTCTTATAGTTCAGGAAATGAGGATACACCACAAAATTTAAACACTTTCCTAAATATCTTTCAACAAATGAAAATCTACAATTGCTGACTCATAGATAAATCTTGCCAATTTAAAACTTGCTTTTTATGTGTAAATGTTCCCTTTTACAAAGATAGAAGTTAAAATGCTGCTGGAAACTAGTAATCACATGGATCATGTGTTCTTGTTGCATAGAAACATATGGTTGCATTTTATGTATAAGGGCTGATCAAAAAATATTATGTGCTTAAGTAAAACTATGATGAATACTTTTAGCAAGTGCCATCCAAAGGAAGCTCATGTAAACATTAATGTTTGTCCTTATCTACGTTATTCACCAAATCATATACAGTGTGACTTCTAATTGTTCCCCAAAGACAAAATGACAGTGAAATGTAAATATTTGAATCGATTCAATATGTTGAAACAGCCATGACTTTATGACCAATGATACTCAGAACAAAGGACCTGCAGAATTGCTTTAGAGTTCAAAGTGTTCAAAGTGAGAGGGAGTGTTTTGAGGATGATTAATGGCGATGTATTTTTAACTGTCATATTTTAAAAAAACAACATGCACCATATTTTTAAAAATCATACTTCATATCTAACCTGACATTAAGTGGCTAAAAGTAACTCTGACCATCCAACAGGTCAGGAAGAAATAGACATTTCTGTAGAGCATGCATGAAAATTCATATATTAACTATCTTCTTACAGAAATGTGTCTATGATTTGAATACCTTATATGTTCTCCTTTCATTATTGAGGCTTTAAATTTAGATTTATACTTCCAAATTAGGAAGTTTATTTTTAATAAATATTACTAATTATTTTTCACCAAATTGAACACATCTCTGAACAATTCTGAGCTAATTTCTTCCTTCAAAGATTTGTTTTTATATTTCATTCACTTCTTTTCCTAACAGTTCCCAAATCCTGTGGTATTGGATGGAAATCATTGATCTTTATTAATCCAGCCAAATGTCACTTAAATATGAGAATACATTCTCATAAAGGCATTCTTTGTCCATTTTATAGTTGTGCAAACATCAGTTACTTCCACATTTATCATGTCATTATATGATGTGATCTTTTGAGACCACCATCATACTAGTGTCCTATTTTGAAAAAAAAAATTATGCGGTGCATGTCTGTATTTATTTTGATGCATATTAGTTGAGTTTATTTCAGTCACTTTTATAAAGCCAATCATTGTAGTTTTGCTGGTTTTTTAGGCATTTTTTTTTCATAGAAGCCTTTCTTGGTGGATTTAGGTAATTATAAGACAAAGGAAATCATAATTACCTAGAAAACTTTACAATAATAAATTTTTTTGTAATTTAAGCAAGCTGGGGATGGTGGCACACACTTATAATGCCAGCACCCTGGGAGGCTGAGACAGGAGGCTCTCAAGGCAAAAACAAAAAAGACAAAAACAAAACAAGAAATAGATATTCACATCTGTGATCCTAGCACTCCAGAGAATGAGATAAGAGGATTACAAGCTTCAGGACACTCTGGGGTGCATATTAAGTTCAAGTTTAGTTTGAATAAAGAGCAAGATCCTGCTTCAAAAATCTAAAAAGAAAAAGTAAGTTTCATATACATATTAAGAACTTGTGTTTCATCTCATTGTATACTGCAGAAGTTAGTTTAGATAGAATTGCTTTGTAGATTAAACAGATCATAGATTTTTATTTTTTCTATAAAACAAATATTACATAATAAAAAGATAAAAATTACTCTACAAAACAAAATAAGTAATGGTTCATCAATTCAAGTATGCCAGTTTCAAACCATATCTGTTTAGAAGTTTTCAAATTTTTAACATTTGAGTAAGTTCCAGCTGATCATGTTAGGAATAAAGTGATAACTCTCCAGGAAAGGTCACGCATCTCTCATTAAAACTCCAAATTATGCTACAGGATATTCAACTATGTATCATTACACACTACAAAAAGAACGTAAAACATCAGCCTTTGGAGTTGGTGACATAGGAAATATCCACTGACAAACCATGGAAGAATCTTAGATAACAAAATATAAAATTCCTAAATCAACCTTAGACAGCTATTTTCTTTCTTTTTCTAAATTTTGTTTTGTTTTGCTTTGTTTTGCTTTTTGAGACAGGGTCTCACTTTGTAGTTCAGGCTCGCCCTGAACTCCTTATGTAGCTCAGGCTGGCCTCAAACTCATGGCAATACTCCTGCTTCTACTTTCTGAGTGTTGGGATTACAAGCATGAGACACCACGCCCAGCAAGATAATTATCTTCCAAGATAATTTATGTTAGTATTTTCCAGAACTCACTTATTGTTTCCAGTTACCCTGGAAGCTTCCTATAATCCACAAACAACCTGGGAAACCCCTAAAATACAAACTGGCTCCGGAGGTGCTGAAATCTCTGCCGGAATTTCTCTTCGGAAGGCCCCATTGGGGATGTTCTGAGCAGGAACAGTGAGTGAACTCGAGCTGGCTGCTATTTCTCTACCAGGGTCCCCCAACCCAGAAAAAGTTTGTGTGAATATTGAGGGCAACTGTTATCCAGCATTACTCTGCCGAGATTAGATTATTAAGAACTTGCAGGAAAGTGAGAAGGTAATGTCATACTGCTTTATCTTTACCACTGTGCCATGAACGAAGAATACCCAATCACTTTCTTGCTGTTTCTTGGTTGTCTGGGCAGAGTACAGAAAGCTAATTCCCAGAAAATCTGTTTATATTTATTTATTAACAACCTAAATGTATTTTTCATACATAGCATGATTTATAAAGTTGATGTACACTGTGGAATAGAGATAATTACAATGTACATTACCTCAAATAGTCATAATTTTTGCGCTGAAAACCCTTACTATCCACCTCTCATCATGTATATCTTAAAAGTAACAGGCTCAAAGATGTTTAAAAACAGTTATCACAAAGTAACTCTCTTGTAGAAAGGTGTCTTAAAAATTCATTTTTTAGATGTAACAAAATATGGTGAAGATATTGTAGAATAATGTCTAAGGAATTTTCCCTAAAATTTTCACTAATAATACACTCAGAGTGATATACAAAATCACTCAAAAGTGAATTATAACACTTTTCAAGTTTACTTATGTTTACATAACAAAAAGTATGGATAATATAAAATAAATCATTCTTTATGTACAGCAGCATTTTATACAATTTCATGACTTTGTCAGAGCAATGTTTTACAAACAAGTTCTGGTTGAGAAACAGCACAAATAATTTAAATGTTCAGAGCAAAAAAAAATCCTGATGTGTAACAGGTACTGATCTCAGCCCTCCAAATCATTCATCTATGCTTTTTCTTTCCTGTATTCAAAAAAAAAATCATTTTTTTATCATATAGTGAGGAACTGACAAATGGATAAAATGATATCATTATACACTATGACCAAATGCACAGCACAGATTTTCAGCTTATCTCCCATAATAAATGTCTAAGGGGAAACAAGAACTGCAGCAGATGGTAAAATATGATCTATTTCTAATGATTCTTTCCCTCTCGAGAGAGAAACAGGTTGGCAATTCAAAAAAAGAAAGAAATGGCCAAAATGTTTTCTAGAGATAATAGATACTAGTGCTCAGAAGATATCTGCTCAAGTGCTCTGCCCATTTTATTGTTGAATAAAGAGTACTTCTGCAAGCAGAGATGAGCTTAGAGTCTGCTCTAATTCTCATGTGAAATATAAAATACAAGAAAACACAAAGTCGATGAGCCTTTTTCCTCACTGTGGCATGGAATGTTTTGTAACTTCAGGTGTTAGTATGTAGTACAAAGAGGACACATGGTGGGAATTAGACATAGCTGCCTCCCTGCCCTCGTGGTCATAGGCAGGTGCCTCTCTTCCATACCTCGCTTGAACATTGAAATATTCTATCTCAGCCAATATTCTTGTCTTGCTTTGCTCAATCATGAAGTAGAAAGTATTGTTTTTGATGGAAAGAGATGAAGAACAGCTTTTTCTCTGGAAATGGCTATAGCTAGGCCATTTCTTGGATTTCTTGGTCAAATACTAGTCATTATCTGATTGTAAAGGGTCCAAAACTAACATAATGACTAGCAACCATAATATAATCGCTAAAAATTTTTGATTGAATAATGAATAAAACTAAATGTTTATTTTTGTTATGCTGGAAGCAAACTATATTAAATTTATGGTACCTTTTAAATTTTATGTGAATTTCCTCCTAGAGTTCAGTTTGCTTTCAAATGAGCATCACCAGAGCAATGTTGGGAGTGAGGTTCACCTTGACATACAAAATGTGGTCAAAGCATACATACAGTGATTCTTTAAAGTTTAAAAGTTGAATACATTATAATAGGCACAGCCATTACCCTCCTCAAATCATTCCCATTTACTTGGAATACACTTCTACTATTCTTTCATGGATGTCTTTACAAAGTGTGATAAAGCTGTGGTGAGTGCGGCTGCCAAGTTCCACTCAATGGAAAGGTAGTCTCCTAAAAACAGTAGTGTGTCTCCATTTACCTTATTCATTGGATCGGTCACGGTGCAATTTCTGACTCTTTCCCAAAATGAAAATGTCCATGGAAGTAAACTTTTTGAATTGATTCGGGATACTGAAGCAGCCATGTAAAGACCCTTGTGAAAGAGAACTTCAGAACTGCTCCAGAAAGTGGCGGTGAGAATGGAATGTGCTCAAAGTGAGGGGCTATTTAGAAGAGGATTAATGGCAATCTATCTGTCACTGTAATATGTGTTTTTCTTTAAATGAACATCGTAGTTTTCAAACACACCTCCTACTACTTTGACTATCGTTTGTGGTATAAAGCCACCAAGCAAAAACTACTCTCCTCTGCTCATATTTCTTTCTCCTCCTTCACATATTGAATCCCATCATCATCCAAGGACTTAGTTGCCGATTTTAGGTTCAAGGTACTGAAGAAGAAATCACTTCAACATGAGTAAGCAGAAAGAACTGAGGTATATTTTGACTAAACAGTTTAATTTCTGAAATGAATATGAAGTTTTTACTGCTATCAAAACTTTCTTGACACTCGTTCAAGTTTACTCCAAGATTTAAACTGTCTGTCAAATATAATTTACAATTCAATGCAAAAAAGATTTGGTTTTAATTATAGTATGAGTTGTAATGGCTTTAGACAGTGGTTTCATATGACAGAGTATTATAAAAATGAACCAGTGAGAAGTTTGCAATTTGAAGATTATTTAAAGAAAATATATGTGGGGATAATGAGGGTAGGTAAAATATATACAGACTTTCTTAAGTTTTACTTGTAAATGACATAAAGCTACAGATTTATAAGGAACAATGACATTTTGAGATAAACTAACATTTTATAAAAGGATACATCTATTAAACAAAATTATTCCGTTTCCTCCTTTTAAGAAACATTGTTTTCAGTTAATTCAAGATTTTATTAAAATTTTTATTGAATTTTCAACTTTACATTTTTGCAGTACATTCAGTTTACAGTCATCTTGGGGAGGTGGTACATGTACTTTTTAAAAACCCCTTCCCTACCCTCTTCCCTCTCTTCCTCTAAGGCTTCTTCCCTCCTTTCATTCTTGTTGATATTAATACTTATTCATGTTTATGGGATGTAATATCCATATTCATTGAAATTATTTGGACCTTGTACATAGCATATCCTTGTCTACCTATTTTCACATCTCTTCCTCCTCCCCCTCCCCTTGGGTCCCTTGATCCCATTCCCATCTACAAGAGATTCTCCCTTTACCCTTCCTTTATTTATCTCAGTTTATACTTTGCCTTGCTTAGATGAGATATTACTATACAGTACTCAAGCTTCTGTGTCTGCTTTATTTTACCTATTATATTTTTCAGGTGTATCCACTTTTCTGCAAATATTTCAAATTTGTCCATCTTTATAGCTAAATAGTACAGTATTTCATTATATGGGCATACCAAATTTTCTTTATCATGGGGTCTGTTCATAGGTATACAAGCTGTTTCCAGAATTTAGATATCATGTACTGTGTTGCTATAAACACTGCTATGCATGTATTGCATTGTAAGCTCCTTGGAGAATATACCTAGAAGAGGCTATCTGGGTTATATGGAATTCCTAATTTTAGTTCTTTGGGAAACCTCCACACCAATGTCCATAACGATCGTACTATTTTACATTCTCCCCAACAATGTAGAAGGGTTCCTTTTTTCACTACAGCCATGCCAGCATTTTTTATTGTCTAAATTCTTGATGATTGCTATGCTTTCTAGAGTAAGACATATAATCTTACAATTGTTTTAATTTGCATCTTTCTAATAGCCAGAGAGATGTTGAACAATCTTTGTATATTATTTGTTGTCTACTAGTATTTCTTCAAATTATATTTAACACATAAATATTCTACTATATCAGAATTATGCACACATCTTTTTCTCCTTTCTCATAAATTTAATTCACTAAGTCCATTCATATTATGTAAAAGAGCAAATATGATTTGTGATTTCTAAGAATATATTCATAAATTAGTACTGGTCAAGGTAGACATTGGATTGTGTGTGTGTGTGTGTGTCTATGTATGCATGTATAATTTTGTACTTATTCATTTACTTTTGTTTTCTTTTTTCTGTGCTTGTTCTCTTTGCTCACATTTATTGTTAAAAAAACTATGTGTATTCAGTTAAGATTATTTCAGAATATTGTTAGTCTATTCAAGCACATTTTTGGACACATTGATCTGAATGTAAACTTTTATTGAAGCTCTATAACATAGTATTTGAAACTTTTTAGTTTTACTTCATGCCATTATTGCAATTATTATATTATAATTATTGCAATTATTATATTATTATATTATAATTCCTTAATTTATGTTGCCAAAGCCAATCCTGAATTTCAGTGATCTGAATTGGGAGAAAAGCAGTTGAAACCAAACGTTCCTCATTTAGTCCTTGTCGATCTATAAAGGAATATGTTTAAATTGTACTATCTGTTCAACATTATATAACATGCTAAACATGAAACTACAGTAAGAGTACCAAAAGAAGTTTTCAAAGATTTAAGTAAATATCTTTTACTATTTTTACATTGTGGAGAGACAATGACTCTCTCTCATTTAAAATCTTTTCTTGAATCCCTGAGGGACATTCATGCAACATGGCATTATATGTTGATATTAATGGCAGAACACATAATTTAACATTAAAAGTGGCAAAGATGTATCTTGACAAATTTTGATGCAGAGTTAAATATGCTAGCAGTAACATAAATGCACTGTACTTAAAAACAATGGTAACACATTTTGAAAAAATGAAAATTTCAGTGATTATTGCAAGGATGACCTTGTAAAGTATGATTTAGCACTTTTCTTTTGTCTTCTATTTAAGAAACTGTCAGAGATAGCATAATATCTAGGAACAAAAGATCAAAAAAGAAAGCACAGGTTGGCATTTATTTCACAGAGCTTCTCTCTTGGAAGTAAGATGGAATAGTGTGGGACAGACCCTCACTCCCAGGCAGAACTGGAAAGGCCACCTAACCTCCCTGACCTCTCCCTTTGTTACCATTGTCTGGCTGCAGAGAGAGCCACAGTGCTAGGCTTTCAGTGAGTGAGAAACCTCTAGAAGATAAACTAACTTAAAAACACTGAACCTGGCTAGGAGACAAAGAATCATGACAACAATAATTTTGTTGAGAACTGCTGCTGAGCAGAAGGAAACCAAGTAACATGTTTGTCAAAGATGAGGTTGGTATTAGCCTGAAAGTAGTTATTGTTATGGAAATTTTATGGAGTATGTGGGCTCTTGGCCCACGTGTATGTAGTCCAATGCATGTGTGTACTTTATGGTCTCTGGAACTAAACATATCTGGGAAGCAGAGTTCACAACAAGCTTTCAAGAAACGTGCATATGCTGAGGTATAGCTGACACTGCCCATTAGATTAGACTGGGTGGGAAAAATGTGATGATGGATTAAATGTCTCTTTTGAGGGAGGCAGAGGTGAAGCTAGATGTTCACTTGAGAAATGTGTGAAAGCCAGAGGAAGCACTTGAGGTAAATCATAAGGACTACAGAGTTGGACTTCCTAAACCAGGTGAACCTATGAAACAACTGAGGGCAGGCGTCCGCGGGTTGGTTGAACTTTAGCAAAGTCATAAACATCAGCAGCAGAGACTGCAAATGAATCATTATTAGCATACAACATGTTACAGCCATGCGGATGGAGATTACTTAGTTACAGAGAGAGAGGGCCCAGCAATGATTTTAGAGTAATGTAGTATTTGTGTATGAAGAAAGAAAAGACATTCTTACATTTAAGCTTCTGAACACAGGATTCTGGCAGGGGGAATTATTTGTAGTTGAAGATAAGATTTGTGGAAGTGATTCGAAAGGATTTTAGCCTCTTGAATATATATATATTTAAACTTAATTGTCTAATATTAAGATGTTTTACATGCAAACATAGTACATTTTAAAGCAGTTTTAACACATGGCTGGGAAATGTAAATCAAATTAGAATTGTAGGAATAGTACAAAACCAATTAGTGGTGAGAAAGTGAAAACTCATGGAAACAATGTCAGATTACTGAGAAATAGTTTTTAAACTTTACATTCAAGTAGGTTTATCCACTCTTTAACATTATAGTAGTTAGGAATAAAGTCTTTGTAAATGCAAAAGTTTGGCATTAATTTTCAGACTGTCGCCATATGCTCCTTTGACTTACTGAACTCCTGTTATTGGGAGCGGCAAAACATCAGCTTAAAAATTGAAATAATCAGCAGCAATAAGAGTCATAATAAAGACAAACATTTCTTGCCAATAAAAGTAGCAGCAAGAAGTATGTGGGAATGAGTTATAAACACTTAAGGCGGTGGGCAATCTCCAAGGGAAAATCTGAGCAAGGCTCTTGCTGCCCCATGAGGGGCGGGAGGAATGTTAAATCATGAAATTGAAGATAACACCAGAGGCCAGCAGAGTTCAAAGAAAGTGCCTATTCATGGTGTATGTGTGGATTTGTACCAGCAACAGCTACATTCTTGTGAACCTCTAATCCTGAGAAATCTAAAAACTTAATGCCATCTTGTTCAAACCACTAATTTTCTGAACTTTGTATTCATTCCTAAAATATTTACTTCCTGTCTCTGTGACTTTGGGCAAATTACTTCAGCATTGTGTGACTCAAAGGATCATCAGGGTCATTAATATCAATAATTTATTCAGCTGGGTTGTAGACACATTCGTCTTATCTGTCATATCTTTATTTGACAAAAATCTCATAATTAAAATGTATAATTTTAAATGGAAAGAAAAATAAGGATGTTGATCCCAAATATTGACAAAACTGATAATATCTGGACTTTGTCATGTGCCTATGCGGTAGGGTAATTCATGTCTCCCCATTATTCCCTTAAGATGCCCAGATCCTGGATCCCATGAATATGTTCCTTTACTAGATTAAAGGATCTTAAGAAACAAATATGATTATATTAAGGATTTGAGATGGGAAGTAACCTTGGATTATCTTTTTCTGCAGACACAATGTCATCTTAAGTGTCTTTATGAGAGAAAAGCAGGAGGATCAATGTCAGAGTAAGATGATGTCAGGATGGGAGGAAAGATCACAGAACACAGACAGCAGAGCACCCAATTTTGAAAATGTAGGGAGGGAACATGAGCCAAGGAGTGTGGGTACTCCTAGAAGCTGTAAAAGGGCAATGAAAGGGATTTTCCTTTGCTGACTCCTGAAGGAACCAATACTGCCAACTCTTTGACATTAGTTCCTTGACATTTGTTCAATAAAGTTGAGATTGTACTTCTGACCTGCAAAACTATAAGAAGATACATTCGTTTTGCTGTAAGCCAAAAAGTTTCTGTTAATTTGTTGCAACACAGACAAAAAACTAACATCCTCCTCAAATTTCTATAGCACATGCTTGATTATCTATGGTCATATACTATAATTTACTGGAAGCTAGCTTTCCATCTGTTTTGTTTCTTCAAACTTCACACATTTCAAAGCACTTAAGAATGCAGAATATATCTATTTCTTAGAATATCATCTCCTGCATAAAACAGAAGAATGAAATGCGAATGCTGATTAGATATTTAACTGATAGGCTTTTGCTTTATTCTTTAAATGTGTTTTTCTTTTCACAATTTACATCCAGGAATACTATTCTCTGACAATAAGACCAAAACCTGGATCCCATAGTGAAAAAGACAGTGATTAGCTTACAATGTGACAGCAGATTTTCCTTGAATCTTAATAAATAATGATAATAATGTTTGAAGATCGGGCTTTTTACAGAAACATAGACTTTATATAGATTGAAAAAGGACTTTGAAATTTCATTAGTATTGAAGGAGCTTGGCACAAAAGGGTAGGAGGAGTGTGAGAGTAGCCTTAGGAAGGAAACAGTGTCCTTGAACAGAGAAGTTTAATGTGCTTCTCCCATCTCCACACTACAAATAAGTCCCTATCTGCAGAGATCCTGTGAATTGCATTGATAGAGACCTGCTAGACATGTGGACTGGGCTGACCAAGCTGCAGTAGAGAAAGAATGCTATGAATCAGCTGCTCATACTACCTACCTGTGGTGCCCACACATTACCACAGGCATCAATACAAGACATTTCATAGAGCAAACAGAAAAATACCAGCCACACAGCAGCAGACAAGAGCAACCATTTGAAGCTATGTTGCTCCCAATTCTTTCTCCTCATACTAGTAGCATGTAGAAGCCAATACTATTTTCAGAAAACAGGGAAGGAGCAAATCTTAAAACAAAAATTAAACATGCAAAAAGCATAACATTTGTAACACAAACTTCTGCTGAGCATATTTGGTTGTCTTGCATGCATAGGCTAGATATGTCACAAAATCAGTCTATGTTAGAGAATTTTCTCATCTCCTCACCATTCTTGCAATATGTATTTTACCTTGCTTTCCATGAATTTAGTTCTATACAATCTGCCCTCTGGCACCAAGAAAGTAACGATCAAGAATCACTCTCTCTATCCATCAACCAGATCATCTCAAAATAATTATTTCCCTGTCTCTTTTCCCTCCTTCTCTGGAGCCAAAACTTAGCCATTCAATCCCACTAACTCTTCACTAGATCCTCTCTTGTGAGCCTTAAAATGACAGTCTTTTACATGTTCTGGTGATGCCCTCTTCTGCTGTGGGGAGAAATGAAAGTATCTCTTTTCTAAAGTGAGCTGCAGTATGTCACCTAAAAGTACACTTATCACTTTTTGAATGACAATAAGGAATTTTCTTCCTGCCTCTATCAAGTCCAAGATTCCTATGTTTAAACACAAAGGGAAAAGTATAAAGAAAAAAGTATTGACAAAAATGCAAAAGAAATGCCCAATGAGTAATAAAGACTGAATAATATTAAATTTCTGAATTCAATTTATCTTTTCAAAAAGTAACCATATGTTAGAGAGATCCATAGCATGCAAACACCTGCTTATTCTGTATAATATACTTTGTTCCCCTAGAAGAAAATATGAAGGTAAAAGCCTAATAAGCATGTCATTTTCTTGGACAAAGACAGAAATTGAGAGAATCACCTAGAAAAAAATTGTTTTCAAATAAAATGACTTTCATATTTTTGTCATAAATTCAATCTTACTTTTAAAAATTATGTATTTACTCATTCATAGATATTTTCTTACCTTAGAACTGATATTTAAAATTTCTCAGAATATAAAAGTATTAATTTGTATTTAATTCTATTATAATCTTTTCTCATACATACATGAGGAAGACAGATGTCATTGATTTTGTGTCTGGAGCACATTTCCTCACATGGCTCTTTATAATGACATCTGGCCTTGAGCAGGTAGGAAAAGAACCCACTCAAGAGTAAAGTATTCTTTAATTAACTTGCAAACACTTCTCAAGGCCATCTTCAAATGCTTGTACTTCACTGCTAGACACAGAAGAGATAATTAATAAAAGAGTCTCTCTAGGAAAGAAATTAGTCAAAAGCAACTCTGTTACAATTTCTGGCACTGACGACATCCGGTGTGACAGGACAGAGTGGCTTCTGTCTGTTGTCAGTCTCAACATCTGCTCCCAAGACACCTCTGCAATTGCTGTGCTCCTTCCAGCCAAGTAAGAAAGTAATAATGAATAACTCCACTGAGTAAAGAGGAGTGTGAATGGCATAGGGTATGCATGAATAACTGAGTGAAGTAATGCTTTGAGCCTGACTCTCCTTTTTCTTTTGTGTTTCATAATTACATTTAAAGCTGATAAAGGAAGTGCATTTACCCTGTGATTGCTACATTGGATTTCAATTGCTCTTTCTATTTTATTAGAAGAGGAAAAATGTGTTCACCCTTAATGACTATCTATCTAATTCATTAATTTAGCTCCTATCATGAGAAAATACTGTTGATTCATTCATGAATCATTGCTTATCAGGAGGCATAAGATTTAAAGTCACACTAAATATGATTTGCTGGAAGCCCCCAAAACAATATAAGGCTGCTATTTTATTGTTTTCTGAATTTGTTTTAAACATATTTTATTTTTTGGTAAAGGGGATTGAACACAGGACCTTGCCCTTACGGGGCAGGTGGCGACATCACTGTGCTAAATCCCTGGCTTAAATATATTTTTTTATAAAAGAATAGTTACTGCATCTAAAGTAGGATAAAAGTCCTAGTTTTCTCCCTAATACTGTATCACATTAAACACATACACAAACAATACTTTTCAACTACCTTGGATATAATAATACAAATGAAGGAATGGAAATATAAAGAGGACCATCTGCATACTTTGATATCTAGAGATTAGTAACTTACCATGAAGCTATGATGAATAAAGGGTCTTCTTTTATACTTCTAATGTAAAATATTATAGTATGCATTAACAAAATATTAGGAGTTCTAGAGATACAGAGAAAAGTCAATTTTCATCATCTAGGGTGACTTAACTGTTTGGACTACGTAACGAAAGACAAACAGCCCTAAAGGCCTTGGCATCATGACTTGTGAGCCTTGGAAGTATCAATGGAACAATGTACCACTTAATCCAAAATATACTGCCACAGTAACTGTGTTATCTCAGGAGACATTTTGTTTACTTACAAGAAATACAAGTTGGCTGGAATAGTAGATCACTGGAGAAGCCTCCCAGACCATTTAGGAAAAAGAAAAGTGTTTCTCACTGTCAAGGTTCATTTAATTTTACATAAACATGATCTTGGTGGCTAAAGCAAATCTGACTGGTTTTCAATGTGAAAATAAAATATAATACTGTTCTTATAGTTATTTCTACACAGAAGTTATCTCTAATCTTAATGTAAAAGAAAATAGTTTATGGTGATTAGTATGTAATTTTTGTTGTTTATGTGGTAAATTTCAAAGCAGAAGCATCACATTCTGCACAAAAATACTTCATCTCCCTCTAGATCTTCTTACCATCCTTGTCATTGCATGAATGTCAAACTGTAGCAGCCAGCTGGACTGTGCTCCCTGATGATAGTGCTGTGCTCCTGTGGCAATGTCTTGAATTCAAACAGGCAAAAAAAATGGGACATCAACAAAGCAAAGGTGACCGGAAGACAATCTTTGCCATGGCTTGTGATGGTTTTCCTGCATTCTTTCAGTCAATATCAACCTGAAGTTTATGTGGCCAATAATATGGGCAGGATTGTCCTTAATAAGCAGGATGTAGGAGAGTAACATTGTAATGTGTATAAGTTGGTGAGAGATTTTCATATACCAAACCATGTGCATTTTGTGCTCAGTTTTTTAAGATGTGCACATCTGATCATGTGCCCCTATTCCAATATTCTCTTTATCATCCACAATAATGCATGACATCTTAGTTTTCCATTTCTGTTATCTACTTCAATCACAGTGTCATTGTGAAATAATGAAAACGATGTCTATGCCCTGTGGTCACATCATTTCAGTGCCATAAATTCACCACAGAATCTGGATATAGTTGTCCCTTTCACAAACTCTTTTTATTTTCAGATTATAGAGATTCTGCTTTTTGTTTGTTTTGATACCAGGGAATGAACTTGGGACCTTGTTCTTGCAAGGCAGGAGGTGGGAACACTGGACTAAATCTGTGGCCCTGCTTATAGAGGTTCTGCTTTTTTGTTCAAATGAGCTGGTCAACTGCATCTGTCTTTTATGAGTAATTCTCTGAAAAGTATTGGAAATGTAAAACATTTGTCCAGAAGACACTATGTCCTTGGCCAAGGAGGTCATTAACTAAATAAGAAAAATGAGTAGTAATTTCAGACAATCAGCTGCATCTTTCAAATTCATATTAGGCAGTTTGAGAACACAAACATTACACACATAACCAGATTGATGAAACTAAATCATTCTCTCTTTGGGATGTACTTATAACTAAGCTTCCCCTGAAGACCATCATTGATTCATTGTCTGCAATGTTTCTATTTGGAATATATTCAACTGAAAACTTATTTATAAGAAAGTTAAACACAAGTTTAAACTTCTGCAACTAAATCTGTATCATTGATTGACTAGCAGTATAGAAGAATTGTTGAAAAAATTTTTGTTTGATAGATACTTTGTGAATGAAAATAAACAGCAAAGCATAAATTATTATACATAATAATGTGAAAATGTACAGTTTGTGAAATAATTGTCTATATGCATGTATTTTTATTTGATTGATAATTGGGGGGGCTTGAGACAGGGTCTCACTACATAGTTGAGACTTCTCTGGAACTCACTGTGTAGCCCAGGCTGGTCTCAAACTCACAGCGATCCCCCTGCCTCAGCCTCCTGAGTGCTGGGTTTATAAGCATGTGCCACAAAACTCTGCTTTGATAAAATATTTTAAACATATTTTGTTAAAATTAAATTGATCTCATTAAAGTTACACAATTAAAAAGAATTTAGTACTTCATTAATTTTGAAGAATATACAAATCCAAGCAAATTAGAACAATAAAGTATAGTGGAAAATACGTTGTTTTGCCTGTATCAAATTATGTAAAAGTTCCAATAGAGGAAATAAACAAGTAATTAATCACATATAATAAGTACATATTCAATAGAAAAAATAGATTTAAGATTTTAAAATGTTTCATCTTATAATAATTCAGTTTGATATTAGTGAAAAATACAAATAGTGGTAGGGTTACTGTTTCTTTTTTTGTTATTGTTATAAAAATATAAATGACAGGTAGGAGCAAGTGATAAAATTTGGTAGTATAATACATAAATGTTAGAAAATGTGAATATATACACATGTAATCTTAGATCGAAATAAAAACAACTTTATGATGTAACATTGTTATATTTCAATATTGTGAACACACTATTGTATCTTAAAAACTTAGAATGCTTGCTAAAATTCACAACAAATTTAGACACTCTTGAAAAAATATGTCTCTATAAGGTGAAAGACCAGTGATAACTGGCTTTATATTCAAGGAAATACTATTAACCAATGTAGAAGAATAATAACCATATAGAATGCTGGGATAGGTAACAATTCACAAAAGCAAATGCCCAGTGTCAAATATTCATTTGACATATGAAGGTGTATTCAAAGTCACTAGTTATTAAACAGGTGTCCATCAGAGAGAGAGATGGTCAAGTGTTGATGATGAAGTTTTGCAGAAGGATGTGAGCATTCTGGGCATGATGGATGAGGACAAGTAGAAAAGCATCGGAAAGGACACATTTATAACATACATAATGATAGTGTGAGCATAAAGTTTGTCCAAACTTCTTTTGAATGTTAATTAAAAATATGTTGTTCTCAGGTCAGGGATTTAGCTCCATGGTTCCACCACCTGCCTTGCAAGCTTAACACCCAAGTTTGATCCCCAGTACCAAAAAAATAAATAAGTAAATAAATAAAAGATATGTTTTTCTCTCCTTTATATTAAATTACCCTATTAATATAAATGTTTGGGAGAATATTGAAAGTTATTATTTGTTTTTCACTGAAGATATACTTTTAGGAAATTTTTAAATAAAGGGATTTTGTGTTTAATTACTTTATTTAAACACTTCTAGCCAATAATCATGTTTTCCAATTAGTCAGTATTTTTTATTCTTATTACAAGTGGTAACTGATTTTTACAATACATTCAAAATTCCTATTTCTCCAGTGTTGTTTTATTTTGTGTATTTTAATGTGTATGTTATTTAATAAGGATTTAGCATAAGTGTCTATTGATGGGATATTTCTCATATTTTTGTAAAAATGTTTTTTAACATGGTATATATATTTTCCACCCTGCATGGAGTGCTCACTTTCACTTTTTTTATTCAGTTTAGCATTGAATTGTATATGGGATATATTATAAGATTCAACAATAAGATGCAAGTGACATAACTAATGAATATATAATTAAGTGAGCAAGATAATTTTGAATCTCTGCTTTTGTGTTTTCCCCATCAGAAAGGATTTTATTTAACATTAAAATGACCAATTAAGTGTGTTTGATGCCAGCTAATTTGCATAAGAAATCTTATAAAATCTTCAAAAAAGCAATTAGGAATAAACATTAGAATTCTAATTTTATGCATTTCATTGGACAGAAGTATTTTGGCACCTGAGAAAAGTGACAAACCAGCTAGCTGGAGTTTTAATTCAGATGCTTCTGACCTTATGCATGGAGATTGTTAATGCTGTGTAATGTGAAGAAATGGATGTGATTACTTATCACTTTATGGGAGGAGAGTGATAAGAAAAGATACATATTCTTAACTACTCAGAAGATGAGTTGAAACATTTTTGATTTAAAGCATTTTTCAGATTATAATTATCATATCTTGATCTCAGTCTCTGGCAAAATTAATATTGTAGTGAAAATATAATATACTAGCCCACACCAGACAGGTGAGGACTAGAGCTGGTGAGGCCACAAGCACAGCCCCTCCCCCACCCAGGCCTCTCAGCCACCACTGAACACATGAGGACTGGAGCTACATGGGTGTCTTCAGCACCAAACTAGTGCCACCCACCCCCTTGGCTTCTGGCCTCCTTTAAAAGCAATAATTCCATAAGGGTTCTCAATACAAGCAGCAAAGATACTTTCAATAAGCAATATCAAAGTATCAACCCACGGATTAAACCCACAACTGTACCAAAAACAATAATAGAAATGAAAAGTTATTTAAGCCAGACACAAACTCAGTCTTCCAGTTTAGCCAAGGCAAATTCTGGGGAAAATCTGGTGGAAAAATTTAATAAGCAACCACCTAGACACCCTGAACTGATACCACAAGAAGTAACAAAACACACAAATGAGGCTCTAGAAAACATCAAAAGAGAAATAATTTCCCAGATAACAAGAGAGATGATGAACAGAATAAAAGACTATTAGAGTCTCTAGAAGAGAACCAGATTAAAAAAAAAATAGATGGATTCAGGAGCATGATGGAAGCTATAAATGCTCAGCATAGTAAAGAAATGGAAACCACAAACACCCAACATAGGAAAGAAATGGAATCTATGAAACAAATTCAAACTGACATCCATGACTTTAAAAACTCTATTGAAAGTATACATAGCATAGTGAGACAATCTGAACATAGAATATCAGATTATAGACGACAACATGTGGTGAGCAACTGTAAAAAGAGAGACCTCTTAAATATAGTAAGGGACCATGAGAATTCAATCCAACAGCTCCTAGATGAGACAAAAAGAATAATGTAAGATTGATAGGAGTTCGTGAAAAAGCAGGAGAAAGTACAAACGACATAATAAAACTATTTGCAGAATTATTAATACAAAACTTCCCACATAGAGCAAAAGAAATTGACATGCAGAAAAGTGAAGCATATAGAACTCCAACTAGTAATTATTTTAAAAAAATCTACAGTTAGACATATAATAATCAATATCCCAGAAATCCAACAGAAGAACAGCAGTTAGAGAAAAGAAAGAAATCACATGGAAAGGAGAGCCCATTAGAATCACAACAGACTTTTCAACACAAACTGTCAAGTCAAGCATAGTCTTGAGAGAGGTATTTCAAGCCATAAAAGAAAACAAGCTCTAATCTAGACTGATGTATCCTGAAAAACTCTTTCAAAATTGATTAGGATATAAGATACTTTCATAACAAAGAACAGCTTGAGAAGCTTTATGAATACCAAACCAGCCCTCTGAATAATTCTAAACAATATCCTAGAAAAAGACAATGAAGTTCACCATACCACGAGGGCCAACAGAGCAAATCCATCAGGTGAGGCAAGAAATTAAAGGGAGTGGAAAAATTAAAAAGAGCCAACAATGGGAAAGTAACATGATGAAGATGAGTCAAAATATCTGGTATAATCATTAATGTTAATGGCCTCAATTTGCCAAGTAAAAGAAATCAATTGGCAGAATGGATTAAGAAGCAAAATCCAATAATAAACTGTACACAAAAAACTCACCTAGTTCAAAAAGGAACTCATAGACTAAAAGTAAAAGGATGGAAAACATTTTGCCATGTGACAGGAACCTGGAAAAAAAAAAAGGATAGCTATAGTATTTGCAGACAAAGTAAATTTCAAAGCAAAACTAATGAAGAGAGACAAAGAAAGTCACTACATTCTTGTGAAGGGAAGAATCCAAGAGGAAAAGATGGGTCATAAATATATATGTATCAAATACTAATGACTACAACTATACAAAACAAATACTAAGGGGTACAAAAACACCAAATAAGCACTAATACAATAGTAGTGGGGGACGTCAATATCCCACAATCCCAAATAGACAGATCATCTAGAAAAACAAAATGAAAAAAATAAACATTACAAATAAACCAAGCTTTTTTAAAGAAATGGACTTAAGATATGTTTACAGAGTGTTCCAACCCACAAAATCAGAATATGCATTTTTTTGGATCTACACAAACCATTTTCCAAAATAGACCATATACATATATCCTAGCTCATAGAACATGAAAAAGAATTGAAGTTAACCTGTGTATATTATCAGACCACAGTATAATTAAATGGGAGATAAATAGCAAAAGAAGCCAAAAGAACTTCACAAACACATGAAAACTGAATAACACTCTCCTGAACAACACTCTCCTGAATAATTTCACAAGGGAAATTAAATAGATAATAGTTTTTACAAATAAACGATAATGCCAATACAACAAATATGAATCTATGGGACGCAATGAAAACAGTTCTACCTGGAAATTCATAGCAGTGAATACCCACACTTGGAAAACAGAGTGAGCTCAAAAACAAAACAAAACATAATGTTAAATCTTGAACTACTAGAAAAAGAAGAGCAAGACAAACCAAAAGCTCATGAAAGGGACAAAATTATAAAGATCGGAGCAGAAATCAAAGTAATGGAAACTAAATAAGAGAATGATACAAAAAACAATGAATTGAAGCGTTGAAATTTTTGAAAAAAAAATAAAATCAATAAATCCTTAGTCAACATTATCAAAAAACAAACAAAAAAAAAAAAGAAGAAGAAGGAAAGGAAAGGCACAAACTCTTGAAATTAGGAGGAAAAAGGTGAAGTCAGAACAGATTCAGTAGAAATCCTTTGAATCATCTATACCTATTGGAGAAACAGTACTCTAATAAAATAGAGAACACAGAAGAAATAGACTTATAGATATATATGAATTTTTAAATTTTATTTTTATTATATTCTCATTGAGTTTATTTGTATATTTTAGGTATGACAGTATAGTTACATTCATCACTGGGATTTTGTACTTTTACATGACAGGTCTTGGTTCTCATTTTTTCCCCATACCCATGCCCTCCCTTCAGCCCCCCTCCCTTCCTTATTTACATATGCTTTATTTTCATTTTCTCAGTTTTTCCTTTTTCGTTATTACATTCCCACTACCCTTCCCATTTCCCATACACCTTTATCCCTTTTCTTCCTATTTCACATTGTCCAATATATATGTGTGTGTTTTATATATATGTATGAATTAAAAAGGTTGAATGAAGAAGATAAAAAATTTTAAACATCCCAATTGCAATCAGTGAAATTTAAAACATAATTAAAATTTTACCAAAAAATAAGAGCCCAGGATATAATGGACAATGAGAAATAGGAAGAAGAAAGGGGCTAAAGTTGTAGGGAAAGTGGGAAAGGTAGGGGAAAGCTAATAAGGGAAAAGAACAAAAATATGAGAAAACGAAAAAAATGGACATGAAGTGTTTGTAAAGGGGGAAGGAGGAAGGCAGAAGGGAGGGCAAAGACAAGGGGAAAAAAGAACTAAGCCCTGTCATGTAAAGGTACAAGATCCCAATAATGAATGTAACTGTACTGTATACCTAAAATGTACCAATAAACTCAATGAGGAAAAAAATATATATAAAAATAAGAGCCCAGGTACGGTTGGATTCATTGCTTAATTCTAGAAGACATTTACAGAAGAACTATTGCCACTAATCTTTAACCTTTTCAATGAAATTAAAAGGGAAGCAATACTTCCAAACTCATTACTGAGAAGCAAGTTTTACTTTGATTCCAAACTAGGGAAAGACCCAACCAAGAAAGAGGACTACAGGACAATCTTCCTAATGAACATAGAGGCAAAAATACTCAATAAGATACTGGCAAATGGAATATAGAGGTCATCAAGAAGATCATACACCCTGACCAAATCATATTTATCCCAGGGATGCAAGAATGGTTCAACATATGTAATTCAATAAATGTGATACACTGTCTTAACAGATTCAAAGGCAAAAACCATATGATATCTCAATAAATGCAGAAAATGTGTTTGACAAAATTCAACACATATTAATGATAAAAGCCCTGCAGAAAATTGGAAAAGAGGGTCTCTATCTCAACTTGATAAAAGCTATCTATGAAAAACCAACAGCCAACATCACACAAAATATTAAAAAAACTGAAAACCTTCATGCTAAAACTAGGAACAGGACAAGAATGTCCACTATCACCACTCCTGTTCAATATAGTTTTGTAAATATTAGCCACAGCAATTAGACAAGGGAAAGAAATTTAAATAATAAAGATAGGAGAGGAAGAATTTAAACTGTCATTATTCACTTATGATATGATACTCCATGTAGAAGACCCCAAAAACTGCCAAAAGATTTATAGACAGATTCAGTAAGTATCTGGATACAAGGTAAACACTCAAAAATCAATAACCTTCTTGTACACAGATAACAAAATCACTATGAATGAAATTAGGGAAACAATCCCTTTCCTAATAGTATCACCAAATTAAGAAATATATAGGAATCAATTTAACAAAGAAAGCAAAAGGTGTCTACATTGAGAACTACAACACTCTGAAAAAATAGATTGAAGAGGATATAAGACAATGGAAAGAGAGCCCTTGGTCCTGGGTAGGACGAACCAATATAGTTAAAATGGCCATAATTCCAAAGCTGCTATACAACTTCAACACAATCCCTATTGTAATCCCAACAATATATTTCACGGAACTAGAGAAAATAATCCAAAAATTCATTTGAGATCAGAAGAGAACTGGAATAGCAAAAGCCATTCTAGACATCAGAGACCTCAAAGTGGGTATCAAAATCCCTAACTTGAGATTGAACTTCAAAGTCACTGCGATTAAAAACAGCATGTTAATGACAAATAAACAGACCTGTGGATCAGTGCAATAGATTGGAAGATGCAGAAACAATTGCTGACATACTTAGCTACCTCATGTTTTGGGGGTAACAGTGGTCAAACTCAGGTCTTTGCACTTGTGAGGCAGGCAGCAGAATCACTGAGCTAAATCTCCAGACCTCAGCTATCTCATTTTTGACAAGCAAGCCAACTATCCTCACTGGAGGAATGATAGCATCTTTAATAAAAGGTGTTGGAAAAACTGGATTTCAACTTGCCAATTGTGAAACTAGACCTCTATCTTTCACCATGCACTAACATAAAATCCAAGTGAATTAAAGATCTAAAATATTAAAATGGAAACACTAAACGTGCTGGAAGATAAGAAAAAAATTCTTGAAGATATTGGGTTAGGAAAAGACTTTATGAACAAATCCTCAATAGCATGTGAACTAGCATGAAGAATCAACAACTGGGATCTCATCCTTTTAAAATGCTTCTGCACTGCAAGATAAATCATCAGAAGAGCAACCCACAATGTGGGAAAAAATTTTACTAGCTGTTACTCATACAAAGGTATACTATATAGAATATATAAAGAAATTTTAAAAATCATATCTCCCAAATTAAAGAAACCAAACCAAAAATGGCATCTGAAATGAACAGACACTTCTCAGACAAAGAAGTAAAAGCAATAAATAAATATATATATTTAAATATTCGAAATCACTGGTCATTAGAGAGATGCAGATGAAATTAACCCTGATTCCATCTCACCCTAGAAAGAATAGCTGCTATTAAGAAATCAAGGCCGGGGATTTAGCTCAGCGGTTCAATGACCTGCCTTACAAGTGCAAGGACCAGAGTTCAATCTCTGGTACCAAAAGTTAAAAAGCAAACAAACAAACAAAAAGAAATCAACAAATTCTGCTATCACCAAATACTGACAGGGATGGTGGGAGAAAGGAACACTTCTGCAATTTTGGTGGGAGTCCAGAAAGGTGCAAGCACTGTGAAAATCAATATGTAGATACTTCAAACAACTAGGATTAGAAATCTCATTTGACCCAGCTATTCCCCCTGCTGGGTATTTTCCCAAAGAATTAAAAGAATAATACCACAGTGATATATGTGCACCCATTTTTATAGCAGTTTCTAATAAATAACGCTTGTTAATAGCCCAATTGTTCATCAATTGGAACCTGGATAAAGAAGCAGTGCTTTTGTTTTTGTTTTGTTTTATAAAATGGAATACTACTCCCACATTTTAGGTTGTCTCTTAGTTCTGTTGATGATCTCTTTAGCCATGCAGAAGCTTTTTAATAAGATGAGATCTGAGTTGTTATTCTTTCTGCTAGTTGCCATGCTACTGAGGATTTGTTCATAACATCTTTCCCAATGCCAATGTCTTCAAGAGTTCTGCATAACTTATCTTCCAGCAAATTTAGTGTTTCTGTTTTAATATTTAGATCTATAAACCACCTGGATTTTAAGTTAGCGTATGGTGAAAGTTAAGGGTCTAGTGTTAATATTTCACAGGTTGAAATCCAGTTTTTCCAACACCATTGATTAAAGAGATTATCTTACTTCCAGTGTGCGTATTGGCTCCTTTGTCAAAGATGTGGTAGCTGAGTACATCTAGATTTGTTTTTGTATCTTCTAGGCTGTTCTACTGGTACTCAGGTCTGTTTCTTTGCCAGTAATATGCTGTTTTTATCATAATGGCATTGTAGTATAGTTTCAAATTGGGAATTTTTCTACTTGCTGCCATGTCTCCGTTGCCTAGGATGGCTTTTGCTATTCTAGGTCTCTTCTTGTTCCAAATGAATTTTTGGATTTATCTTTCCATTTTCTTATATCCTCTTAGATCTCTTTTTTCAAAGTGCTGTAGTTTTCAGTGTAGAGGTCTTTTGCTTCTTTCACTTGATTGATTCCTGGATACTTTTTTTTTTTTTGGACTCTATTGTGAAAGGAATTGTTGCCCTAATTTCTCTCTCATTGAGTCTGTTATTTGTGTACAAGAAGGCTATTGATTTTTGAGTGTTGACCTTGTATCTGGCTACTCTGCTAAAAGTGTCAATTAAATCTAGAAGTCTTTCGGTGGAATTTTTTGGGCTTCGATATAGAGTATCATATTATCCACAAATAATTACTGTTTAACTTCTTCCTTTCCTATTTTTATTGCTTTAATTTCTTTCTCTTGTCTAATTGCTATGGCTAATGTTTCCAGAACATATGAGAGAGGAGTGGTATTAGTGGGCACAGATGCCCATTTTGAATCAGGTCTTTATATTTAGGGAGGCTGATTTTTTTGAGTTCTTTATATATTCTAGATAATGGTCCTTTATCTGAAGAGCAGCTGGTAAAATTTTTTTCAAACATTGTAGGTTGTCTCTTAACTTGGTGGGTTGTTTCTTTGGCAGTGCAGAAGCTTTTAAACAAGATGAGATCCTGGTTCTTGATAGTTTCTGCTAATGCCTTCGCTACTGAGGATTTGCTCAGAAAGCCTTTTCCTATGCCAATATCTTCAAGAGTTCTGCCTAGCTTATCTTCCAGCAAATTTAGTGATTCTTTTAAATATTTATATCTCTGACCCACTTGGATTTTAGTTGAATGCATACTGAAAGATAAGGGTCTAGTTTTAATCTTTGGCAGGTTGAAATCCAGTTTTCTCAACAACATTTATTAAAGAGGCTATATTTCCTCCAGTGAGGATAATTGGCTCCTTTGTCAAAGCTGACATAGCTGAGTACATCTGGAGTTATTTCTGTATCTTCCAATCTATTCAGATCTGTTTCTTTGCCAATACCATGCTGTTTTTATCACAGTGGCTTTGTAGTATAGTTTGAAATGGAGAGATACAGATGAACACAACACTGAGATTCCACCTCACCCCACAAAGAATGGCTTCTATCAAGAAATCATCCAATAACAAATGTTTTTGGGGATGTGGGGAGAAAGGAACCATTCTCCATTGTTGGTGGAAGTGCAGACTGGTGCAACCACTATGGGAATCAATATGGAGATACCTCAACTAGTATTAGAGGTTCTATTTGACTCCCAGCTATACCTCTACTGGTTATCTTTCCAAAATAATTAAAACAATCATACCACAATGATATATGCTGACTCATGTTTATAGCTGCACAGTTTGTAATAGTTGAAACTTGGAAACAGCCCATTTGCCCATCAGTTGGTCACTGGATAAAGAGGATGTGGTTTTTCTATAAAATGAAATATTACTCAGCCATAAAGAATGAGAAATTAGAGTAATTCATAGGAAAAGGGATGCATATTCAGGTCATACTCCTAAGTGAAATAAATATGTTACACACTTGTAAATACCAAATAGTTTCTCTGATGTGAAAAAATAAAAATGTATATAAGATCCAAATGGTATAATTGACAATGTTAAATAGAAAAAAAGGTGTCAAAGTTGTAGGGAAAGTGGGAAGGGTAGGGGAAAGGAAATAGGGGAAAGAAAAATATGAGAAAATGAAAAAATGGAAAAAAGATTTTGTAAATGTCAGAGAGAGGAGGGCATGAAGGGAGGGCAGGGGCATTGCGAAAAAATGAAAATCAAGACCTGTCATGTAAAGATACATTATGAATGTAACTGTATTGTATCCCTACAAAGTAACAATAAACTCAATGAGAAAAAAAACAATAAAGTAATACAGGAAGTGGAAGGAGTAGGAGAAAGGTAAAATGTGAAAAGAAAAAAAATATAAATTAATAGGGTGGAAGGGTTGAAGAGAGAGCAGGGTGAATGGAAATATAACAACCAAGATACATTTTGTAAAGGTACAAGATTCCAATGATTAATGTAACTGTATTGTATACCTAAATTGTACCAATAAACTAAAACATCTAAATAAAAGTTACTAATGAGTACTAAATATGGTAATGATAATATTCTATGAATGGTTATATCAGCAATAGAAAATAATGAAAATAGCATTTTAAACATATTAAAAATCTTTTAAAACAGTACTGAAGAAGTGCCACAAAATAATATGTGAAAAATTTCTAAATATATTGGACTTGAATTTCTTTAAATGTCCTTAAGGATTTACTTAGAGAGATAATATATATGTGAAAGCTTTAGTTGCTGAATCAGACAAATATAGATCAAAATTTTTGTTAAATATTCAGATTATAACATTGTCAAATTCACTAGCAATATTTCTTCTTTTTATTTTATTTTTTATTTTATGTTTTAGTTTTTGAGCATTAATAGAAATTGAACCCTTGGTGTTTGCACTGAGCTATATTTCAATCCCTTTCTTTATGTGTTTTATGTTGAGACAGAGTCTTTCTAAGTTTCCCAGGGTGGGTTGAACTTGAGATTCTCCTATTTCAGTCTTACAGAGTGGTGCAATTAGTGGTATGTGTTCCTATTCTTGGTCTTATTTTTAAAACAAATATGTAAGGATGTGACTGAATTCTTAACACTGGAGATATATTCCTTTGGCAAATAATCTTATTGTCCTAAATATCTTATTTTCTTGACATATAACATTAAATTTCTTCTTCCAAAAGTAGACTTTGGATGCAATTACTTCTGACCAGGGAATATTAAGAAACAAGCCAAAAACCACATAATACACTTGAATATGTTTGTGCTATTTTGCTTTCCCTTTTGCACTTCAGATCCACTGATTTCAGCAGCATGAGGGCGCAAAGGAAGCTGACTTAACTCTAACCCACAATTTAATGATCAGCCCAACTGCAGGCAAAAGAAGCCTGTGTTTAAAGGAAATGCTGATGTAAACCATTAACAATGTAAGGTTGTTAAACAGCCATGGTGAAGAAAAGTATTCTTTTTTTTTTTAATTTATTACTTTTATTGGTACATTTTACGTATACAATATGATGACATTCATCATTGAGGATTTGTACCTTTACATAATATATCTTGGTTCTTATTTTTTTCCTTATTTCCCCTTCTTCCTTTGAACCCCTCCACTCCTCTCTATTTACAAAGATTTTGATTCCATTTTTTTTTATTTTCTCATATATATTCCTTTTCCTTCTTTCCTTTTCCATCCCATTTCCTCCTCCCCTTTGGACCATTTCTATTTCAAATTTTCTATTATACAATTAGATCTTTATTTACACTTTCAGTTTCTCACATGAGAGAAATTGTTCAGTATTTACACATGTGCCCTATTTATTTCATTTAAGAATATGGTCTCATTGTGCATCCATTTAGCTATAAGTGTCTCTAGCTTTTCATTCATCATGGCTGAAGAGTTCTCCATTTTATTAAAACACACACACAGACACACACACACACACACACACATACACACATCTTCATCTGGTCTCCAGTTTGTGGGCAATTGGGCTGTTTCCAAGTTTTAGCTATCACAAACTGTGCTGCTATGAACATGGGTGAACATATATCACTGTGGTATAATTCTTTTAATTCTTTTGGGAAGATATCCAGCAGGGGAAAATCTAGGTCAAATGGGATCTCTAATCCTAGCTCTTTTAAGTACCTCCATACTGATTTCCACAGTGGATGCACCAGTTTACACTCCAACTAACAGTGGAGCAAGGTTCTTCTTTCCCTTACAACTCCACCAGCATTTGTTATTGGTTGATTTCTTTATAGCAGCCTTTCTTTCTGGAGTGAGATGGAATCTCAGCATTTTTATTTGCATCTCTCAAATGAAAAGTGATGTTGAACATTTCTTCATATGTCCATTTGCTGTTTCTATTTCTTTGTCTGAGAAATGTCTGTTCATTTCAGATGCCCATTTTTGGATTGGGGAGATATGTATTCTTGGCATTTTCTGAATTACTCCATCACATATCTTCCTACATATGTGCTTCATAAAATACATACCACAGAATGCTGAAATTTGTAAGTTAAATACTGTTGTGAACCATTTTTTAGTAACTCACATGTGAACATATACTGAGATAATAAGTTAATTTCCTTTTATAATTTCTTATTTCTTTGAGATTTATTGTAGTGATTAAGTTAATATTAATTCCTGTGATTGAGAATGTGTCATATTTGCACTGTTTTGAAAAAACCAAAAGAAATTTGAGGTAAATTATATTGTTAAAGAATTGTTTATATATTATGTTAGAAGGCACATTTGTTCTATGAATATAGCAGACATTCAGCAGATAGTGTAAGTCAGTCTCCCTACCAACAAAAATTAAGCAAACTTAGTGAATTTGCTATTAGCTCATTATATTAACTTGTTACCTTATTTCTCAGAATGTCAGCTTTTCTTTTGTAAATCTGAATAATAAGGAAACTAAAGTGATTCTGAGACTTCATCTAGTGGATGGCTTATCTTTTCTGTAGTTATCATTTTCCAGTAGTTTCTAATTGAAAACATTTCAGAAAAAGCCTAGTACTCCAAGCACACTTACATTTGAACATTTTGTCTGAATATCTATAAAATATTACAAAAATTTCAGATAATATTGACCTCAGTGTTTAGATTTGAGGGCAGTAAAACAATTCTTTTCCTTCCATAATTCTCATAAAAAATTTAAAAATCAACACATCCATGGGATGGATGAAAAATATCATCCTTACATGGCAAAATGGAGAGCAAGATGTTCAGCCCTGTGATCAGTAATTATGGTAGATCAATTTGACTTGAATAAAACTGCTTAGCAGGTTAGTAAAGCTCTGTGTATGTCTGTGGGTGATTGACAGGTAGGCTGCAAACCAACCTGTCCTAGGTGGGATGGAGGGAAGGAGGGAAGACTTGCCATAGATGTGGTTACCACCAACCAGTAAGCTTATATCCTGGAGAGAATAAAAACAGAAAGAAGAGGACGTCCTTGCTTTTTCTTCAAAGTAGTTTCAGTCTTTGCTTTTGCCTTTGGATGTTAGTCTCCACTTCCTTTAGGCTTCCAGTGTAGACTTTTTAGTCTTCCTTTGAAGACTCTTCAGCTTTTCAATGTCGACCCAAATGGGACTAAACAGTGAGCTCCAGGTCATCAACCTTAGGCTGACTTCTCCATTGTGCTATGACCTTGTTGTATTCCTTCTCTGATCTGGCAGATGACCACTAGAACTCTTCTGCTTCTGATCTAGTAAGCCCACCTAGTAAATCATTGTTTTAATCATATATAAGTATTATTGTAAATCCATTCTTCTAATGAAGCCTACTTTATACAAACCCAAAAGTTGTGAGTTTCGTACTTACTTGAAAAAATAGCTTTTAACATATTTTTAGAAGTTAAATAACTAGCTAAATTTCTAGCTAAATAACTGGTGGATGGTGGGGAACAGAAGAAATTTCACTTTCTGGATAAGTATGTCTATCATCAACTCAGAAGGATGGAGTCTGAGAAGGAAATATGAAACCCTGTTAATTTTGTTTTTAAATTTTCACTTATCAAATAAACTGTTCTTTCTAGTGGTAAGGGAAAACGGAGAGAAGAAATTTACATAGGGAATAGAGCAGAGATTCATGGAAGTGTGGTCTTGTAGGGTTGGGCAGAATGTTCTCCCCTAATTATAGATGCTCTCATGTACTTGTTCATGGTGCACTGCTTTGCCAGAATCTCCAGATGATCTTAGACCTCTTACAACCAAATTGCATTCATCACAAACATGAGTGGTACAATTGCGGCTCCTAGGAAACAAATTCCAAAGAGAAATAGGAACAAGTCAGCATAATACACTATTATAAATAGTGTAATAAAGGTCAGCCAAAGATACTGTGACCCAAAAATAAATTGTACTCAAGGTACATTTATGTGGAGATTAAATTCTGGTGAAATTTGATGGAAGTCATCTGGTCCAACTCCACTGAATTAGGAATTTTGATCTCTTTTGATTTTGAGATACAACACAGGAGAAGTAAGAGGTAAACTGAGCTTAGTTTATAATCAGGCTTTGGGTGTCCTAAGAGCAATCCTGGTCCCAGAAATGATTTCAGCCATGAAAATGACATTGTTCTAGTTGTGTTCTTAGACATTTCATGCCAATTATTATGTGTTAAATAAATAATAAGAGAAAGACTAGATGGCATTGACATGATTTAGGAAGTTTCCTAAGCAATTTTAGTAAAAAAAAAAAAAGCGCAATACTGTAATAGGGGCAGTAAAAATAATTAATTATAAATAATTATAGAGACATGAATCTATTTTTCTGTATCTTTTATTCCTCCCAGGTTTCTAAATTTTTTTCTTATGTTTCTTAAAACATATTACTTTTCAAATTCCTTGCAACATAAGCTGACCTGGAATAATGGATTCTTTTCTTCTTGGCACAGGAATGCCAAACTTCCCCTTGTTATTGAATCATTAAACTCCATCACCTTGGCTACTGTTACTGCTCATATGTATAAACATATATCCCAGGAGGGGAAAATCAGTGTCTTTATGATTGATGCAAAAATACTAAAACAAAGGAAAAAAATCATGTCATATGAGACCTGAAGAGTAAAATGAATATGCATTTTTGGTAATTATTAAAGAATTTGGAATATTTTACAAGCCTACACAATATATGCATATAAATAGGTAAGTCAATGATAGAAAACTGTTAATATATTCTCTATACAGTTCAGTTTATCAAACAAAGCAAAACAAAGCATATAACATCAGCAGTATCAATAACCCCACACAATATGTAAGACTGGCAAGCTTTTCCAGGAACAATTTTAATGGAGAGACTTCTGTTTCTCAGAAACATTCAAGTCAGAATATTAAAAATAAAAAAATTAAAGTTAAAAGTTAGTGGAAAAAATAAAAGGAAGATCAGAAGAAATGAAAAATGGCCATGACAAGAGGCCTAATCATTCAGACAGAAATGAAAAATGTTCAAACCATGAGAGAAAATAAAATAAATTGAAAAGTGGTCAAATTAGTAATCAAGGAATATCGAATATCTCTAAAAATAAGCAGTACATGAGTCAATGATGACAATGGAAAAATGAGCCCAACATGCGTGCACACTACTGTGGGAACCTGAAGAAGGAGGACCACAAGTTCAAACTCAGCCTGGGTATCTTAGGTGCTTAATGAGAACTTGTCTCATAAAACAAAATCAAAATGGAAACAATGTGTTTGTAAACGGGGAGGGGAGGAGGGGGTGAAGGGAGGGCAGGGACAAGGGGAAAAATGAGAACCAAGACCTGTCATGTAAAGGTGCAAGATCCCAATGATGAATGTAACTGTACTGTATCCCTAAAATGTACCAATAAAAATAAAAAAAATTAAAACTGTAAAAAAAACAAACAAATAAAAATGCATGGGGATATAGCTCAGTGCAAAGTCTCTAATTCCTATTCTTAGTATAAAAATAAAAAGAAAGTCATGTCAAATAATAACAAAAGTGAATAGGTAAACTTATTGTGGAGCATATATATCTAGATGAATTAAAGTTCTGGAGTATTGAACTGTTCATAATCCACCAGTACTTCAGCAAAACTCAGACTTTGGTTACATTTTCATAAATAATGTACTTTTCCAGAAAAGACATAAGGTATGTATAAAATATTAAAATAAGGATTTCATTATAAAATACACTATTACAGTAAATTAGTATCAACTAACAGTCAACAATGAAACTAAATTTTGTTTCTTCCATAAAATCATATATAATTAGCTAATTAAAAATGATATAGTGGGATAACAAATGTATAATATAAAGTAAGACACTTTTGGAGAGATGTTTTATGAAACATTTTCTTCTCAGTTTTATTCATTCTAGTCCCTCTTTAGGATATGTTGGAGGTGGACCCATAAAGCCTAAAAACTTTGATTCCATCAATAATTTCACCTTTTTTAATGACAAAGAAAGACCCATGAGTAAAGGAGCTGAAATATATCTGCAATTACAGAAAGGCATTGTTGTTTCCTAATTTGCATTAATCAACCTAAAATGTAGCCAAAGGAAATTGAGTTTGGTGGATAGTAAGTTTTTGTGTCACTATCTTTTCTTCACTTGTTTTCATGTTGTTTTACAGTGGTTATTTGGTGAGGTTATTGCAGATTTCAAAAAAAAAAATTCTCAGAGGGCTCTGATTGTTGTTGGTGTGTTGCAATAACTATAGAAGCAAAGTGCAATGCAACCCTGACTGAGCAGATATTTAGCCAGATCACATGACAGTAAATGCTTACTTAGATACAACAGTGGCTAAAATTACTAGGGACGCAAATATAATTAGAATCATTTTACTTTTGAAATCCATATACTTGTTTGTTTTTTTTTTTGTCAGCACTGATGATCTCATCCAGAGGAACTCTACCATTGAATTACAGCAGTAGCCCTTTAACTTTTTTGTCACTAAATTGCACAGGCTAGACTCTAACATGTGATCCTCTTGCTTTAACCTCCAGAATAGCTGGGGTTACAGGCATATGACACCATGCTTGGCTTGGATATTACTTCACAGGGTAGAAACTTGCCATGTTCACGTGATTCCTCTGATACAGTTCACTGCATTTCTTAATTTTATCTCTCATACTTTTTTTTTTGTTTTTTTTTTTTGTTTTTTGGTTCAGGAGATTGAACGGGGGTCCTTTGAGCTTGCAAGGCAGGTGGCAGAACCACTGAACTAAATCCCTGGCTATTTTATACATTTTTGACAATTGCCTTTCTGCTTGTGGAACTTTGATTTTTTAAATTTACTATCTTAACATATCATGTGAACTCTATTTCATACTCAAAGTACTTTGGAGAGTGAAGTGGCTGAAAGCATGTGAACTCATTTTTGTTAATGAACTTGTGCTGTGGTCCAACATTAGGCTAAAAAGATGATGACTTACATACAAGGGGCTATTAACTGGATGATATTCTAGGTAGAGATAATGAGCACCTCAGTGGATGGTAATGCTACTGATGTGGGTAAGAATTCTAAAGGACTAGCTGAATCAATGAGTCAAACTCCTTTTCAATTTTCTATTTTGAAGGCTGCTTTTTCCATAACTGTTTGTTTATTAAAACAAAGAAATTTTTAAATTGTATTGATTTATTTACTAAGCTAAAGTTTACATTCTACATAGAATGAAAAAAAAATGAGAAGAGTCTAAATAGCCAGTTTCCCAATTTTAGAACAAATCTTTGCTTGAACCAGAAAACCATACTTAGTTAAGGGAGACATTTTTTAAATGGCATACTAAATGTGACTAGGGACTCAGAGTGAAATATATATGGGAATTGAAATTTAAGGAGTAGTTGCACAGATGTAATTTCAACCCCAGTATAAGCATTCTACAATCCTTGAGTGGAAAAGAAATCAAATCATCTTCATCATTTTAAAATTTCTAAATATAGAATGTGTCATGGATAAACACTGCATGCCATGGTACATGGAAATTTAAACAAAAAGGTTGTCCGAATGTACTTACAGTGTCTATTTAAGCACTGGAGTACTTGGCTATCTAAGATGCTCCTCACAATTCTCAAATCCTTGTATACATTCCTGGTGTAATTATCTAGCTGAATTTGCTGTCAACATAAGCCAAATGAGAAAAGTCATGGCCATTTATTCAAGTTTGATACAGCAAGGAATCCTGTTAGCAAAACACAAGAGTCAGCGGTGTCTTGGCAGAGAATCAAAAGCAGACAAAGGACTAGGAGAACTCCACATTACAAGGGGGGCAGATCAAGTTGCTCTGATTGGTAATGGCTGATGTGGGAGGCTGTAGCCACACTGATTAATAGTAAAGCATCCTATGAGACTGCTTAGAGGTCCATAATAAGCTTTTTCTGGTTTGACTTAAGTTGGAAACAGGAGGAAAGAGAGAGTGAAGCTGTCAGTGATTAAATCAAGTCCTATCCTTGTAAAGTTGATTTTCCAAAGTTACTGTTTAGCTCCCTGGATTGTCGCTAAAGATAGCAATCTGGCTTCCTGCAAATGTGACTATAAGTGGGATTCACGTGCTTTTCTACTTGATAAAAATTATACAGGTTTATAGACTATAACATGATGTTTTGTCATACCCATACATAAAGGCTAAATCAAGCTAATTAAAATATGTGTCTCATGAACTTATGAATTTACCTTTTATAACTTGGTAAGGAAGTAGGATGGTTTCCTGGAAAGGTAGCTTCTTGTTGTGGATCAAACTTGTACTTTTACCTGTGAACTGGCTATTGGTTCTTTATATGGTCAGTCATAGCGGCTTGTACCTTCAGGCATTTTCTTGCCTGCAGAAAATGCAGCTCATGGGATTGAGTTCTGTGTTCAGACTGTGACTTCCATCTTGGTAGCAGACTCTACTCTTTACAAGAAACCAGAACAGCTTTTGTGTTGGTGGGTGAGGTCCACAACTCTAGGAATTATGAAACAATCAATTCTGTAGACAATGGGAAATATGGCCCTCAGCCTAATTGCTCTTTATGAATGAATCCTGTAATAACTCAGATATGCACCCATGTAGTTAATACACATTCAGTAACACCTTCTTAAAAGAACATTGTCTTTATGAATGAATCTTACGAAAACTCAGATATGCATTATTGCAGTTAATAGACATTCAGTGAAGCCTTCTTAAAAGAACATTGTCTTGGAAGTTAATTTGATTACAGCCCTTTGAAATACTCAGAAGCCAACACTCTGGCTAAGTTACACCTGGATTCCAAAGAAGCTATAAGAAAATAAATATTTATTTAAGATGCCAAGTCTGGGATTTCTTATGGGTATGTAACAACACTTAACTAATACAAGCTTATCTTTCAGAATTTGATGTTTTCAAGATCCAACTCAAAATTGTTTCTGTTATTAAAGTTGTATGTTGTAGGTGTGAAAGGGGTTGGCTGGACTTAGTAGTGGACTTTGAATATGCCAGCAGAATAAGTAGTAGCTTTTAACTAGCTCATGTCATTCTCATCTCTTCTTTATTTAATAACTTTATAATTTAAAGTTAGGACAGTCTTTAGCAAAGGAACAGATTTAGAGGAATGGGCATTTTCAAATATTTTAGTCAAAGATTTCTAAATAAACCAGTGAAAACATTATTGATCTGGGTTTTTTTGCCATTTTTTTGATAAAAGAAGTGACTGAATTAATTGCTAATCTCAATTTATGCATCAGTTGAATTTGTCTTCATGCATAATAAACTGACACTCTCATGTCTATCCAGTCTCTATACTTTTTAATTAATTTGCAGCCACTGTCACGGTTTATTGCTCTGGGGGCTCTTACCAATGTGAGTCTCTAGACCTTTGATACAAAAGCAAAAGAAGGGATGAATTATGCACTGCTGAAAGCTCAGGCCCATATACTTGTCTGTTTCTTCCCTGTTATTTGGTGTAGAGTAAGGAACCGGATAGTCGGAATGGGGCAGAAAGAATAAATGGGAACATACTACATATGATGTATTTTAAATGTTAAATTTGAGTAACCAAGACTCTGTCTGAGTTATAACAGGTATTTCTAGATCATATTTTTAAAATCAGGCACAAAAAAAAGAACATTGAAGAGAAGTCTACCGAATGTAAAACTAATTCCACTAGAAGGGAATTAAATGAAGTTTCGTTTTGTGTAGCATGAGTTCAGGAATTAGAGTCAGCATTGGTAAAAGTGTTTTACAGAGTTTTGTTTTGCTATCTTTAAGAGGTGGAATAGTCAGAGGAGACATCTTGCAGCTGTGATTATTTTATCAAATGATACCAGTTGATACACGTGTGCTCAAGTTTGAATGAATTACTACATAAATTTAGGAAGGGAACTTGGAAAAAATAAATAAGAGTCAGCTTCTAAGGGAAATTTTTCTGTCTGGAAAAAAGTATTTTAAAAAAGATTTTCAGAATCATAGACAAAAACTAAAAGATTGGTAGAGATTTATAAAAGAGTGATAATCAGAATATATGAAAAATTTTCAAAATTTAATAACAAGAAAACAAAAAACAATTAAACCATAAGAAATGGACAGAAGTCCAATTACTTAACTTTATGAAAGGAGAAATATTTTTGACAAAAAACGCAAGGCATTGGTAAAGATCCTTTAAGTAAGTATGGCTCCTGTGATCAAAAGTTAGAAATATTAAAGATTAAAGGATTTTTCGATTCAAAGGAGTCTTCCAATATGTAAAAGGCCATCCATAGATAGGAAGAAATGCATTTCCAACAAACTATTTAAATCCAAATGATGAAAAGAACTCTCACAAATCATTAAAATGAAGACAAGCAATCCTGGTACGGTTGGTAAAATATTTAAACAGATATCTCATACAAGACAATGTGTCCATGTTAAAAAAACATTGAGCAGTACTTACCATTATTATTCATTAGGAATGTGTAAGGTAAAACTCTCTGAAAAAGAGTCAGGCAGTTTATTAATAATTAATCATATACATACATAGGGCCCAGCCGTTGTACTCTTTGGTGTTTACACAAGAGAAATTACTGCATATGGCAATGCAAACAGATGTATGTGAGTATTCAAGCTAGTTTTATTTGCAATAGTGAAATAAATGATCAAGAACCCAAGTATCGATCAGTAGGTATATAGATAATATATTTTAACAGATGAATATCTTGGACTATTTATCAACAATAAAAACTAATTAACTATACCTATATGTACATATATATTAATCTACTGTAATTATGTGAAGAAAGGATAACACATGTAAAGAATAGGCTTCCAAGGGATGTCATTAGGTAAAATAGTAGAAAATGCAAACATATTCACTATAAAAACAATTAAGTGAATGATGTCCCTGAGAAGACAGGGATGGGATGGATTGTGTCAGAGAATGATACAGCAAAAGGGAAAACAAGATGTTGCTAGGTAAGCAATATGTTCATTGTCTTGGATTCAGTAATTGTTTCAGGAATCCACACATACCAAAATGTTTACTGAAATATAAAAATTGCTCTTTAGCAAAATATATAAGCACCAAGACAATGTTTGTACTATTATTCATAATCCTTAAGAAGCACTTCCCATTACAATAACATTGATGAGTGTCACATAATATTTAAATTTAAATATTAAATGATATTAAAATTTTTCCATTTATCCAAAGTTGAAAAACAGGCAAATCTGGAATTTAGTGAATGAAATCTCTCCAATGTTTAACAGTACTAGAGTATTTGAGGGGCTCTTTGAGAAAGGACAATGAAGAATGCCCTTTGGGATATATTTATTATTCAAAGGTTATACCTGGTATATACAATGAATAAAAACTGTTGTGCTTATTTTCTTGTATAAAGCATAATTTATTTAAAAATTTAAAAATCATATTTGTATTTCCATGTTCCTTAATGAACTGATCTTTATCTGAGAAATAGTTTCCACAATACAAACCCATATTTAGTTGAATGTTAAATTTAGATGTCTTCAAAGTATTTTGCATATTTCACCAAATTGGGAAAATATATTAAATCATTTCAAAACAGAGAAGTGAAGGTGGGTATAGAAGATAGCTTAAGTAAGCAAAGTTTTCTTCTTGGTATATTTCTTAGTGTAATGTTTTGACCATGGGAACTGCTTGTTAGTTCTTTGGAAAATATTTTATTCCCAAAATGTTCAAATATTTTATGTAATTTAGATAATCAGAATAACACTGAGTATATCTAGTTGATCTGAACACTTTACAAGATACTTAATGAAGCTCATTATGGACCTGAGAGTGTATCGAAATAAAAAAAAAATAATGAAAAGGTATCCATAGTTAAATTTATTCTATGAGGCACTGTGCCGGGGCATGAGCCAAAATTTTTCTTTATTCCAGCAAGGCTTTGTTCAAAACCATGCTTTGTACATTTTCCCTTTCATTTAAGGTCAGAGAGGTCACATTCATTTCTACTTTTATTTTTTGACATTTGACTTGTATTTTTCCTTACTTTTTCTCTTCCTCCTTCTGCTGTATTTGGTCAAATTCTCTACTGAAAAGTTTAAATAGAGTTGTAAAGGGACAGGCGAGAAAATGGCTGGGATCTCAGCACTTCTCACACAAATCCCAGGGTGCCTCTGCTATATAGACAGCATATTGATCGATTTCTTTCATCCTAGAAGTCTGTCACAGTACTGTGCCATTCAAGTTCCAAATGAAAATTTTTTACCTTGAAGATGCACTGGAGTTACGGGTACATTTCAGTTGCATTCGTGACTATTAATTAACAATTTGAATTTTACTTGAAAATAACACCCCAATGGAAAATCTTGGACCAAATGTTTAAGTGAGAAATATAAAATGTTGATATTTTAATCAATAATACTCTAACCACTCTTCCTCCTTTTCTTCTTCCTTTTTCAATATACTTTTAAGATATTGGATTTTCTAATACCTGCTGTACAAAAAGGAGTGGTTTTATTTTTCACATGTTGTGACTATTGTCTTCAAAATTACTTAGCATATTCTAATATGGAAATGAAAATAATGTTTCTAAATTATGATTTTATTTCAGTACTTTAATGTTTTATGTAATGCATTGTTTTAAAATCAATTAATATGCTATAGTTTAAAAGAAGCAAACCTTATTTTAAATTGATACATATACATAGAGAAAATGTAATACATTCAACGGATTTTATAACATAACATTTTTATTGTAATTCCCTCTGGTTTTCTAAATACACAAAGAGCAACAGAAACATCTTAAAGGTTATTGTTTTGCCAGCTACACAAAGGTACAATTGGTGTGCAATAAAATGCACATAATTAGTGTATATAATTTAGTCAATTTGAGCATATGTATATTTTCATGTCTTCATCACATGCACTTCCCAAAGTTTCCTTGCATCTCTTTGTTTTTGTTTGCATATTTTCAATAAGGGCAATTTACATGAACTGTAACTTCTTAATTTTAAATATATAATATATTATTGTTAAGAAAAGACACCACAATATACAGTAGATTTCTGAAATTTATTAATAGAGCTGTAACTTTATACCTATCCAACCACAACTTCCCACATTCCCTGTCTTCCCTTCCCTTGGTAATTATTCTATTGTCTACTTCTATACCATTTTAGCAGGCTTATGCACCTGGAATCTTGTAGCATTTGCCCTTGTTTTACTCATTTATTGCACATAGGAGGAGGTGTTCTAAGTCCATGAAAGTTACCACATAAGGTAAGATTGTCCTTTTCAAAAGGCCAGAGAATAATGTATCGGGTATATGACAAATTTTCTTTATGCACTATTCTATTAATGGATATCTGGGTTGGCTTAATATCTTTGCAATTAAAAATAATATGCAAATGAATATAGAAATGTAGCTATCTCTTGAAATACTGATATCAGAACTTTTTTATATATAACCAGGAGAGTGCTGAATCATATAGCAATTTTATTGTTAGATTTCAGGACCATATATACTATTTATAATAATTATACTAATTTTCATTTCTATCATCATTACATAAGGATTCCAATTTATCTGTGAACTTGTCAGCTTTTACTAATAAAGTTGAAATGTGAGACTATGAAAAAAAATCAGTATTTTAATAGGCATCAGGTGACATCTCATCGTACTTTTGATTTTCATTTTTTGATGATTATGGATCTTAAGCGTATTTCATATAAAAGTTGGAATTTCCAAAATATATGAGGAATTCCTATCACTCAATGGAATAATGTGACCTAACCAAAAATGGGAAAATGTTTGAGTGAAAAACTTATAATATGAAACTCTTAATAGTCACTGCTTTGCAGTTATTATAATAACACAAACCAATCACTTAAATTAATAGCAAGAGTATACAGATTTTCTATGCCAAAGTAAAAAGACCCCTGTAGAAAATCAAGGATGTTATGTGAAACCAAATAAACTAAAGAGTTAGGTATTCAAACTGATATTAAAAAAAAAACACTTATTTGTTAGTCCCGTATCTGAAAGTGAATGAGACAAACAGAAATGAGAATCCTCAGTGCTCACATGATGCACTAGGGGGTGAATAGAATTGGGAGAATTATATGCATTTGTTAGTAAATGCACCTTTGCTTGGACATTGGCAGTTAATGCAGCTGTTGAAATTGGTGCTATACATTCATACTTATAGATATGAAAGTGAAAACTGAGTTGAAGGCCTGAGGATTCTGAGATGCTATTTCTTGGAAATATTCACTGAAGAAGTACCATTTAAGATGTGAACAAACCAGCTTCCTTATTTATTTCATGAGGAATTCTTAAGAGAAGAATAGTATTGTACAAACTTTGACTTAGTTAATGTGACAGTAACCAATGGAAAAGGAGTTGGTGGTGTAGTGTCTCTTTGCAAAGCCATTCAGGCCTAAGACACAAAGATTACTACAAAGAAAAGTTAAGAGGAAGCAATACAACCAAAGTCTGTGTTAAGGGTCAGGCAGAGTCTGTGGTAAGGGCCTGGCTTGGGCTCAGCCTCACTGCACAACCTCTAAAAAACTGAATAATTCATTTCAAAATCATTCCAGTGGAGTAAAGAAGGCCTGAGTATTTATCAGTCCCGTTGCTCCTTTGATTAGGGACCCCTACAGCTACATTAATGCCCTGAACTTCCTTGCTATAGAAGTGCAGTAAAGCAAACCTCTGTACTTTCAGGAAAGTTAATGGTAGACAAAAGCCACAAAGGAAGCTGGGTTCAGAACACAAGCAGAAGCACAGAACCTGTTAAGCACAGTTTAACTAGAATCAGTTGCATAAAGATGGTGTAATGTTGACATCCTGTAAGCTGCCTTATTTCACTCCCTTCTCCTGCCCTCCATGGCTAAATCCACTTAGGTATTGGAATAAGTTTCCCGTCTCCCTGGGTCTTTAAAATCACTGCTATTTGCAGTAACAAAAAGTAAAGGAAAGAAGTGAGGGAGACTTGTTGAGAAAGCTGTAGTTGAGGTTGTTGCAACTAGGCTACAGATTATAAGGTATAAACATAAACTCCCCCTCCATCCATCACCCAATCCAAATTTTATGCTGCTCTAGGTTGCTTACCTGTTGGGGTGATCTTTTTCCAAGATAGGGATAAAATTTGTTTATATAATTCTTTGTCAAAAGAGTAAAACCCTATGATTATCATTAGGCAATTAGACACTAGATATGCTCCACTGTGTTCCACGTCCCAGATTCTCTTCTACTCAATTATGAAGCAGCGGCCTTAATTCTTCAAGTGTTTGATGTAGATTTTCCATGCCATAATGGTAACACTTTATTTGTTTCTTAGTGTGCATGGGCATTATAACTTTGGCTATTCCAAACCACTTACTGTAATTCTTTGCAGAAGCTTTCATATGCAAGAACCAGGATGTACAATTTTGAATAAGCTAGGAGGAAGAGATGGAAAGAGCACATATGCAATTGGTCAATAGGAGTAATGGAGAGGAGTCAATGCTTCTTTCACCCTTGTTTTCTGTTTCTTCATAACATGCAGAAGGATAGCATACTAAAACTTCATGTTGTTAGTTAACACACAGTCAATAGTCATTTCTGTATGTGTCAGTGACAATTGTTGAGATGTTCTCAGTTTAAAATAAATTTCTGTGTTAGAGGAAGTATTTGAAAGATCCAAACATCAGTATAATAGCCTCTGTAACTTCTCTAATAACAGTAATGTCAAACATAGTGCAACTAAACCCATATTCAGGGTGAATGTCAGTTCCTACAATCAATACTTCCTGCATAGTGGAATAGTGGAATATAACTGGCCATTAAGTGCTAAGACAGTATCGTTAAAAGACAATGGCATTTCAATGCTCAGTGTTGTCACTACTGCTTTGGGAAAAAGCATCAATATTAGATGGTCCTTCCTGACAAAAGTCTGCGTCACCATTTTCCTGACATAGTGCATAGTGCATTTTCCAGCACTATGTCATGCGTTGAAGGCCTGAAACAGCCCTAGGTGAGATGCACTAATGGCTACACTTCAACAACTTGAGAAGGAAAATGGTGGAAAAGTACTCTGAGTTCTTAGATTGGAGGTCTTAATTGTGTTAAAATGCAATAGTGTGCCAGATGATCTACAGATTCAAAGCAATCCCTATAAAATATACAATTTCCTTTCTTAGAAATGAAAAAGTTTATTACCAAATTTATATGGGAGAGTAGTTGGCTCTGAATAGCAAAATATTGGGAAAAAAGTTGGAAGAATCACACTTTCTGAAACTTTCTGCAAAGATAAATTAGTTGATGCAGTGTGATATACTGCTACATAGATATATCTATAAATCAATAAAATAGAATTGCAAGTTCAAACATAAAGCCTTACATCTATGGAAAATTGGTTGTTTACAAGGTTCTAGGAGCGTTCAATGGGCAAAGAATGGTCTCTTCAACAAATAGTGCTAGGACAATTGGACATTCACATGCAAAATATGTGATGTTGGAACTCTAAATTGTGCAACACGCAAAAATTAACTTACGCTGATTTCAGAGTTTAAATAAAAGAAGAAAAACAGTGAAATTTTCACACAAGAATACCAATATTTTCACATAAGAATATTAATATTTTCATGACCTTGTATTTTGAAATGCATGTTTGGATATTATACTACAAATGTGAGTGACAAAATAAAAATGAATAAATTATAATTAGTCAAAATGAAAAATCATTATTCTTCAAAGGGCATTTAAAGAAAATGAAGAAGTAGCCAACATAATGGTAGGCAATATTCACAAATCATGTACTCATATGAGTTATAATATCAGAATATATAAAAATTCTTATAATTCACCAACTAAAAGACAAGCATTTCAAATATAAATAAATAGACATTTCTCTGAGAGATATACAATTGGTTAATAAGCATATGAAAAGATATTCAACATCATTAGTCATTTGAAAAACACCAGAGTAAGAATCTATATCACACTCATGAAGATTGTTACAGAAAATCTGAGGAAAAACAATTGTTAGTGAGCATGTGAAAAAATTAGAGCTGGAAATGTATGATATTCAGCTCCTACAAACAACTGCTTGGTGATTTCAGAAGCATTAAACATATAATACCACCTGACTCAGTAATTTAACTCCCAGTTATATACCCTTATGTATTGATAGCCTAGAGTTCTGCCATTACTATCTATTGTAACTAAAAGGTAGAAGCAAACTAATATCCATCATCAGTGAATTGTCAAAAACACCAAGGAACATTATTCATCCATAAAGTGCAGTGAATTGCTGGTATGTGCTACAGCTACAATTTATGAATCTCGAGCATATTTTGTTGAATTAAAAAGAGCAGATTATTAGAATAATGTCTTCAAGGTTTATCCATGACCTAGCTATGACAAGGTTTGTCTATGTCAGAATTCCTTTTCTTGTTAAGGTTTAATATGATATGATATGAATAATATATTCATAGTTATGATGTATATATTAAATATCATTTTCTCATTTGGATGCCAATGAATGATTAGATTGCTTCAATTTTTGTCTATCATGAAAAATGCTATTATGAACATGGCTGTAATGATATCTGCTCCAAGTCTCTGCTTTTTTGAGTTGTATAGTGTTGCAATGTATATTTATTAACCTCTTGCTAACTTAATAATCTTTAAAATGTGTTACATAGCTCCAGAAAATACATATCAAATGCTTGTCCAGTAGTCCCTTTCTTGGTTATTTATTAATTTTAAAATTATGTATTTTATATATTTTCTTAATTTTTTGAATACATTATCTTATATTCATTGCAAGAACACCCAACTAATGTAAGTGCCCCCTCCAGCAATGCGATAACATGTGCTTGTATCAATATTTTAAATTTCAAAGTAGATTTAAACTGCAATTGAGATAGTCTCATAAGCAAACTGTGTGACTTTCATGTTTTCTAATTATTTAAAAAATCTTACATTGTCTTTCTCATCATCTGCAAATATACATGTTTTCATAATTTTAGTTAATTTCTTTAAGACAGCTGCATATAATTAAAGCTTCCTGATTTATACTTTCAGATAATTTTATTACCACTTTTGCTCAATGGGTATGTTTAAATTTTTTCTTTAACAGCATCTTATTAGATTTCCCTTCCTAATTTTAAATAAAATAAGCTTCTAATGTACTATCTTTTAAATTTTGATAATTTATTAATCACTTTATTAGCATATTTAATGCTATTGCTAAATACTAATTACTCACAAACTTTTATCAAACTTATTATTTTAAAAATAATGATCAGAAGTTCAAATTTTAAAAACTGGTATTATTAGTATTTTAAAATTAAAAAAAAAATTTCTTCAGTCAGGGTTCAATCTGCAGCACCAGAAAAGAAAAAATTATCCTGTTCAAGGCACTCTTTTACAATGGATAGTCTTTTAACTCCTGCTTTTTAATTTTACTGTAGTTAATTAAATTAGACATTTAGCCTTTTCTTAATTTCTTGGGGTATTTCAATTCAGAGATTAAGATGAAAAATAAATTAAATAATGGCATTCAAATTGCATTTAGTATAGTCTAATACACTTTGAATTGCTACTTCTGTAGGCTAACATGTGGCAAATGCAATTTAATGTTGACAAATGTAGAGTAATGCAAATTAGCCTCAGATATATTAAGTAACAGATAAAAAAATTACAGGTAATTGAAGTGACGCAGGAAGACCTTGTAAAGGACCTTCAAGTATTTCCAGACTTTCAGGAATTTTCTCAACTGAAAAAGAGCTCTCTACTAACTCTTAAAATGGTAGTAATTAAATGTACCAATAAACTCAATGAGAAAAAAATTGGTTTATATTTTATAGACACACTAAAAAAATGATAGTAATTACAGGTGCAAAACTCCAAATATCTGTGTATACACTAAGAAATTTTTAATTGAGTAACATGGCTTCAAATTGAAAAAAGTTGCATTTCTTTTCTTCTCAGCTCATACGTTTAAAAAGTCAGGCAACTTTATCTGCCATATCTTTTGCACTTTATTAACATCAGGACTGCAGTTATAGAGCAAAGTCTTGTAACTATTGCTAGGGTGTCCTGGCACCTACCTCCAGTCCACATCTCTACCCAGTGAGAAACGATCTCCTAAGTAACACTGACTCTGTGCGCTTGTCTCCAGATCCCAGGTAAACTATTTAAGACATCCTATTGTCTTTAGTCAGTGGCTGTGTGCCTTTTCAGTATAATTCACTGACCTGGGCATGGCCATTAGATTACAATGTGCCTCTGGTCTGTTTCAGCCATAAAACTCTGGAAGGAGCAGACAAACCCACTGTAAAAGAATGAAGCAGATATTAGAAAAACCAATACTCTAATTTTTCCACTTTCTTTAATCCTTACAGCCGTAGAAAACTAAAAGAAACTTTTTCTTTCTTTCGTTGTCTTTAGCTTTTAAACTAAAAAAGTTATCCTGAAAGTCTATCCCCAAAATATGTTCATCGTTGTGGTATTAGATATAGATTACACTTTCTAGTTTGATACAAAATACTAAATTAAACTTGAAATCCTAAGCACACTTTTTATGGGTAAGTGCACATATTTATGTGACCATGTATTAAGTAGCTTTAAGTTGTCTGTAGGGACACGCATTTGCAAATGTTGCAGGAGTGCATTACAGCACCATTGAATATCTATATGAAATGGGGGTATGAAGAAATGTTCATTGATGTGCTGCTCCTTTCCTGAATTATGAGTAATTCAGAAGGGTAGAAAAAAAAAAGAAATATGCAGCATGTATTTATACATAAGTTTCAAAATAAATTCAGATGAGGGACATTCCATTTAATGAATTTTCAATTTTAATCAAGCACTGCCCCTTGGGGATTAAAAGCTGTCTTTGTCAAGGACTTTGTTAACCCAAGCTTTTTCTGTGACATTTAGTAGGTAACTACATACATTAAAATACTGAATTAAATTCTTTTTGTAGATATTGGGAATTAGACTGAGGATTTTGACACTGAGCTACATACTTAGCCATATATATATTTTTTTCTTTTCTTTTTAAGTCATTCAATTGTCCAGGCTGCACTCCAACTTGAAATACTCCTGCCTCAGCCTTCCAGGGTACTAGTAGTTAATGCTTTAACTTATGGTGGAGAGTTTTTAGATGAAATTTGAATTTCAATGACAGGCACAAAAAAAAACTAACAAATACATAAATCTAACATTTTGGCATTTTATATTCTACCATTGTGAAATCTATAATTTTAAAAAATAATATATATCATTGAATCTTCATGAAATTTATAATTAAATTAGATAGTATTGCTTTATAGAATGTTATATTGAAACATGGCACATTCTTAGTCATCTAAACACAGCAAATTAATAATCAAACATATGATTTCAATCTCAGAATCCAGAGGAGGATATCTGTGTATAATTCTTCATGAATCCTACATTTATATATGTCAGTATTTCAAAACTATCAAAACTGAAAAATAAGATAAAATCAAATTATATTGAGATGTGCGTAGCTATCCTTGTGGGCATGGTTATAATTCGATTCAGTTACTAAGTGTGTAACAACATTGTAACAGGGCCTGGGATTTAGCTCAGTGGTTCCATTGCCTGCCTCACAAGGGCAAGGCCCAGAGTTCGATCTCCAGTACCCCCCCAAAAATTGTAACATATCTCAATTTTAAATTTTAAAATTTCTGTTTTTAACTGCTATATTATAGTTGTACAAATTTATTGATTACCCTGTGTTGATCCTGTTTTATATACATATTTCCTGATGTAAATATAATATTCATAAAATACACTTAGAAAGCCAACATCACATTGTGTTCAGAAAGCTTAGTTCAAAGGAGTTGCTTTCTTCCTTTTTAAAGCATTCGTTTGGTTCAACTTTATGTCCATTTACAGTAAAATAATGTTCTTCCCAGCAGAATTGAGCAGAGGAGTGCTGATCTGTATTCATAAGGGCAATAAATTTTTTCAAAGAGCACATTTGCTAAAGAGTAAAATGACTATGAGCAAGATGAATGGTGACTTTGTTTAACTTTTTAGTGACAGCTATTATCAAAGGTGTAGGTTATTTATTTTGGGCTCGCTGATAAGGCTTACAGTATAGCAGGTGAAATATCAGATAAAATGCTTTCAAAGTTGGTTTTATAATTATATTTACCAAAGTAATAAGTTATATACATATTTGTGTATTACTCTAATTCTGTAAAACAGCATTTAAAATTTTATGAAATTCCATGTGAATATAACAATTTCTTTTCTTTGGGGAAAGTAAAACAACCATTCATAGTTTATATTGCTTTATTTTATTAGCAATATATGTAGTAATTTTATTGCTGTAGTTTTATGATAAGTTATTCTGAAATGTATTATTTGTTTATTCAGCAACAAAAGTGAAAAGTGAAATTCTTCTTACTTTTAATTAGCCAATGGAGACCCAAAAAGTTACATAGTATTCAAATAAAAGAAACCTATTTCTAAATGGATTATGGATAGTTATTGTGCTTAGAGAAGAGAGTTATTTTCCACTTTAAGTGCTCTGTACAATAATTTGTAAATTGATTTTTCAGTCTACTGTTTCTGATCATTGTGTTTTATATCACAGCAAGGCATTTTAATCTTTATCCAAATATATAAAAATTTACGCCCATTCCCTTTTGATGTTTTTCTTTTTTAAGTACATGGAAAATATATTTTCCTTATCTTGTTTTATGATTAGAAATTGGAAGACTATTTGCTATGAATTTATACCTAATAAATATAAGGATAAATTTATATAAAATTCAAAATAAAATTGAATTTTTTTCTTTGTATTGTTTGATGCTGGATTGAAGATAAAGTCCTGAAGAGTCAGTGTATAATCAAATAGAGCCACAAAACCAAATCTCAACATTGTATGTACTTAGCAGGTTATCATTTATTACATTTTTCCTCTATTACAGTTAATTTAAAAGTATTCATAATCATTGTTAATTATCTCATTAGGATCTTGTGTACTATTGTAGTTTGTTCACACCAGAGAAACTGTTCGGTATTTACACGTGTGACTTATTTATTTCACTTATGAATATATCCTCAAAATGTATCCATTTTCCTATGAATGAATCTAATTTTTCCTCCTTTATGGCTGAGTAGTATTCCATTTTATGAAAAACCACATCTTCTTTATCCAGTTCCCAACTGATGGGAAAATGGGCTGTTTCCAAGTTTTAGCTATTACAAACTGTGATGCTATAAACATAGGTGTGCATATGTCACTGTGGTATGATTCTTTTAATTCTTTTGGAAAGATACCCAGCAGAGGGATGGCTGGGTCAAATGGAACCTCTAGTCCAAGCTCTTTGAGGTCTCTCCATATTGATTTCCATAGTGGTTGCACCAGTGTGCACTCCCGCAACAATGGAGAAGGGTTCCCTTCTCCCCACGACCCCACCAACATTTGTTATTGGTTGATTTCTTGAAAGCAGCCATTCTTTGTGGGGTGCAGTGGAATCTCAGTGTTGTTTTCATCTGCATCTCTTGAATGACCAGTGATGTGGAATAGGAAGAAAAGGCCTAAAGGTGTAGGGAAAGTGTAGGGGAAAGGGAGTAAGGGAAAAGAAATAAATATGAAAAAATGAAAAAGTGGAAATAAAGTGTTTGTAAACGTGGAGTGGAGGAGGGGGTGAAGGGAGGTCAGGGACAATGGGAAAAAATGAGAACCAAGACCTGTAATGTAAAGGCACAATAATGAATGTAACTGTACTGTATACCTAAAATGTACCAATAAACTCAGTAAAAAGAAAACAAAAATCATGATTCTGGTCCCAACACTGAAATAGTGAAAGTAAGATAGCTATTTAGGCTATAGGTCATTTCTCCTCTGCCCTTATTGAGCAGATCTTTCTCTGAGTTTTTGTGAGCACACTTATCTCTTCATTTCATTTGCCCAAAGCAAGTGTAGCAGAGTCAGCAAGCAGGAGAGGGGAAGTTAGAAGCATCTGCAATTGGTGACAGATCATCAGGGACTACTGCATCGAGTCTGGTTTTCATTCTGAGTGAGAAAGGGAGACTATTCAGTCACGCTCTGATGTGGATATTGTGTGTGTCAACTTTACAGGAGTCAGATAAGATTTGCTGATCTGGAGTGTGAACGGTAGTCTGAAGGAGTAATCAGAAAATGAGGTGTGACATATAACATTTATGTGAAACATTGAACATCCAAGTGAAAAACTTAAATGTAACATTGCATACATGAATCTAGCATTCAGGGGAGAAATTCAAGCTACAGATGAAATGCCAATGTGTTGGGAATACTTATTTCTCAAGAAATACTTTACCTTTATGGAAACTAGTTGCATTTGATGTTTTATTTTCAAATACGGAATACTAGTAGATTATTCACTGATATTTTCTCATTTACTTTAGCACAAATCTGCTTCTAAAACTAAATAATATTAAATCAGATATTTCAATAATAAAGCCAACTTATTTGCTGCTGTAGGTCAACTTTAGTCATTGATATGTTTTTATTTGTGCATTATTAGACACGAAACATTTAACATACTTAAAATGTACTAATATAAGCTACTTAATTGTGATATAAAAATGTAAATGTTTCAAATTAAAGTGATTCAAAGTTGAAATTCTCAAAAATCCCAGAAAATTCAGAGATGAAATTTTAAAATATTAAAATTTGTGCCTTCATAACTGTAATAATTTCTTTCTTGGTGATAAGCATAAATGATATTTGAGAGGCCATTATATTCGAGATAAATTTAATTGTGTTATAATTTTATCCTGTTTTTCAATCTAATAATGTAAATACTACTTTACCCTTGAAAATATTAGGGGTCAGACTATTTCAGATATAAAAATGCAAAGCTGAATAACTGCTGAAGATAAAATGAATATAAAGTTAGCAGGAAAGAATTCTGAACCTGTACTCTAAAGTACAACCTACTGTGTGTAAAATGGAATCAATTTAGTATTTACGTGAGGGGGATAGTTCTTAATAAAATCCATAGGAGAAGAGTTACAAAGAAGTCTGTATACACCATTAGGAACAGAGTTAGTGTGAAAATTAGTGGAAGCTTGATATGTTGTAGGTACTCAGATTGGTCAGAAAAAAAATTGAGGAGCAAACAAATAGGAATATGGTACATTGAGAAGGTAAAATGGTATATTATCAAGACATAGAAGTAAGTGGATGTCCTAAAAAAAATGAATCAATGTAGGACACTCTACAAGTTAGAATTTCACAAGAAAAATGTGAAATTTAAGCAAATCTGTGTCAGTATAGTCCCTGCTTTTAGTTTTCAAGTTAAAAAAAAAAAGTGTTTCTTTTAGTATTGGTAAAAATGTTAAAACCCTTTACCTGTATTATTCAGTATTTATTGTTGTTTAAAATCTTGCAGAAATGGTAAGAATTCAGCTTCCATTTTTATCAGTTTATACTTGTTGCAATATTATGCAATAGTATGGAAGACTTTATTTGAAAGTTTTAAAAAAATCATTTTAGTTCAATGACATTCAACTTAAAAGTACAGTCAAAATAACCTTTAAACATAAAAGTTCCTAGATGTCCCTAAAGCACAATTTGAAAGTATGCTGAGCACAGAAATATTACTCTTTATTTCATCTAGTTACCAATTTTAGCTACCAATTTCAGTATCCTTCTCAGTGTTATTCTAATTTAGCTCAAGGAAAATTCCAGAACACTATCAGTTTTGTATAATATTTACTCTTTTTAGTAGCTGAAATTTGAATCTATCTTCTAGTAGCAATAGGCCATTTTTCTCAATCCTACAGTCAGCATGCAGTGATTACCTACTGTGTGAAAGAGTTTATTTTAGCCACTGTGTGTCATACTATGACTAATGAAACACAGAAAGTCAAAAGCAAGATGATAAGTACGGTTCTGTTTATATTAGATAGTAGTAAATGCTACTTTGCTTAGTGAACAGCATAGAACCACAATTTCCATTTAGTGTGTTTCTGAGTGTAAAACACATCATCAATGCCATGAGAAGAGATATGGGAGGAATAGGGACAGCTAAAATTTGCAGTCATAATTGAGGGTTATAACCATGTGTTTTAAATCAGTGTGCTCATACCAGTTATTCAAGCAGTCAGAATGAGTTTATGATCACCCCAGCCCTATGCAGCATCTTTATATGGGGCAAAGTAACGAGATGCACAAATTGTCACCAATACAATAGGAAAGTATTTTCAGAAAAAGGAAGTAGAAAGTTTTCTTAAAGGCAGAGATTTTCTATAGCATTTTGATTCTTGTAATTTCCATACAGCTAGTATTTCTTTTTTACATTTGTTAGACTTGTTTAAGTGCTTAATGATTACATATACTGTAGGGAATTGATACATGATATGAAAAACACCCATTGTTTTTTTCCCCTTCCCTCTACCCTCTTGTTATTTTACCAGCATCACATTAATTTATTTATCTTATTAGACCTTATAAATTTAATTATCATATGCACAGGTTGAAAGAGTCTGGGACACTTTCATTCCTTAGAACTTTTTCATTCCTTAGAGGAGAAAAAAAAGTATGAAGTGAACAATTTATTGCAGTCTGATTTAGGTCTAAAAGAAAATATGAATTTATTATGGCTTCTCTTGTGTTTGCAGAAAAAAGATGAAGACATAGAAGAAGCTCCCCCCACAAAAACAGCTGCCAAACTTGTTTTTAATTGATCTAAATGAATCAAACTCAAGTCTAAAGAAGATACAATGGCAATTATTTTAGGATAAAAATAATGATGCCTGTTTTCCAGTTTGTCTTTATTTTCCATATGCTTTGAGAGTCAGCAGTAGTGATTAAAATTGATCAAATATTTAGGAATGCAGCATGCTACTTGTCACATGAATATTTATGTACAATAATGAAATTCCAGGGAAATGGTTAATCGTATTTCTATATTTTGTACATATTAAGAGTACATGATGTATGCATTGTTCTTATGGAGTGGGTACATGTAGTCAACGTACCTAGATTTTTAAAAATTATCCTTCCCCTCCCAATCTACCTTCTTCCTTTTCTTTCTAGATATCTGTTATGGCTTGTATCTAGATACCCCCACTAAAGTTCCTGCAGTCCTAGGTCTAGAGTGTGTGGTGCTGGGATTAAGAATGTGATTCTGGGAATGATTCAAGATGTGATGGTGCTGGCATTAAGGGTGCCCCATCTGGGGGTGGGCGGGAAGCCTTAATAGAGTATCAGGGACAACAAGAAGGTTGCTATGGTCGATGCTTGTTGGTTGCTGCCTACTGCTGGTATTTTGTTGCTGTGTGGCCTTCCTGCCTTCTGCCTGCCAGGGACTATTTCTCCTCTGAAAGTCCTCTGCCATGCCACCCTGCCTTGGAGTCAGTCAGATACAAACTGAAACCACTAGAAACTGTTAGCAAGAGCAAATCTTTCCCTCTTTAACTTTGAGTGCCGGGTCTTTTTTCTCAACAAGGAGAAAGTAACCAAGACAATACACTTTCCCAATTTTAACTATTTAATTGTTTACTATTGTTACTGTATAATGATTACATCCATTGTAGGTAGTCAGTACATGTACATGAAGCATTTTACATCTTTTATTGCCCCCTGCCCCTGGTCTCTTGGTCCCCTTCCCATTTGCACAATATGTATTTCACTGTTTCTTTCGTTTAACCACTTTTTTATTTTTCTCTTTATCTGTACTTTGGAATACTAAAATGGGCGAAGCCATACATTACTTAGGCTTGTGTGCCTGATTTATTTCATTTAACATTATGTTTTCAAGGTATGTCTATTTTCTTACAAATGCCTGGATATTATCCTTTACAACTAAGTAATATTCCATAATGTACAGATACCACATTTTTATTTATTTTCTGTTAGTAGGCATATAGGCTACACTTTTTTTTTTTTTTTTTTTTTTTTTT
>NW_022900942.1:13839341-13875568 GCF_012274545.1 Fukomys damarensis
TTTTTTTTTTTTTTTTTTTTTTTTTTTTGGTGTTGGGAATCAAACTCAGGACTTCATGCTTGCCGGGCAGATACTGTGCCACTGAGCTACATCCAGTCCCCATAGATAGGTTACTTCTAAGATTTAGCTATCATAAATTGTGCTTTTGCTATGCATGAATGACTCTAATATGATGTTTTCAGATCACTTGGAAAGATATCTAGCAAATTTCTACTTTTACAATTTTTCTATTCAATTGAGCATGGTAAACACATATTTAAATTACCTTTTATTCTAATACCTTATATAAAATGATGGACTATCAACAATTAAGTGATAATATTAAATTTTATTTTAAGAATTATATATAAAATATTTGAAAAGGAAACAAAGCTATAAAACACGTGCACTATAATATATACAACATTTAAAGGTTTATGTGTATACACATTAAATATATATTATATATGAAGTAAAAACAGCTGAAATTCCTTATCCATTGATCTGCAGACTTATTGAGAAGAGAGTCAACATTCCTCTAAGAAAGACAGCAGAATCTAAATACTCTAATTTTTACCATTCACAAAGAAACACATTTGACAAAGATTACTAAAAACATGGACTGAACAAAAATATACTACAAAAGTGGTAAATATCAACAAACAACAAACCCAATTGGATGAAAATAAATCTCCGTCTAGGGGTAGGATTTATTAGAGGACAACTTGATAGACATTCGCCTAATGAAAGTGAAATACTCTGAGATGGTTTAACAAATTATGACCTTAGAAAGAAATAAGTAAAATAATCCTCAGTAGATAATAAAGTTTGAAGAACCTGGAGGATGGAGAGAAGAGGAGGAGAAACAACCACAGCAAAGTTGATAGTACTGCTTATGACAATGAAGCAACAATTGGGTCAGGAATTACTTCCCACTGTGAATAACTACAAAAGTCTACAAATTGAGTTTCAGTCAACTGCTTTCAGACCATTAAATAATCATCAATCAGCAGTGAGGTGATATCTTGGATCAGCCAAGATTTCTATTTAAAGTGATTTTCTGGGTGGCATTTCTGATGCCAAGGAAAGAAAGTAATTTCCTTCCCTAGGGGAAAAAGAGGAACTTATAGCTCAGGATGCTACAGAAGCTGAAATTTGGAGAAAAAAAAAAAAGCTGTAGAAATCTGCATAGGGAATTAATGACTCTTTTTGAATAAACGTAAAAAACCATACACATTCAAAGCAAAATAATTAAAAAACGAATGAAAAATAGCCACATTGCTGTAAGCTGACCAAAATCCAGAAATCACACAAAATTAAGTGACCTAAAAGTTCTAGTCAACCAGAGTGGCCCCGCTTTTTATAGTTGTAGTCCTGATTCCCATGTAAACCCACCTATAATGATAAGGCATCAGTTGACCCACCTAACCTGAGCGTCTCACCATTCTCACAGACTTCCAAGGATTTCCAAGGATATCAGCAGTGGCCACAACTGTTGCTCATTTGCATATATTTGTCACTTCAAAATTCTTTAAGGACACTGGAGTTTATTTGAGAGTATCTTAATCTCAATCTTCATGAACAAGTTGTCTTCTGGACAGTTTCTAAGAACGAATCGAGGGCAAGGATGAGTAACCCTTACTCTATGAGCTATACTTGCTCTGGGTATCTCGTAATGCAACCTTTAACATTGTTATGTGATAGTTAGTGACATCTTTCATGACTTCAGTGTTCAGTGCTCCTATGTACACCATGTAGGGGACCAGGAAAGGCTGTGCAGGGGAGAGCTCAATGTTAACTCTGCCTGTCACACACAATTAGTGGAAGCAGAAACCAAACTGATATGCGTTGATATTACATGTACTTGTGGCACTTGGCCAGTAAGGTGCAGTGATAAAATTATTTCAACCTCTATGTTTGCATCTGTTAGACAAGCATTTATTATTATTATTAAGCAGATATGAAACTTAGACTTCTATCATTTTGTAAAACCATTGAATAAATTGAAGTATTTATTTTACCAGCTATGGTATAGGAGGAACAAAAACTATCAAATTTTTTGCTCCCATGTTATAATTAGATATATAACATGGCCAATACTGCAGATTTTTATAATTAAAACTACCTAAAGGAAGCTCTGTTATTTGTATACATTAATTACATTATATATTCTACATGCAACCTAAGACGATTCTTCACACACCGTGTCCCAGGCAAGCTAGAAGATGGGTCCATTTTGTTTTACATAATAAAGCTCCTCAAGCATTGTAAGCTCCATAAGCCTCTATAACATATTTAAGGCAGATTTTAACTTACATGAATGTAAATTACTTAAGATTCACATTTCAATCAATTGAATTAACTGCATGAGCCACTCTAAGATGGTTAAGTCAAAGGAGTATACCCAATATACCTGTTTAGTATGATTATTTTTTTAATTTCTTCTGGTACAATATTATACTCACATAACTCTGATCCGACACTTTCAACATTTACTTTCACAAATGTTGTCCATATTTCTATCAACAAAATATTTAACTGTCTCTACAGTGTTATTCATGCTCGCATAGAGATTATGCATTGTACTTGACCATCTGGGTATGGAGTCCAAAACAATGAGAAATAGTGAAGACAGGTCCCGGAAGATAATTGTGTCCCTGAAACAGTAACTATGTTGTAGGAATAAGTGCAATATTTTCAGGCCAGAGGTAATAACTTCCTCAACCAAAGACAAAATTAAGCCTCATATGTTGAAAATGGGGTTATGGTTTCCAGTTATTGTTTCAAGGTACTCAACTTCCAAAGACTTGGCCTGTTTGTCTCCTTTTCTAAAAGGAGGGACTGCACTCCTTCCCAATCAATGACCTTACTGTAACATAGCAGGGATTGTTGGACTGTGGATTAGATTTGTGTTTAATTTAGCCATCTTATAGGATTTAGTTTTACATGTCTTTTTCTCAAGTGTGCAGCATGTGCCAGGAGGAAATAGTTCTTTTCTTAGTGAAAGTTTAGAAATTCCTGGTATTTTAGCTTAAAGTCCAGCTAAAATTAATGATGTGGAATTCTGGGTTTATCTTTTTTTTTATCATTTTCTCCAGTACACAGAGAAAATACATGGGAACTACACTGTATTCCTTATTTTTCTTAAAGTGTTGTGACAGCAGCTACTTTATCATCCAAAGTATATCTCAGTTATTCAATGTCATTATATTAACAGATGCTACATGTAAGTAACTTTTACTCTTATATGTACCTTATGTATCTGTTATTAATAGAAAGAGATTTATTCAATACTTTTAATCCAATCAGATATGTCTACAAATATTAAAAAAATCTAAGAACAAGCTCACAAATCCATTTTTTAAGGTTTCTTTCTATTAAACTGCTCCCAGTAGAAAATTGGGTTTGATCGCGGAGGCAGAACTGCTTCAAAGACAAACAATAGGAGATTACTAAAGACACTAAATTTTATAGATTCTAGAGAGCTCTTTTTGTTCAGACATGAACTCTCTCTGGACCTTCCTGCTCTTAGATTTGACCTGTGGACATACTCATCAGCTTTTATTGCTCCTCGGCTTAGATGGGAAGCTAGACTTGTAATATCATGGCAGATGAAACATTGACTTTAAATATAGTCTTTAAGTGACTACTCCCTCTCAGATGTTCAAAGAATTTTCTCAGTGCATGAATTAACCCCAGCAGGTATAACTACTATAACCTTTCAAATGCTTACAACACTGCACAGACATGAGAGACGTTGGGAAAAGTGGGCCTTCCAAGCTAACAAAATTTCTGGAGAGGGACTCAGCTGAGAGCTGTCAGCTGCTTGCACTCTCAGCATTTTCAAATGAGTGCTTCGGGACTGTGAAAGACAAGAGAAACCTGGGTAGAGCACCAATCTGCTTAAAAAAAAAAAAGGCAGTTAGGAAAATTTTATAATTTGTTGTAAGAAGTTGGGATAACCATCACAATTAATATGAATTACAAACCAAAGTACATTTTAGAAAAAACTTTAATACACATTATGAAATCGAATTTAAGAACATGTGAGCAGCATGGATGGATAATAATGAAAGGGCTTGAGGATGATCAGAAATCCAAGTTTAGTTTGATATCCAGAAAGTAGATGGTTACCATATTGATATAATAAAAGACATAATCCAGATCTCTTTTACAATAGATGCCAAAGAAGCATTTGCCCAAATTTAACACTCATTCATAAATAAGCACTTACAGAATACCTAGAATAGAAGAAAATGTATTTTCAATAAGAATCTTCTACTTTTTTTCAATCCCTGGTACCAAAAAAAAAAAAAGAAGAATCTTCTTCTAATTTTCCTCCTAAGAACAGAAACACAGAATGCCTACTTTCCCAATTTCTATTCAATATTGGAATGCTGTTAAAAGAAAGCGGAAAATAAGAATGATTTTACAATGGGAAAAGAAGAAATAGAATTGTATTACCAAAATGATGTGAACATATATACACAAAAGTAAGAGATATATAAAATATAAATTATTTGGTGTATTAGTCACATTTCTGTGGCTATGACAAAATACCCAATGTGAGCAATTGAAGGGAGAAAAAGTTTATTTTGGCTAACAGTTTCATGAGGTTCAATCTATGGCAAGCTACAAACCAAAAATGGAAAATGGACTGGTTGAGGAGCAAAACAGAGGAAAGCTACCTAAGCTATTAAATCCAGAAATTGGGGGGGAAGGGAGGTAGGGAAGGAGGTAGGGAGAGAAAGAGAGAGAGAGAGAGAGAGAGAGAGAGAGAGAGAGATAATATAAAGGAAAGCCTATTTAAATCACTTTCTGTACACAGGCCACATCTAACAGCAGCATGGTCAACTACAAATTCATTAATCTTTCTAAAGCTCCATATCTGGAATTTTGTGTAATATTTTAGATCTAATCCATAGTAATAAATTTAACAAGACATTCTGTCAAGGTAAATGATAAGAGCAGATAGAAATGAATCTCATATGCAAAATGTATCAGCAATTAAAATGAGTTCAAAAGCATTATACTCAAAATAATATAAAATTATATATAGGAATCAATGGAACAAAAGCAATTTAATAATTATATACTGAAAACTAAAAACATGTACCACTGACAAAATTAAAAGAAACAAGCTGAAATTTATAACATGATGAGATAATTTAAATGTTATAAATAATTTTGTTATAAACAACATAATTTATAACATAATTTTGTTAAAGACTGATACTTTTCCTTTCCTTTCATATTATATACTTTTCTCAGCAAGTGCAATAGATTTAGAATTTCCCTTTTATGTTTACTTTCTACTTCATACATACTCTATACTTCTTTTTTTTTTTCCTCATTGAGTTTATTGGTACATTTTAGGTATACAGTACAGTTACATTGATTATTTGGATCATGTACATTTACATGACAGGTCTTGGTTCTTACTTTTTCCCTTGTCCCTGCCCTCCCTTCACCCCACCTCCCTTCCCCTTTACAAACACTTCATTTCCATTTCTTCATTTTCTCCTATTTTTTTCTTTTCCCTTATTAGCTTTCCCCTGCCCTTCCCATTTTTGCTACTCCTTTAGCTACTTTCTTCCTATTTCACATTGTCCATTATATCATTAGGATCTTCTGTACTATTATAGTTTATGCACACCAGAGAAACTATTCAGTATTTACACATGCATGATTTATTTGCTTCACATAGGAGTATTTCCTCTATATGTATCCAATTTGCTATGAATGAATCCAATTTTTCATTCTTTATGGCTAAGTAATATTCATTTCAGAAAACACACATTTTCTTTATCCAGTTTCCCACTATTGGGAAAATGGGCTGTTTCCAAGTTTTAGCTCTTAGAAACTGTGCCACTATAAACATAGGTGCACATATATCTCTGTGATATGATTCTTTTAATTCTTTTGGAAAGATACCCAGAGGAGGGATGGCTGGGTCAAATGGAATCTGTAGTCCCAGCTCTTTGAGGTATCTCCATATTGATTTCCATAGTGGTTGCACCAGTCTGCATTCCCACCAACAATGGAGAAGGGTTCCTTTCTCCCCCACAACCCTGCCAACATTTATTATTGGTAGATTTCTTGAAAGCAGCCATTCTTTGTGGGGTGAGGTAGAATCTCAATGTTTTTTTCATCTGCATCTCTCGAATGACTAGTGATTTGGAACATTTTTTCATATATTTGTTGCTGCTTTTACTTCTTTGTCTGAGAAATATCTTTTCATTTCAGATGCCCATTTTTTAATTGGTTCTTTATATTTGGGGGTGGCTGAATGTTTTGAGTTCTTTATATATTCTAGATAATAGTGCTTTGTCTGAGGAGTAGCTGGTAATTTTTTTTTCCCACATGCATGGTAGGTTGTCTCTTAGTTCTGTCGATGGTTTCTTTTGCAGTAAAGAGCTTTTTAATAAGATGAGATCCCAGCTGTTGATTGTTTCTGCTAGTTCCTGTCCTACTGAGGATTTTTTCATAAAGTCTTTTCCTATGCCAATGTTTTCAAGAGTTCTCCCTAACTTATCTTCCAGCAAATTTAGTGTTTCTGTTTTAATATTTAGATCTTTGATCCACTTGGATTTTAATTTAGTGCATAGTGAAAGATAAGGGTCCAGTTTTAATCTTTGGCAGGGTGAAATCCAGTTTTTCCAACACAATTTATTAAAGAGGCTATCTTTCCTGCACTGAGGATGGTCAGCTCCTTTGTCAAAGATGAAATAGCTGAGTACATTTGAATTTGCTTTTCTGTCTTCCAATCTGTTCAACTGATACTCAGGTCTGTTTCTTTGGCAGTGTCATGCTGATTTTATCACAGTGGTTTATAATATAGTTTCAAATTGGGAGTCGTTATAACCGCTATGATGTCTCTGTTGCCTAGGATGGCTTTCGCTATTCTAGGTCTCTTACGGTTCCAAATGAATTTTTAGACTTTTTTCTAGTTCTGTGAAATATAGTGTTGGAATTTCAATTAGCATTGCATTGAAACTGTATAGCAATTTTGGTAGCATGGAGATTTTCACTGTGTTTTTTTATATCCTCTTTGATCTCTTTTTTCAGAGTGTTGTAGTTTCCAGTGGAGAGGTCTTCTGCTTCTTTTGTTAGATTGATTCCTAGATACTTCATCTTCTTGGATGCTATTGTGAAAGGAATTGTTTCCCTAATTTCTCTCTCATTGAGTCTGTTATTTGTTTACAAGAATGCTATGGATTTGTGGGTGTTGCCCTTGTATCCAGCTACTCTGCTAAAAGTGTCAATTAAGTCTAGAAGTCTTTTGGTGGAGTTTTTCAGGTCTTCAGTGTAAAGTATCACATCATCAGCAAATAATGACTGTTTAACTTCTTCCTTTCCTATCTTTATTGCTTTAATTTATTTCTCTTGTCTGATTGCTATGGCTAATGTTTCTGTAACTATATCAAAGAGGAGTTGAAATAGGGCATCTTTGTCTTGTTCCTGATTTTAACGTGAAGGTTTTCAGTTTTGGGTCATTTTATATGATGTTGGCTGTTGGTTTTTCATAGATAGCCTTTATTAAGTTGAGATATAGACCATCTATTCCAATTTTTGAAGGGTTTTTATCATGAGTGGCTGTTGAATTTTACCAAATGCCTTTTCTGCATGTATTGAGAGGATCATGTGGTTTTTGTCCTTGATTTTGTTAATATAGTGTATTACATTTATTGCCTTACCTATGATGAGCAATCATTGCATCTCTGGACTAAATCCGAACTGGTCAGCATGTATGACCTTCTTGATGATCCTCTGTATTCTGTTGGCTAGCATCTTTTGAAGGATTTTTGCATCTATATTCATTAAGGAGATTGCCCTGCAGTTCCCTTTTTTAGTTGCATCTTTCCCTGGTTTTGGGAATCAAAGTGATAGTTGCTTCCAGGAATGAATTTCGAAGTATTGCTTCACTTTCAATTTCATTGAAAAGTTTGAAGAGTAAAGGCACTAGTTCATCTCTAATTGTCTTGTAAATTTCAGCAGTGAGTCCATCAGAATCTGGGCTTTTCTTTGTTGGTAAATTTTTAATTACATTTTTCATTTCACTGATTGTAATGGGGATGTTTAAAATATTTTTATCTTCTTTGTTCAACTTTGGTAATCCATAAGTATCTAAAAATCTTCCCATTTATTCTGTGTTTTCCATATTATTGTACAGATTCTCAAAGTAGGTATTAATGATTCTCTGGATTTCTGTTGGATCTTTTGTGAGTTTGCCTTTTTCATTCCTGATTGCATGGATGTGAGCTTTTTCTCTCCTTTTTTTGATAAGATTAGCTAAGGGTTTAATCAATTTTATTTATTCTTTCAAAAAATCAATTTGATTCATTTATATTTTTGTAAAATTTTCTTAGTTTCCATTTCATTGATTTCTGCTCTAATCTTTATAATTTCCTCTCTTGTTTGAGCTCTGGATTTTTCTTGCTCTTGTTTTTCTAGGAGTCTAACATTCATCATTAGGTTGTTTCTTTGAGCTTGCTCTGTTTTCCTAGTGTGGGCATTCAGTGCTATAAATTTTCCATGTAGAACTGCTTCTATTGTGTCCCATAGATTCCTGTTTGTTATACTGGCATTTTCATTTACTTGAAAAAAACTGTCTGATTTCTTCTTTAATTTCCTCTGTGATCCATTGATTGTTCAGGAGAGTGTTGTTCAACTTCAATGTGTTTGTGAAGTTCCTATAATTTCTTCTGCTATTGATCTCCAGCTTCATTGCACTGTGATCTGATAATATACATGGGATAACTTCAATTCATTTGCATTTTTTCAGTTCTTTCTTTGAGCTAGTATGTGGTCTATATTGGAGAATGACCCATGTGCAGCTAAAAAGAATGTATATTCTGATTTTGTGGAGTGGACCACTCTATAGACATCTATTAAGTCCACACATTCAAAAGCTTGATTTAGTTCTAGTATTTCATTGTTGATGTTCTACCTAGATGATTTGTCTCTTTGTGATAGTGGGGTATTTAGATCCCCCACTACATTTGTATTAGTGCTTATTAGGTATTTCATGTTACTTAATATTTGTTTTATATAGTTGGGGGCATTTATATTTGGTGCATATATGTTTATGATTGTCATCTCTTCCTCTTTAATTGATTCTGCTTCAAGGATATAGTGGCCTTCTTTGTCTCCCTTAATCAGTTTTGGCTTGAAATTTAGTTTGTGAATAAGATTGCTACCTCTGCTTTTTCCTGGGCTTCTTTTGTGTGGAGCATTGTTTTCCAACCTTTCACTTTCAATCTGTGGGCTTCTTTTCGAACTTGGTGTGTTTCTTGTATACAACATATTGTTGGATTTTGCTTCTTAATCCATTCTGTGAGTCTATTTCTCTTGATTGGTGAATTGAGGTCATTGACATTGATGGTTATAACTCATATATTCTGACTTATTATTGTCATGTTTTTGTCCTTTTGTTGACTGTTTTTCCTTTTTCCCCCCTCTCCTTTTAGTTTCTTGCCTTGTCTATTTAATTTGGTCTGCAGGGCCTCATGGTGTTGTGACCTTCATTGTCTTTTTCTAGGATATTGCTTAGAATGCCTTGTCATGCTGGTCTGTTGTTCATGAAGTTTCTCAAGCATTCCTCATCATGGAAGTATCTTATTTCCCCATCCATTTTGAAAGATAATTTTGCAGGATACATCAGTCTAGGTTGGAGGTTCTTTTCTTTTAGGAATTGAAATACCTCACTCCAGGCTCTCCTGGACTGAGGGTTTGTGTTGCAAAGTATGCTGTAATTCTGATGGGCTTTCCTATGCATGTGATTTGCTTCTTTTCTCTTATTGCTTTTAGTAATTTCTTCTTCTTTTGAGTTTTAGGGATCTTGATTATTATATGTCTAGGTGTCAATATTTTTTTGATCATGGCCTCTGGGAGTCCTATATGCCTAACTTATCTGTATGTCTAATTCTTTCCTTCTGTTTGGGAAGTTTTTTTTCATTAATTCTGTGAACAGCTTTGTTTTAAGTCATTTGTATTTTCTCCTGCTACTTCATGGATTCCTATCAGTCTTATGCTATTCTTCTTTGCATCATCCAGGAGTTGATGGATCAATTTCTCATGATCCCTTACTGTTTTTAAGATACCTCTCTTTTCATGGTCACTGACTGCAATCCTATCTTCTGTATCTGAAATTCTATCTTCGCATTCTTTTATTCTGTTATGAACACTTTCAATACCATTTTTAATCTCCTGGATATCTGTTTGAATCTGTTTTATGGATTCCATTCCTTTCATCTGTTGGGCATTCGTTATTTCCATTTCTGTCTTTATGCTGGAACTTCATGGCTTCTATCATGGTCCTGAGCTCATGCTTTTTTTTTTTTTTTTTTGGTCAGTTTCTGTTCTAGAGTCTCGATTCATGTCTTTCATTTTGCTCACCATCTCTATGGTTATCTGGGAAATTATTTCTGCTTTGAATTTTTCTAGAGCTTGAATGATCTGTTTTGTTACTTCCTGTGCTATGGGTTCAGGGTGTCCTGCTGGTTCACTGTCAGACTTTTCATCTTCATTTGCCATTCTGTTTGCCATTGGTGAACTGGAAGTCTGTCCTTATGCCTTGCTTAAGTGTTTTCTCATTTTTATTTTTGTTGTTGGATTGTCCTTGGTTTAATTTCTGGGTTACTACTCAAATCTTGCTGATATAGTTGAGCTCCAGATTTTGAGCCTCCAATGACTCATAGGCCTTCACATTTTCATAATATCTGAGAAAGCAACTCATCAAATCAATCACAATCCTTTATCCCAATTGATACAATAAGCAACACAATAGGATGGAGCACAACCCACAAATTGACTACTTGTGGTAGTCATTAATCCATCAACTTTAAACCATGTGAATCAAATTAAAATCAAGGAATAGCCCAAAATATATTTGCATTGAACACACTTTTCAATATAACATCTTTGCCATTTAGGATGTGGGGCTAGACAGAGTTAGGACAAGAGGAGCAGACAAGTGAAAGAATTGGAGAAGGTATCAAGTGAAGCCAGAGGACACAGAATGACCACACAATCTTCAGGAAACTATCAAACTCAAAAGGGATAGACAGAGCACAAGAACAAGGATAATAATACACCCTCTTAACAGTAATAGGGGCTCACGTTCCCTTGAAACTATTGACCCATGAGTGAGGTAAAATAATAGAAGAAAAGAACATAGAGTAAAAAGAGAAAATTATAAAAGAAGAAGTGTGAATTAGGGCAGGAGCAGGAACAGAAAGGGAAATGAGGGATAATATGGTGAAGCAAGAGACTGAGTTGGAGAAAGAGGACAGAAAAGAGAAAGAATTTACAGAGTGGAAAGAGGAAAAGAAATAAAAAAATAATTTGAAGGGCGTCTTTCATACTGTATCTCTGCTGTCATAATATACCACGTGCACAGCCATGTGCAGAACCAAGTCTCCCAATCTCAGCTTGCCAATGGCAGATCCCCACAACTCAGACTAACCTCAAGCTGCAAGGCCCAGATTGAGTTCCCCAACTTCTATCAGGGTTGAACTCCACACAGTTCTACTACAGGTTTCCCCCACCCTTTCTTTAAATATGTTCAAAGTTGGAGGCTCAGAAAAATATCCTTTATGATCACCAATGCCTCTTCAGAGTGAGTCCAAGGAGTGGCCCAATCAGTCTGAGAGCAGTGAGGGGGGGTTTTTTCCCGGATGCCTGCATGGCTACCTTCCTTGCTGGAGCTGGTGGTAGAGCAGGCAGGGGAGGGCGTTGCTACCTGGTCCTACAGAATTGGCCCAAGCAGGCCAGAGAGAGAGCAAATGTCAAAACGGCCATCCTAAATCTCACCTCCCTTGCTCGGGCTGGTGGAACACAGGCAAGGGAGGGCATGGCTACCTGGTCCCGCACAATCCTTTATACTTCTTGATGGTTTGCCATTTTCTTTATATAAATATTACTATGATATATTTCAATATCATTCATCTAAGTGCCTCATTATGGTACGGAACTTGTTACCCGTAGTTAATGTTCACAAAGGAAATTTCTAAAATGGCATTGTATCATGTTAGTAGATTTGGGAAAATGAAGATAGATCAATGTGATTAAGATGGTGGATCTGTTAGGTGGAAAACTCCAAACTTCCACCATAACTCCTGTTTCAGCATAACACCATAACTCTTACTTCAAAGGCTGACAGAGTTGTAAACCATTTTATACATGAATAAAACTCTTTATAACACGTCAGAATATTTTATACATAATATGAAAATAAAAAATAAACACAAATATCTATTGAGTCATAATTTGAAGCATTTATAGAGATATGTTTTTATATTTTAAGAATAGTGGTTTTGAGAGTATTTTAGTTTTCTAGTAATAATACCAGGGTGGTCCATATGGCCTATACTAGCACTTTGTCTAATAATAAAAGTACATTTCTGCCCCTTTTTAAATTTTAAGGCAGCTATTTCACTATCTTTGGGGTGAAGTTATTTTTCCCTTCAGCTTCTAAAAATATTTTTAATATTCATTTAAGACCCTAAAATGCTAAAAGTTTCTCTGCAAAATAGAATACCATTTTAAATATTAAAATATTCTCACAAGAGTTGAAGTGTAGATCACTGGCAGAATGCTTTTCAAGTGTTTGTGAGGAGCCTGTGGGTTTGATCCATAGCATTGTAAAAATGAAATAAAACAAAACTGACCCAATGACAAATCAAAATTAAAAAGCCACAATTGTAGAGGTCTTATTAAATTTAATTTTTAAGCTAACCTTAACAGTGACAATGATATAGGTTCACTTATCTTGAACAAAGATCTAATTCCTCTTTTTTTTTGTATTATTGATCTTTAAATCTGTATTGCAGAAATTTATTAGAAAATTTTGTCTTAAATAGGCCAGAATTTGAATTGGAATTCTCATAGAATTTAAAATACCTAGTCATTTATAATAGAAAGTAAAATTAATATGATATAATTTGTCATATAAACATTACCAGGAAAAATTTAACTTGCCTTAATTTAATATTTTTATGCGCCTGACTTTTTAAAGTTGGATTATATCCAGAGAAAATTTTACTTTTTTCATACTAACATTGTTAATTTAGCTGTTGTTTATGTCTAATTGATTCATAATGTATTAGTATTTTGGGTATTTTAAATAAAATATTTTAAATACAAAAATTTTGCAATTTTCCTCATAGATCTGCATGGTATAAATATGGATATATTTACTTATTCTATTTCAGTTTTTTAAACATGAAAGTCTAACAAGTAATGAAATAATATGTTGGTAAGGAAGTTACTCCAGCACCCAGCCCCATCTTTTTCTTGGATTAGTCACCAAGGAAAATTGATTTGAGATTTTTGCCATCCTAACTGAGAAAACTATTTAGACTACATGTGGACCATGTGAAGCAAGCCAAACCTGGTAGTATTGGTAATTAATAAATATAATTCCAATTGCTTTACCAGGGAGGTCGTTTCCTCACTATCTCAGAAACATGAGTCTTCAGAGGCGGGGCTGCTAGGGAAAATATGTCCTTACATGAAAGTGCTGAGAGCAACCCAGACTACCTGAAACCTCCTGTGTTAAGGTCAAGAGAGTATAGTGGTACAGGCACAGTAGGCAGTGGAAAAGTTAGGACTTCTCTGAAAAACAAAAGGGAGGAAATTTAAAGAAAAAAGGACAAAATTATGAGGAGGTCATTGGTGAATATTGGTGAATATTTCTGAAAATGTTAAATGATGCCTTCATTTTAGCCAGTGGGGCTGACATTGGAAGAATCACTGATTTTTATAATATATTTATAATATAATTGCAGGAGGCAAAGAATGCACACCAGTAGAATACAAATCTTCATAGGAAACAATAAATGCGAAAACATTTTAAAACAATTTAACATTTTGATAGGTGTAGGGGTTACCTATCAGGAAGGCCAACCTATCAGATGCAGTGAAAATCAGGATGGATGTTCCCAAACAACTAAAAATAGATAAGTATGTGGTCCAAGTACTCTGATGAAAGATGACAAATAATAATAGTGAAACTGATTTGGAAGTCCCTTGTTATTTCATCTAGTAGTTTGAAATAGTTTAATTAAGCCAGTCAGTATACATAAAAATGCAGTTAGGTCAGGAGGAAATCATCCTGGAATATTAACAAGGGAGGAAGCTCGACATAAACCACCTCAGAAGCATATCTTTTTGTGAATGTCACTTCCTGCAGCCCTATGATGTGATAAGCATTGGAGTGTGTGTGTGTACAAGCAAAGTTTGAACTTTGCTGACTTGCTTCAAAAAGGAAAAGCTAAGCTACATATTCAGTCCAGCTATATAACCCTTTGAGACAAGAGTTCTGATATCACAAATTATTTTAATTAATATGTTGTTTTATTTAGCTCTGTACTCCTTTAGGAGACTGTAGTAATTCCTACAAATGCATTACAAATGCGTTACCAAAAATGCGAGGTAACTAGGAAATAGCACAGATGTATGACAATAAAACATTTTGACAAACTGCTTACTAAATAATTTTGTTCTGTATATAAGACTAAGATACTTTATAAAATGCTATAAATTATCAAGAAGTTAAATTATTTTAATTAGGCCATCCTTGTCCTATAATCTGTGTCATATAATTTCATGTCTTTGAGGGTAAAGTCTTATAGTGTAATACATAAAGCATAATAAAGATTTTCCATTTTTCTTTATAAAATTTTATATTACTTTTAAAGTACTTTATTCATTTTTTTCTTAAAATTTCCTACATTGGAATCGTACTTTATTTTTCTTTATGTACATATTATTTTTCTAACAAAAATAATAAAATACAATATCCAGGGTTTCTATTTTACCAACTACAGTGTTTTTAATTTGAAATTTTACTAAATAATTGCACATTTGCCTAGAAGTAGAAGAAAGACTAGCGAGAAAATCCAGTGTGGTCTTTGTCTTGTTCTTCCTGATGTCACAATCATGATACTGACATGGGTTTACTAAAATTTTACTGGAACTCATTCATGTCTATATGCATATTTATTTATTTTATTTTTTATTTTTATTTTTATTTATTTATTTATTTTTGGTACCGGGGATTGAACTCGAGTCCTTGTGCTTGCAAGGCAGGCCACCAAACCACTGAGCTAAATTCCCGGCCCTATGTGCACTTTTAGATCGAAACATTTTTCCCATTTTCACTATTTAAAAATATAGAGTTCATTAGTTGGTAGTATTCACAATGCTGCATAAAGATTGCTACTATCTTTTGTTATTTCCTTAAAATTATAGCACTTATCTGGATTCCTGTATTTACTGCCCAACTAGGATGCTAAATATCTATCACCCTTCCTCTTTTTCATTTCCTAAGACCTGGCCGTCACTGATCACTGCACTGGTATCTTGTTTGTTTATAAATTCTTAGAGTATGTAATATGAATTTCTAACATTACTCAGAAAATAATTTAAGCTTCATCTATGATTCTTAGCTATTCGCCTGAGTGAGAACTCTAAGCCCTGCAGAAGACATTTGAATCAAAACATTTCTTTTTCATTTCTACATGTTTAAATTTGCCTGCTACAGTTGTTGACAAATCTCCTCCTGGTGATCACAACTGAAACTTCAAATCACTCTTTAAGGCTTCAGTGACCAAATGGAGAAGTTGTCAAGAGAACTCTGTGACGGGAGAGTGTGCATGTGTATACACACACACACCCTGCAGAAGACATTTGAATCAAAACATTTCTTTTTCATTTCTACATGTTTAAATTTGCCTGCTACAGTTGTTGACAAATCTCCTCCTGGTGATCACAACTGAAACTTCAAATCACTCTTTAAGGCTTCAGTGACCAAATGGAGAAGTTGTCAAGAGAACTCTGCGACGGGAGAGTGTGCATGTGTATACACACACACACACACACACACACACACACTCTATTCATATGTCAGGTTTGTTGGCTTTCCAAAGTTTTGTCATCTTACCATGAACAATTACCAATATCATGGTATAATTAGCAGTTTAAAATACACTGTTTATAGAAGGTTTTGATGCATAGCAAAACTGAGCAAAAATGTAGTCTTTACATAATTGTTACCAATACACACGCCCAGCTAATTCACTACTAGCGTCTCATATCACAACGTGACAGTTGCTGTACTTAACGTATTTACATCCACACATCATTACCCAACCTCTGTAGTAACTGGGGATTCATTTCCTCTGTCTGACAAATGTATGATGACATTTACCCACCAATTTATCATGATGCAGAGTAGCTCTACTGTCCTAAAAGTCTTAAGGTTTTGCCTATTTACCCTTTCCTCACCAAATCCTGAGAAACAGATATTTTCACTATCTCCATCCTTTTCCAATTTCTACAATATAATCTCGTTGGAATAAATCAGTAAGTAATCTTTTCAGACAGACTTCTTTCAAGTTTCCTCTATGCATTTTCACGGCCTGAAATCTCAGCTCTTTTTTGGTGCTGAACATTATTTTCCTGTCTGGATGTACCACAGATTTTTATTCAGTCATTTACAGAAAGGTGCTCCAATTGATTCCAAATTTATGTAATCATAAATAAAGACGCTGATAATATCCATAAGAAAGTTTTCCTGTTTATATATGTTTTCACCTGATTTAGATAAACATCAGGTAGTAAAATTGCTAGATCCAATTTTACTAGACCTTAGTGTTGATTTTCGATGTACTCTCAAGGCTGGTGAAAATAACTCAAGTGCTTTTGTATAATTATTTTCTATTATTTTCAATAGATGGAATAATTTGAAATCTAAATGACAAATCGCAATTGTTTAGGTAAAACTCATATGTTGGCTTTTGATAATTTTATTTCAATAGAAACTAAACTTGCATACATGGATCTATATTTATGAAATATGTGAACTAAATCATTAATTATGCTTTTATTATCAGTATATTCTGATACATTGTAAATAAAATATTTCTATATCAAAATAAATTTTAAATACCCATAATTATTAAAACAATATTATGTATATAGCCAATATTTTTCCAATTATACTACATATATAAAGCCTAGGAAAAATGTTATACTTGCAAAATTATTGACTTTTCTTCAATAAAGGGCATGTTCAAGTTATACTTGATTTAGAGCATGTCTCAGGTTCATCATTTCACAAACTAAAATTTTTTTCTATAAAAATATTAAAGACACAAAGAGTAAACAAATATTAGGGGTGGGAAAACAGTGGAAGAGAATACTTGGGCACTGGAGTAGAAAAAATTTAGACATAATATAAATAATTAACTTTTAGGCAGCCTATAAAGTAAAGGGAATGTTCTCATCTTGCTTATAGGACCTCTATTTTTTCAAAGAAATTTCAAATGCAGGATGCTAGCTACTCTGGAAAAGTTCATTATGTGTATAACTCACATATTAGAAATTCTGAAGCCATACCTTAGAACTGAGGTAAAACTGTTTTTCATATATAAGCTACTTACTATCTGGCCCTTTGGAGAAAAAAGTTTGCTGAGTTCTAACTGGCAGACTATCTCAAACAAAAACACATAAGAAAAATACACACATTGTTTATCACACTATGGAATTTAATAGTCAGTATTGGCTACATATTTTTGTACTTTATTAATAAAAGTTAAAAAACATTATATTTCCATTTACTGCTATAACAAATATCACTTTAAAAGGAATATGCTGAATTTCAGGTATCATTGTAAATTAACATAGCAAAGTGTAGCATATTTTTTAAAAGAAAAAGGAAATAAAATTGTATAAAATTAAATATGTGAACTAAATCATTAATTATGCTTTTATTATCAGTATATTCTGATACATTGTAAATAAAATATTTCTATATCAAAATAAATTTTAAATACCCATAATTATTAAAACAATATTATGTATATAGCCAATATTTTTCCAATTATACTACATATATAAAGCCTAGGAAAAATGTTATACTTGCAAAATTATTGACTTTTCTTCAATAAAGGGCATGTTCAAGTTATACTTGATTTAGAGCATGTCTCAGGTTCATCATTTCACAAACTAAAATTTTTTTCTATAAAAATATTAAAGACACAAAGAGTAAACAAATATTAGGGGTGGGAAAACAGTGGAAGAGAATACTTGGGCACTGGAGTAGAAAAAATTTAGACATAATATAAATAATTAACTTTTAGGCAGCCTATAAAGTAAAGGGAATGTTCTCATCTTGCTTATAGGACCTCTATTTTTTCAAAGAAATTTCAAATGCAGGATGCTAGCTACTCTGGAAAAGTTCATTATGTGTATAACTCACATATTAGAAATTCTGAAGCCATACCTTAGAACTGAGGTAAAACTGTTTTTCATATATAAGCTACTTACTATCTGGCCCTTTGGAGAAAAAAGTTTGCTGAGTTCTAACTGGCAGACTATCTCAAACAAAAACACATAAGAAAAATACACACATTGTTTATCACACTATGGAATTTAATAGTCAGTATTGGCTACATATTTTTGTACTTTATTAATAAAAGTTAAAAAACATTATATTTCCATTTACTGCTATAACAAATATCACTTTAAAAGGAATATGCTGAATTTCAGGTATCATTGTAAATTAACATAGCAAAGTGTAGCATATTTTTTAAAAGAAAAAGGAAATAAAATTCTGTATAATATTGTTTCACTCACATAAAAGAGAAAATCTACAAGACCATCCTCAAACATTTTTAGATATACTCAAATTACAAAATCTATGCATGATAATAACAAATTTAGAATAGCTTTCACTTCTGCTGTGTTTGTGAATGAAACAAGGTCCTGAAGTGAACAAAAAAGAGTTGCAATTTTACTTCTATTATTTCACTATTGACACCTGCATTTTGGTTCTCCACCCTTTTAAATGCTGAGTAGTTAACAGAAAAGCATAAGCACTTTGAATCTTGGGGAAATCTCTGTGTTCACAATTAGAACATAATTTAGATGAGTTTTGAAATTTGGAAGCCGTGCTCCTTATGGAATCTCTGAATATATTATGCCAATAAAAGTTGCACTAATTTTTAAAATACTCTTTGATGTTTGAGGTTATTTCCATACCACTATTCTAAATTGTGAATTATCCTTAATTCTTTACTGAGATGTACCATCCTGAATCAACATCACAAAACCTGTTTTTATACCTCCAAACATAAAGGAGTATCAATTTGTATCATTGGTTCTAACTTAGAAGAACAGAAAAAGGTACTCAGCATCCTCATGAAACTATGCAGTATTCTCTATGTGTAGTTGTAATTGTAAATATGATTTATGTAAGTATATTTTTAATAAATATTTTTACTTTAAAATAAATACATCCTATGTTACACCATTAGTCCTTTATTCCCAAACCCCAAAGTACCTTTAAAATAGTAGGCACTCGGTAAATATTTTTTAAAAGCAGTAGAAAATGTCACTGCTCTTATATGGATCTGAGAGTTAGTTTCTTTATCATCAAGAACTATGGTTGAAATATTTGTCTTCAAATTGACAGCTCCCAGTACAAAGAGAATACTTACCTTGTCATCAAATGGTTGCAAAGAAGATGATTTGAAGATGATCTCAAGAGGATAAGCAGAATATGCTTTAAAAACCATTGAAACATTCCTTTCTCAATCATTTTATCAATAAATTATAATGATAAATGTTTATTTATATGCTCATCATTAAAAGTGAACTAATATGGCCATATGACTGACATAACTTAAAAAGCACATAATTTTGACAGTCCCCTTAAAATCTTACTGGATGCCTGTATCAATCAGCCATCTTAGGTGACAAAATGCAAGACACTTGTAGCTTCAAGGAGAATAGACTTGTGTTGCCTAAAATTTTAGAGGATTCAGTCCATGGTTAACTGGCTGCAAGGAAGAAACAACATGGCACTGAGGCATGGCAGAGGAAGGATATTCAACTTCTGGCAGCCAGGAAACAGTAGAGGCTAGGAAGAAGGAGAGAGAGACTCCCAGAAGGCATACCCCTGTGACTCAACTCCCCTACTAGTTTCCATCTGTTACTATTACATTCAGTCATGATTTTATCACTGGGTTAATCTATTGATGAGTCTGACATTTTTGTGACCCAATCACCTGTTAAGGCTATGTGCCACGGCTGATCATTGTTGCCTTAGTCATCCCCTATCCACGTTACCTCTAAATCATAGCAATGCTTACTTCGTATCCACTGTGATTGTAGGTGCAGAAGGAAATCCAGAATATAAAATAATAGAGAATCTAAACTGGTAGTCACCTTCAATAATGTCACAAAGGAGTCACCCAAATATTTCAGCTCAGATGTAAACAATTCAAGGATGACTTCCCAGAAGATCGAAATTAAAACAGCACTTTCTGTCATGTAGAACAATGTGAACATTTTAATAAGTATCCCTTCTACCCCACCACCCCTACCACCCATGTCCACCAGCAGATGGAAACTTTGGTGAATGAGGCACTTTCCAAGTCTTTGTTTGAAGTGCCCTTTTCTGCGTTTCAAAAGTTAAGACTTTGGGATTATTTTACTTACAGTGGAAATTGGCTAAGAAAAGAAAGATGAGTAATAACTTTATTAATTTATGAATAATGTAAAATATACAAGATATCTTTTTGTTAATGTACATACTGATATCTGTGTAAAATGATTCTTATTGAAGCATCATTACTTAGTTTTCAGTATGGCAAAAATGATTAAAGAATAACATTTATTAAACGAAAACCTCCTGAAAAATCAACATAATGGATTTTATTGAAGCAAAGAGCAATTCATGAATCAGGTAACCATCAAAACAGAGAGAGGCTCTGAGAGCTCTGTTCCTGTAGCATGAAGAACCGGTAACTTTGGAGGTAATGAAACTCCCATTGGTTACAGCCTGGAAACTGCCTTAATTGGGCAGAGTGTGATGGGATGTTAACTGTATTTGGAGATGGAAAAGTGAAGGAACCTAGTTGTGTATAAGCAATGAACTGATTGGCTGACTTTTGAAGGAAATGTTTCCAAGTTCCAGTTTGTTAAGAGCTAGGGGTACAAAAACAATGGCAAACTAATGATTTTCTGATTCTTTTACTTTAATACGTGTTGCATTAAACACATGAGGGTTTTTAAAGTATATGAGAATGAACATGTATACATTTTAATACATGAAAAGTATATAATATACATTTACAGGAATCAAATTTAGCCTAGTCAGAGAGTAAATTTCTTCCCCAGTTTTCGTCGGTAAAGATAACCAGCAGAGAGTTTAGCACTGGATATTTTCAATTGATGAGCTGCTTTGCAAGACCCTGATAGATCTCCATTCTAGAAAAGCAGAGACCATGTGAGAGGCAGAAATGAAAATCACAGGGCTGTTACAGAGCCGAATTCCCTGAACAGAGCAGCAGTAGCTTTTCAGGGAACTACGCTTTGTGGAGTAACAGGGACAGTGGAAGGACAGCAGCACATGGAGGCGAGCTATGCAGTGGGCAGAGCAGAGGAGCAGTGTGGGATTGTCAGGAGCGGCCCGGCAGAGCTGGGTCCCATGCAAACAGAGACTCCTGCCTCAGACCCTGCTTCAAGAGTTACAAAAATCCTTCCGTCGTTTGTTAATTCAAATGGGCACTTGTATTTACACAACACAGAATAGGTCTAATTGAGGATAAATGCAAGCTTTGAGATTTTGACAATACAAGATTAGTGTAAAATGATCTAGGACACACAGAATGTTTATATGTCTTAAACAATCAAGATGAGGGTCAGAAAAGTTTAGCAGTGTTCGACTAGAAATCTGCAGGTGAAATCTTTCTGTATCAACTCCACCATCACTTCTACTTCATTAAAATTGCTCAGAAAACATATTTGGAAGGTTTCTATCATTTTTAACTTTGATTTTCTTTGGTACACACATGCAGAACTGTCAAAGGTATATAGGCCATTATCTGTATATCATTAGAGTATTTCTGTTGGTTCCACTTGGTTTTCAATGTTCAGATATTAACTTTCAAAAAAACATATATATTCAATCTTATGAAATGAATGGAAAAATTAATTCAGAAGTTTTAAGTTGGCCCAATTATTGTAGTTTCCATTTACATACTCCAACATGACAAATATCTTTTATTTTACTGCAAAATTGGAATCTTAAATTTGTACAGGTGTTTCTTTTATCATAACTTCTCTAAAAAAAGTAACATAAGCAAATAAATAAAAATAAATGAAGACAGGTATTTTGAATAAAATGAAAAGTTTTATGGAATGTCTTAGGAATCTAGTCAATGTCAACTGAAGACAAGAAGCTGAAAGTTGCTGAAAAGATGTCAATAATTATAAGAAATTATCTTTAAATCAATATCTTAATATAGTTGAAGTTAATGAATCACTTCTCTAAAATGAGTACATAATTTAAAAATGAAAGAAGTATGTCAATATTAAAAAGAATGATTCTTAAGCAGGTGTTTAATTAAGAAGATCTAAAGACTAAATCTAATGTGAAAGTACGTCAAAATCCCAAAGAGCTTAAGCAGGAAACTTTAAAGGCAGTGCAGCAGCATATATTCTGAAATACATTATCATGAGATTATACTAAAGGCTTAAAACAGACATCTATGAACAAAAATGGCATTTTCCCAGACTGAAATTTAATAACTGAAAAGTAATAAATCACATTTATCATTAGTGATAAATCGGTTAATCTAAATCGAGTGTTGGTATGCCTTAGAGATTACACCTAAAATTTTAATTCCATTTTAAATTTTCTATGATATTTCCATGACTTCATCTAAATCTGTATACCAGTTTCAAGGTATAATACATAATTGATATTAAAATCTTGCCAAGTATGTGTATATTTTTCAGGCACTGTGCTCGTTTGACTATTCTAACAGAAACAAAATTCAGTACTTTAATAAATACATTTTGTTCTATTAATCTTAAATGCTATACGGCAGCAGCAATGTAGACTAACTTATTCCCATTCTATTTTGATGTTCTGGACTTTAAAGTTTGCAAATCATTGCAGATAAAGAGCTAGAGCATCATCTCTCCATCACATCTGCCCAGATACCATGGCAAAGAATTGAGTTCGGAGCACATTCTTCTTAAAGGACAGGGCCAGACAGTGACATTGGGGCCACTTTGTACATATCAGAATTTGCCAGCAGAGGTCACATCTTGCTCCAAGGGAGACAACTGGGCCACCACTTGCCATATGATAATAGCAAAAAAAAAAAAAAAAAAAAAAAAAGTTTATATTGCTCCTTTTAGGACACCAGTAGTCTCACAAACCTGTGTAAGAAATATTAAGAATACATTTTTAAATTTTTGAGAAGCCTCCATACTGATTTACCTAGTGGTTGGCCATACTAGTTCACTTAGTCGTACTTATTCTCATGAAATATATCACCTATTATTTTTGTACCCCCCCTCATTTGGGGCAGGGTCTTGCAATGTAGCCCAGGCTGTCCTCAAAGAGCTGTGTGCTACCACATCCAGCTAGCTTGATCTCTTATTTTCAGCTTTTCTGAGCCTTTCAATAGCTTTTATCTGCATTAATGTTTTCTCCAACTGTCTCTTAAAAGAGAATTATTTTCTATCTAATCAAGATTGATAGGGCTGGGTGTTTAGCTCAGTGGTTCCGCTGCCTGCATCGCAAGCACAAGGACCTGAATAAAAGATTAGAGTATGCCGAACTAATGCATTTTTTAAAAGTAATAGACATTCATGGAGCAATCAACACAGCCAGAACTATAAACTTGTGAATTTTGTGTGCACTAAGTTCAGAGAATTTTTCTTTTTTACCTTAGAAGTCAGGTAGGGAAGGTCATAGGAAAGATAAAAAGGGAGTCACCAAGAGTGGTGAAATCTTGTTGAGACAAGCATTTCGGACTTCCTTTGGGCAGCAGTCACCCTTTCAGCCTTCAATAGTAGATAAGACACTGCAGTTTACACTTAAGTAAACCTGGGGAAATGTGGATGTCTAAAGGTTGACTCTGAACACAGGTCCCTGACATCTTTTAGTCACAGAGAGGCATGCTGACTATTGCCTTCCCTGCAGGGACATCACACACGATTGCGAGAAGTCTGAGGAGCTTCTGCTGTGGCTGCTATTTACACTTCATTCTCTAATCAGGTATACCTGACACAGCCACTTAATAGCAAACATCCTGTCACATCTCCTTAAAGACTTCCCTTGGATCCACGGAGATTATTGCTTAACTATATAAAAAGTGTCATTTGAATATGTCACCTTAAATAACTGGGGATAAAAAAATCACTTTATATACTTGAATCCAGCCATCTGCCTTTGATGTTCATCTTGAGGTCAATGAATTTGGGGAAAAAAAAGTGTAACCATTGTCCTTTCTGCAAAGCATATTTACAGTGAAGCGTATCATTCCCATTGTAGCTGCAATTTCTGCATATTAATGAGGGATTAATGGAGGCATTGTTCTTCCTCAAGCAATTCTAAGAGTAAGTGAAATACAAATTATATACTATATTCTTCACTCTACTATTGTAACTTACACAAGCTTTCAAAATTGTCAGTGTTTTTATAAAATTCCAGAATAATATCCAAATACAATTTATTTCACAAATATCAAACAGCATAATTTTAATAAAAATATGTGTATGTAAGAGAAAGGTATTTGTGCCCTGAAATCTCTATTGAACCATTGATTCTTGTACCAATCTGAAACTAAATACACTACCTTTGAAATGGTAATGATTTTCTCTTGAAGTTTCTTAAAAGTAGAGATCTTTTTATCCACATCAGTTTCTGCACTTGGTCTTTTTAGTACCACTCAGTGTTGAAAACGTGCTTATCTAAACACTCTCAGCTCCAAATGGAACCACCTTTTTCATGATGCCATCATTACAAACTGTCTACTATCTGGAATTAGTCACAGCTTTTCTGTCTTACAGTCAAAGCACCTATGGAACTTACAGCTTTATGGTCCTTGTAGATCTGAAGCTTTACATTTCTTGTGTATGTTTCAACTGTTATTGCATACTGTCCTCTAAACTCTTTCAGTTTTCACAAACATATAATATTTGACCTATCTGATCATATGTTCAGTGAAAGTAAACACACATATGGAAAAATTAAACCTTATTTATGACACAGTTCTTTTGCTTCAAGAAACAGTAGTGGGATGACATTGACAAAATAATTTTGAGAATATTCTCCTCACAAGAAGTTTAGTTGCTTGAGAGATTTTTATCTTTATAATTCCAAAATTCCTTCTTGTTCTGTTTATCTATGTCTATGTGAGATTCATTACATACACATCAATCAAAAGATACAACCAAATCACTTCCATTGCAATTTCAAATGCTTACCATCCCAATTATTTAAATACAGGATGACTAAAAATTGTATTTTTTCATTAATTTTATAAGATAATATAATAGGAAATATAAGAATGACAATTTTATTCAATTATTTTTCAATGCATGGAATATCTTAAATTTTTCAATGCATAACAGTATGTTACAATCTCAGTAGTTATCTAGTCTGTTTCCAAATTCTTTGTGAATTATTGTCTTTCTCTTAACAACACACTCTGCACTGTTGTGTAGACCTTTCACTCTTTCCTGTGGATAGTATAATTTCAATAACATATCTACTCACTAATCATAATGGTAAGATGTAGATGATGGATTTCCTGGTTGTCATTTTGTTATACTGTAATTTTCAATTAATTGGTCATTAGACCTGATATAAGTTGTCAGTGACTCTTTGAACCAACTTGGTTTGAATAAATAAAAACAAGTTTCTCAAGGTGCATAAATATTTTATAATGATATGTTTTCTCACTTGTTAATTGCAGGTTAGCTTGCTAGTTATTGGTCAATTTGTCAACACTACCAGAGAGTTATTATAATCAGTGAATACTATTGGAATTTTTAAAGTTTTGTTTCCTATTTCAAGTTCTACTGTTTCTTTATTAGGAATAGTTGACAAGGAGACATCTTTTTTGTCTTTCCATTTCATAGCACAGACTCTTCCTTTTTAATTGGTTAAGATCTTTTCAGTTTTTACTTTGCAGATCTTTCGGCACTTCCTTCCTGTTTGCAGTCCCGCAAATGCGTCATGTTTCTACTGCAAGATAATATCACTGTGTTCTGGAGAAGTATAGAAATTATATCTAATGCACATGCAGTAAAGGATTTTATGGATTGTAGCACAAAATGATAGGTTATTTTTCACAAGTAAAATTAAAAAAATGTATTAGTAAAAGAAAATAACCAGAACCTGTTATTTGATTTCCCTAGAAACAAACTTCAAAGGCAGATGCAATATTCCAAATTTTAAAAGTACCCAAAAGTACTTGATACACAACAAATAAACAGATGTATTAGTGTATCTTATGGAAACAGAAACTGATCGGTTGAAATGACACCTGCCCCAGTGACTCTGGTGATAGGAGGCAAGGCAGAGCCCAAGTGAGCTCTGAGTACAACACTTAGTGATTAAATGTATACACTCAAAACAACAAAATGAATGAGATAAAGATTTAACTTTTTTTTAACGTTTCAGAGGTTCTTATTCCTAGCTAGAAGAACTTGATCTAGTTATCTACCCAGGAACAGCTTTTGCCACAGGAAAAAAAAAATTGTTTTTAAATTCTAAATAGTGAAAATGCATGCCTAATATTTTGAAGTGGGTAAGAATTGACATGTAATCTGTTACTGATGCTAAAAAAAAGAGGAGAGCCAATGGGGTAGCGGGAGTGATGCTCTATCTGAGGACTCAGGGGAGAACCACAATACACTTAAGAAAATTTGCATAGAAAAGATAGTTCTCAAATTTCCTTTCATGTATCGCCACGAGAAGAACATGCAAACACTGAAGAAAGACGTAAGGTAAAAGGAACATGAAATTTAGTTTATAGTAGTTTTAAAAGATTCTGCTGGAATTTTCAATTCTTCAGGAAAACTGAAAGTTGGAAATATGACAGAGAATGTATCCTGGGAAACGGTTTGGGGGATGAGGAAAATAGCGTGAATCGGCTCTATTATTCAGAGAACAGAGATAAGCTTATTAGAAGAAGATATGCTAGAATATGCTACAACTGCGGGACACAGTGGAGGAAAATATCATCCGGCCATCACCTGGCAAGTAATGCGATAGTTTCCAGACAGTAACCACGTGTAGCTCTGCCTGAAGGAATGTCAAGGGCTAAATTTATCGATGGGCTTTCCAGGAGAACAAGGTGGAGGAGAGATATCATAGAGAGAAAAGAAGTAGGAATCCAATAGTACAGGATAGATGTGATATTCATAGATTGAAAATACAAGCAAAAATGATATCAGTGGCTTAGGACACCCCTCACCACATAACATGAGTACCAATCCCACAGACTTTCTAGTCTCTTGGATAAAACGTTGTAATATTTACATAGAGCCTACACACATTTTCCCATATGAATTATTTCTGTCTATTACCTATAAAATTCCTAATACAATGTAAATGCTACATCAGTTGTTTTACTGTAATAAACTTTGTAAGTCGTTTGGGGAATAATGACAAAGAAAAAGTCTACACATAGAACACATGTAAGTTTTAAGAATATGTTTGCTGTGCCGTTGGTTGATGCACTTGCATCTCACTGATATGAAGACCTGACTGCATGTAATAATTTGACTGTGAGGTTTAATTGCTAGTAAGTGATCACTTTTGTCTATCTTGATTATATGAACATATTTGATGATGTGATTATTGGAAAATATTAAAGGTGAAAGGGCAGAATGATTTAAATTACTCTTTTTTTTTTAATTTAAACTAATCTTGAACTCTAAACAGACCTGGAAAACTTCATAAAACTTTTCTTTTAGTAATTGTGCTGAGAATTGCTTCAGTCCAGTTTCTGTTGATGCTATACATATATTACCATGATTTAGCTTTTATTTTTCCATACCAGGATTGAACTCAGAACTTCTGTGCTTGCAAGGCAGGTGTGATGCCACTGAGCTAAATGCCTGGCCCTTTGAAGTTTTTAAAAGTAATTTTATTGGTACATTTTAGGCATACAATATAATGACATTCATCACTGGAAATTTGTACTATTACATAATAAGTATTGATTCTTATTTTTCCCCATTCCCCTGCCCTCCCTTCAACCCCTCAACTCCACTCTATTTAAAAGACTTTGTTTTCTTCACTTTCTCATTAATTTCATTCCCTTCCTTTCCCTCTCACTTTGCCTTCCCCTTTGCATCTTTTCTTCCTGTTTCACATTATCTATTATATTTTTGTTCTATATCACTTTCATAATTTTCAATAGCTTACTAAAGGAATTCAAACTTTATGTGCTGGTCATATATTTTTAACAGTAAAATCTGTGAAATAAACACAAACTAAAAACAAAGTAAAGACAATGGGGTATATTGAATGAATTTATAGCAGATCTACAATTGTAGAAAAAAATGAAGGCAGAAAAGACTATGATATAAAATATATAGAGAGAAAAGGCATAAGTAAAATTGAATATAAGCCCAGTGAACTATAGGATAACTATAAGAAGACTAATATATATGCAATGTAATTCAATTTCTTATGGGGTTGCCAGAAATATATTTGAACATTATTGGTCAACATTTTTCTAAATTCACTGAAATTTTAGGCCAATAATTTCAATTAGGTCAAGGCTTAAGGAAATCAGGAAAACTGTAGTAACTCACAGCACGTTCGATTTGTTCAAATTTGTGTTAAAATATTATTTAAAATAGCCAGAGAACAAAGGAATAAGTGAAGGACAAAGGTAAGTATGGCAACAGATATTTTTTATTGAAAAAAAGGTGTACATATGAGCAAGATGATTCTCAAGCAGCATTTTTTAAACTCTGAAAAAGTGTCAACATAGAATTCTATACCCACAAATAATACGTCAAAAAGGAAGATGAAGGGAGACTTTTGAAAACCTGCAAAGGCTGAAAGAATTCAGCAACACAAGACAAACTAAGAAATGTTAAAGGAATTTCCTCAGATGGAGGAAAAGTGACACCAGATAGAAATACTCCTCTATAGCCCAAAGGAAAAGGTGTCCCCAACGTGCTAACTGCCTGAGAAAACAAAACCATTTAAAATACTTTAGAATCTTTAAAGTGTATTTGAAAGCTTAAACAAAATTTGTAATGATAAAGAAGCGTGATTATAACATGTGAGATAATGTAGACAAGGGAGCAGTACAAACGTCAGTAGAGAAAAATCAGAGTATCCCAAGGTTCTTTCACAGCATGGATGTAATTGATAACACCTAAAGGCAGCCTACAATCAGATAAGGTGCCTGTGATAAATTCTAAAGCTAGCAATCAAATTATACAATGAGGAATGATAGCTAAAAACTAAAAATAAAATAAAAAGAACATAAGTGAAATAATCCATTAATCAGAAAAAGTAAAGAAAAAAAGAGAAAAAAGTAGAGGAAAATGCATAATTGAAAGAGAGAACATATAAAAAGATGATTTATTTATACTTAACTTTTAACTAACAAAAGTCAGCACTTTGGTTATGTCTATTTACACTGTTTATCCTTAAACTTACCAATAATTCCATTAACAGTAAATAGTTTAAACATCTTAATTAGAGAGCAGAGCAGGGCATGGTGGTGCACACCTGTAATTCCAGAACTCGGAGGCTGAGGCAGGAGGATCACTGTGAGTTCAAGACCAGCCTGGGCTACATAATGAGTTCCATGTCATCTCAACTAATTAGTGAGACCCTGATCCAGAACCCAGAACTCGGAGGCTGAGGCAGGAGGATCACTGTGAGTTCAAGACCAGCCTGGGCTACATAATGAGTTCCATGTCATCTCAACTAATTAGTGAGACCCTGACTCAAACAAAACAAAACAAACAAACAAAACAAGAGCAGAGATGACTATATTTTAAAAAGAAAGATAACTACAATAAATGAACTTTAAGTATAATCATATATGGGAAGATAAGATAAAAGCTATATTAGAGAACAGCAAAAGGGTAAATGATAAAGAAATGTGAATTCATCAAGACACAAATAAATTAAAAGTAAATTATGAAAAAATATGTGTATTCAAGAAAATTAAAAATCCCTAGAATATTCCATTTTAAGGTTATTTCTCAATAGAATGAATTACCAATTGCTTTATTTTCAACATTCTATTTATTTATGTCCAGTTGACAAATAATCATTTTTATTTCAGGGCTACAAAACAATGTTTTGATCTATAAAAATATATATGTGTTATACAATGATTCATTAAAGTTCACTAACATATACATCACTTAGAAATTGGGAGAAGAATATTAAATTTTCTTTTAGCAATTCTGAATTATACAACACATAATAACTTCAAAACTGTCTTGTATGTAATATGTGGTCCAAAAGTAATGTAGATGGATGCTAAATGATGGAAGTCTGGTTTCCTAGTGTTGAAGAAGGAATTTAAGGATCAGCAATGGGAACGAAAGAGCCTGCAATGGACCTTGCTTGGGTAGGTATAAGTATCTGTGTATAACGGTCGCTACACATGGAGAAAATGGGTGAGTTGGATATAGACATTTAGTGGATTTTCTTCATCATTTTTTCTCTAAAATATAGTTATGTCAAACTAAAAAAAATGAGAAGAAAAACTAGTGTTAGAACAATTATATTTCAGAGTAAAAAAATCATCAAATACAAATAATATATTTTCATAGTAATAAAAGGTCAGCTCCTTAGAATGACAATAATTCCAAACAATGCTGTGCTTAATTTAGTAAGAGTTTTAGAGCATAGGCCATGACACCGACTAGAACATCAAAGACAGATGAGTGAATCAGAATTTCTTGTCAGAGGTTGCAATAATTATTTCTAAATACTTGATAACTAATTGAAATAAAATCATGAAGAATGTAAGAAAGTTGAGAATGTTTTCTACAACTGCAAAACAAGATGTATAAAGATCGATCACATTCAGAACCAAAACAAGTAACAGTATCTTTCAAAGGAATCAAATTACAAGTATATTTTCTTACCCCTGTGGATTTTGATTAGAATTTTTTCCACTTTTATTTATTTTTTTCCTCAATGAGTTTATTGGTACATTTTAGGCATACAGTACAGTTACCTTCATTATTGGGATCTTGTACCTTCGCATGACAGGTCTTGGTTCTCATTTTTTCCCCTTGTCCCTGCCCTCCCTTCACTCCTCCTACCCTCCCCCTTTACAAACACTTCAATTTCATTTTTTCATTTTCTCATATTTTTTTCTTTTCCTTTTTAGGCTTTCCCCTACCCTTCCCACTTTCCCTACACCTTTAGCCCCTTTCTTCCTATTTCACATTGTCCATTATATCATGAGGATCTTATGTACTATTATAGTTTATTCACACCAGAGAAAATATCCAGATGGATTAGAAATTAATAATCAAACACAAGGGGAAATTTCTTTAAGTATTAAGAAATCACATTGGCCAAATAAAATCAACATTAAATAATACATTATTTTGAACATATAAAAATTAAGTTTTTTAAAAGAATTTTAAAGCAATGAATGGCTACACGATAAATATCTAAGAGTTGGGGATATTGCTCAGTGGTACAGCATATGTCTGTCATGCATGAGGCTCTGGGTATATATATCCCCAGAAGTGAAAACAAAAAGCTAAAAGAATTATGTTTAATTATTTCACTTTTGACTTAAAAAAAAATCTAGACAGTGAGGAATAAATTAAGAGAAGAAACAGTAGATATCAAAGCAGAAGTCTCTGCAATAACAAAACAAAACAAAACAAACAAAAATGAAAAAATAGTTGTCAAAAGCCAGAACCTGGAGAACTTTGATGAATTTGTTAACTGTCTTAGCAGATAGAGAAGAAAAAGGAATATACCAATAAAGTGAACCAGAAAAGTACACCACTACACATGCTGAATTTTGAAAAGTTAAAAGGAAATCATTAACAATTTATGGCACATAACTTAACAACCTAAACTGGACCAATTCCTTAAAACAAAAGTGACCAAAACTCAACCAAGAATAAAATGAAAACCAGAATAACCTCTTACATATTTTAAAGACAAAATTTTAACTCAGGGATTTATGAAAAGAAGGTTCCAATATCACGTGGATACTTTTATCAAATAACTACTATTTTATGTGGCTTCAAATATTAATAGTAATGTATGATAAATATTTAAAGAATCAAACACCAGTTCTCTGACTTTACAGAGAAACTATTTCCCAAATCTCTTCATAAATTCAGAATTATTGACTAAAGCAAACATCTGACTAAAACACAATTTATAAAGATATGAGAAAAAATGTAATATTAAATAATTATCTGATCATAAACTATATGCATGATTCCAGATATTTTAAATTCAATTTTAGCAAATTTAACATATAAAAACAATGTTACATCATGATTGTGCATAATTTTCCCCTAGCTATGCATCAATTATAGTCTATTGTATTTGAAAACTTAAAGAAAATATGACATCCATACTGATTCAAGAACTCTCAGCAAGGTAGGAATTAATGTGAACTTGCAATCTTCAAAAGGACATCTAGGAATTGAATTTTACAATCCACACCACACTGCCTGATGGACTATGGGATACCGTTCCTTCAGAAACTGTGGTAGAGAATGTGGTGCTCTGGTTCCAAGTTTTATTCGGCACTGTACCAAAATTGGAAGTGTATGCAGAAAGCTCTGAGTCTAGTATGAACAAAGCTACATCTACATAACACCTTAAACATTAACAAATACAAAATAAGAGGAAGTGTCCACATTCATGAAGTAGGATGGAAAAATAGCAAGGTAAATTATTAACATAAATGAATTTCATAGAAAATCAGAAATTTCCTCCCGCATGTACTCATAGTGGAAATGTTATATTTCATAAATATTTTTAAAAGATTTTTCCCCCTATATTTTCATACTTGATACTTTTCAGGTATTATATTTCTTTTTGTAGTTATTCAATGAATGATTTTGACATGACTGTCAATAATGTGGCTATTATTAATCAGAATCATATGAAAACAGAATATTATCAGGAATTGAATAAATTTAAAATACTGAATAACAAAATATTAATAAGGAAATATCTTTCCTATTGTTTATTGTGATTTTTAAGAATTTTTAAAATAAGCACATATGATATTATATTCATTTGATACATAAATGTACAGAGGATACACACAAATATAGGTTAAGGTATCAGAAAAATTAACATTAATCCATCCATGTGTTTATATTATTTAGACTCTACTAGAATTTAGGAAACAAGAGCATTCTAGATTATTACTGAATTTTAAAAAATAAAGATTACAAATAAAGCACTTTTGTACTTCAAATGAACCCAATAAAAATGGTGCATTTCATAGGAAAAGATTTGAAAAGATTTTAAAGAGATAGTATTTGATGAGAATCTTGAAGACCTATTACATTTTGATGTGTGAAAAACGGGATAAAGAGTAGTATTTTAAGTTGAAAGATCATAAAGAAAAGTACAACTGAGTGAGACATAAAATGCATTAAAGGAACAATCAGTAACTAAATAATGTTCCTGTAGAGAAATAGTGATCATAATGCATTATGCAAAAAAAAAAAAAAAGGATGGACATCTCGTAGATGACCTTAATTGGTAAAAAGAAAAAGACAAAGAAAAAAAGAAAGAAAATTGCACTTATTTCAGGAGGCAGTGGAGAGATTAAATGCCTTAGACCAAGCAAAAAGGAATGTGCACCTATTACATGTCAATATGTTCCTCTGGGTTCTACCAAAGTTAAAACCTGAGATGAGGTCTTCTGTGCAGAAGGTGTTCATGACATAAAATCTCAGGTGGGAAGAAAAGGGAAGCAGGCAAAAAAGCCAAGATAATGATGCACTACTCAGCTTCCCACTGTGGGCAGTAGGGGTTCACATCCACTCTGATTTTTTTGTTAAGAACTCAGAATACAACACATCCGGAGAACTGTAGGCAGGATGGACTTCAGTATGGGCCCTTTGTAGTGGACTCTGCTGCCCCTCTGTGATGACATTAACTTACACATAATGCTGGTTGCATTTGGTTATATGGAGAGTTTCTGCTTCAGAGGTGGAGCTTTTCCTGAAACAAAAGACTAACCTCATTTTGTGCCTGCAATGAGATGATTTCGGCTTATGTCTGAAGGAAAGCATCACCTAGCACAGTTGTGGGTGAAAAATAGAAATGGACTGAGATACTTTATGTCATTTGATCTGTGCAGCACCCTTATGAAGTAAATATTGCCTCATATAATCTCAATTTAGTTTAAGTGTCTTTGAATTAAAGAAAGCACTCCTGTTGTTACCAGCTACTCAGGGCATTATGCTGCCTGATCCCCACTGAAAGTGACACAATAGCCATATCCCTGGGTCCCTGTGTGGAAGGGCTTTTTAAGATGAGGATAAGAGGGGAGAGGGAATACACCGAAACAACAGAACAGGGCAAACTTGCTTCATGCCTCCTAGCCAACGGTCTCTCCCCTCCCTGTGGAAAGGAAAGTGGACTTTGACTTTCTGGATCCAGCGTCTGCATAGTTCCTCCATTCTTCTGGGCTGAGAAGAGAAGGTGATAATAGTTACATCCTCATCCCAAGGAACTGTGGATGAGTGATTTTTTCCACAAACCATAATTTCTAAAATGCCTAGTTACAATAAATAGATGTCTACTATACATCGCTGGTTCTTCTATTATAAAGCCTGCCAAATTTACAAATAAGTGATCATTAATTTATAAATTGTAAAATGAACTTCATACTCTATGCTTGGATGCCAGTTTCAACTCAGATCTTTTAAAATAAAAGCAACACCTTTTTAACCAATGAGTATTAAAATATAATTTAAGAATTGAAATAATTCTTCCTAGTTTGGTTGGAGTGAGATCATTGTGTCCTTCCTGAATATACTCATATAAATTGTGCTTTCCCTAATACTGACTTAAATCCTATTTTTTTTCAGTTTTGTATAGTATGCCTTTGAAACATTTTGTTTCGTTCCTACACATGTCTATATGAAAGCAACATATTAGTGGCAGAACACAGCATAACGTTTTCTCAACCTTTCACATCCGACCACACGTCTTTTATGGGACCTGCAGATATCTGCATTTGCATCCATTGTTATTCACCTAAGTGATTTCCAATGACAATTTCCTGGTGAGTGTTTACCTCCAGCCGAGTGCTACTTTCAATAAAATAAATTCACTGTGAAGACTACAGGAAGAAATCAATATGAGGCAAAATCAGTGAAGTTAATGTTGCAACTCTCCGGGATGTTATTTTTAGCCATTCTCAATTTTGGTTTACAGTTACAATTACAGTACTTACAACCTTTTATATAGTTACCATATCGGTAATATGGGATAATGTATGTACCTAATAGAATGATTGATTTCTTAGTATGCAAACAACTCCCAATGAGAGTGTTTATTACAAAATATCTTTGATTTTATCAAGAGCATATAACATCTACAAGGATCCTGTAATTGTGAATTTTATTGCTATTTTCTCTGAGTACATTAGCCTGATAACAAAACTGTTCCAGGAATAGCAAATTGTTGACCAATATCTGATTTTAGGAAAACAAACTCTTCTAGATTACTAAAAGCTAAGTTTATTTTATGTATCTTAAAGAAAAATGTTGGTCATAAAAATGCGTGTTAATATTTTCTTTCTATTCATTCAGTAGAAAGAGTAGACCTAGAGGAATCTGTAAAGTATTAATGAGAGTTTCACAAAAGGCTATTTACACCAGTTCATATTTTTTGAAAATTTTCAATGTTCTCTGGATTCATTCAGATGAAAGGTAATTTGCACATATACTGACTTTCCTGCCAACTTCAGGCACCCTGTTTTATTTATTTTTTTCTTCTTTTCTATACTGTGGATTAAATCCAGTGTCTCATACATGCAAGCATTCTACCTCTGAGCTATACCTCCAGGATATTTTGTTTTTATTTTGAAATAATGTCTCTTCTGCCTCAGCTTCCCAAGTAGCTGGGATGAAAGTTGGGGCCACCATGGCCAGCTTTGGCCACCGCTTTCTCACACCTGTCTTATCTAGCCATGCAAAGTTTCCAGAAGAATTTTTGTTGTTGTTGTTGTTGTTGTTGTTTGTTTTTTGAGACAGGGTCTCACTATGTAGTTGAGTCTGACCTGGAACTCACTATGTAGCCCTGGCTGATCTTGAACTCCCAGTGATCCTCCTGCCTCAGCCTCCCCAGTACTGAGATTAGAGGTATGTGCCACCACGCCCAGCTTCCAGAAGATTATCTTAATGTCTTTTTTTTTTTTTTTTTTTTT
>NW_022900942.1:13875665-13886250 GCF_012274545.1 Fukomys damarensis
TTTTTTTTTTTTTTTTTTTTTGGTACCAGGGCTCGAACTTGACTCTTTGTGCTTGAGAGGCAGGCCACCGAACCGCTGAGCTAAATCCCGGCCCTTAATGTCATTATTTTGAGATGGTGACTAGTTTCCCTCTACTTCACACCATCCTATATGCCATGGTCAGAATCAGCATATTAAAACATAGCATCAATTGGCCATTTTCCTCCTCACACCCTTAGAAGAGTTTCTTTATTTTAGGATTTTTGTACAAGCATTGTGTAAAACTCTTTGAGGTAAGATTCATATTTTTAAGTCTTACTTAATGTTGGAAAACAACAAAAATATGAGAAAATAAATTATATATTATATTGAAAATGATAATTTGTATTTTCTCAGTGAGATATGTTTAGATGGTTATCATTTTCTCTTCAGTATTGACTAATGTATAGAAAATTACATATTAAAGAAAAAATAAACAGAAAACAATTACAAGAAGGTAGAGTTTAAATGTATATTGTAGCCTGCTATTTTCTTAAATAATTACAAACCATTGTATAGTACCTTAGAGGCTCTAAAAAAGTTTTATTTTTCTTGTAATACTACCCAGAAGTTTTGCTTAATATTTTCTATTATTTCTTTTAGGGAAAAATCATCCTTCTGCTTTTGTTTTTCTGTCACATAGAATAACAAATAAGGATATCTTAGCCTAGTGCATCCCCTATAAGACGACAAAAGAATTGAAACATAAGGTTTTCAGTCCCATGGGAAGAGCTGAAGTCAGAAAAGAAAGGTATTCCCATGTGTTTTGTTATAGGATGCTTCTGTGCCAGTGCATTAATTATTTTTCAAGGTGAGGAAACATATTGACAAGTATCTCTATCCAAGAAGCCTGTACAAGTCTAAAGGACATATTTTGCTTTATAAAAACAAGCTTAAGTAATTACATATTACAAATTCAATTCTGAACATGTATGTGAGACTGTTAAAGTATTTTAAAAAATGATTTATTCTCCATTATGTAGAGAGAATAGAATTGTGTACTCAAGAATTCTGCTGTTTGCGTTAAAATGAGAAACCAAATTGCTGAATATCTGTTTGCAAGTCTTAGAGAAGTTTAACTGTTGTTTGTATAGGAGATGTTTATTTTGCTGTGGTTGCTATATTACTTTCCTAGGAGTAACCTAATAAAGTACTACAAATTTGTTGGTTTAAAAATAGAAATTTATTCCCTCACAATTCTGAAAACTAAAAGCACGGAATCAAGATGTCAAAAGGACCATAGGCCATTGTCGGGGAGAATCGTCCCTTATGTTTTATAGTTTCTGTTGGTTGCCCATTTCCTTGACTTATGACCATATTGCTTCATTCTTTCTCCAGGCTCACCTTTGCCATTCTATGTTTCAAAATTCCTTCTTCACACTTTACAATATAAAACTTTTCATTAAAATTGAGATACAAACAGATAATTTAAGGTGAGCTCCCTTTCTTAAAATGACTAATTTAATCACATCTTTTGCCACAGAATTTGCTAGTCATACATTCAGGGGTCTAGGATGTTGATTTATATTTTGAAAGTCTCCCTAAATGTTAGTTCTCCCTCAGCAAATGCAATCAGGCATATAGAAATGTAATAATGCAATGTTTGGAAAATATTTTCATTTCAGCAAAGTAGCTTTAAAGAAAGCCTATGTCAAATTAAAAACAAACATACTAAACCAGACTTTTCATTGGATTTCCCTGAACCCAGAGGGCATTCTCGAAATCTTAATGAAACTGTAAGTGCATGGCTCTTTGGTCTTTCTCTTTGCAACATTGAAATTCCAGCTTTGTGCTCACTTCAGCAGCACGTGTACTGAAAATCCAGTTGTATTCCAACATATTGATGTATTTACAAAGAAAAGAGGGAACTGATTACCTCTTGTTTTGCCTCTGTCTTTTAGACATCAGGGCTAGATTCTTTATCTATATTATTTCTCTTTAGCACCGAAATATATTTTAAAGGAAAAATCACCAAGAATGCCATCATCATGTTAGTATCAATATATATTCCATATTGGTTTTAAGAGTCTATTAGGATACTGTTAATACATCTATACCTTGATACAGTGTGAGGTCGGTTTTGCAATTTGAATATGAGTCTTCAAATGAGCACATATATTAAATTCTATACAAATGGACTTCCCCATTTTGACAATCATTGAAGCTTGTTGCTCTTCTTGACTTGTTTTAATAGCTCTCCATACACAAATACCCATGGTATATTGCTATTTTGGTCAGAAAACTCAATATATACACTTTTCAGTTTGGAAATACACTGGAAGACACTGTCAGTATATATAGTGAGATGGCTTTAATTATGAACGGGTATGTTACTCCAAATTAGACACTTTCACAGAGAGTTCCCTTCAGTATTTATAATTAATGGAGATCATTAATGAAGTAAGTATGCAAAAGGCTAACAGTTAAAATAGCTATTGAACTTTAAAATTTTTAGAAGCAGTGTAAAAATTTATCTTATTTTCTAATGACTAAATCCTTTGTCTTATTTTCTAATTTCTAATGTTTTTCTTAATTTCAAATTTCTCATTTTTCTAATTTGTAATGATTTTTCTTAATTCATTTTCTAATGGCTAAATGATTTTCTCAGATATGTTATATAAATTTGATGCATTTTCTATATTATAGATTACCCCTAAGAATGGTTCTTCTTGATGCATATCTGCTTCAACAAACACATTCTACCTAATCCTAATTGGAGTTGTTGAGTATCAATTGTTCAATCATTATGAAATTAGTCAGTTTCCTAGGATTTTATATGCAAAGTATACACCATCCATTTAGAATATATGTAAGTTACACGAACTAATGAAACACTTAAAAGTGCTAAGCATGTAATTGATTCAAATTGAAGGAAATCTTTCATAGGTTTTCTGTACTTTAACTCATTTTGAAATTTTAAGAAAGTCAATATACTTTTAAAATGTTTTAGCATATCAACATTTTAGCAGTCAAAAGGTAGTAAAGACACATTTTTGAGCATCCAAATATTTTACATTATATTGCAATATTCTCTCAATGTCTAATTCATCCCATTGTTATAAATCATGATTTTTACAGGTAGAAAAATGAAAAATAATGCAATCCAAGAATATGTCTACTGCTTACTCTTGTGCAGATTTGTGTTATGTGAGTGACAGTTTTCTTGTTCCTAGTCTTGAGTATATTATTATTCTAATATATGTAAGTATTGTTTTGTAAAAAATAGTATGAATGCACCAGAAATTCAGAACAGTAAAGAATGAGGAATAAGGAGATAATTTCATTTTGTAAGAGCATAGATTTCCTGTAGTGGCAATATAAGTTGCAAAAGGTTAAATCTTTACTGATACACTTTCCTGCTAGTGCACTGTAATTTTGTTAAGGATGAGTAAATATCTCAGCGATTTCCATTTTGCTTATATTTGGTCCAGTTTTTAAGACAAAACTTTGACTCTTGTAGATTTCTAAGCCTAGATTGATTATTTAAATAGACATTTTGGGTTTCCCCATTTTTTTTCTTTTCTTTACCCCTTACAATTCATATATCCAAAATAATTTTAAGACAATTTTTAAGATCTGTGGAACTCCCCATGATATTGTGGCTGGAATGGCATTGATTTGCAAATCAATTTGAAGAAACTACACTGTTATAATCTTTCCAAGAACATTGCATTGCTTTATGGATTTTTATAAAATTTTATAAAATTACATTCTTATTTTTTGCAAATATACGTATTTCATTCAATGTTCTGTCTTTTCTTGTTTTCTTTCTATTAAAATTTATATTTTGATTTTGTTTATAAAAATTGTCTTCTGTGTAAAGGGATGTTACATTGACAATATTCAGTTGATTGACAGGGAAAAAACAGTAAAGATAAACAACACAGAATAAAATAATAAATATTTTATACAGAGAGCATTAACAGAAAACTGACAAATAAATTAAAAGCTGATGACATCAAAATGGAATTGTGGAAAAGCAGGAAGGTATGAAGTGTTTAGCTAAACCTCCAAAAGAAAAAACAAGAAAGAAAAGAAAAATAAATGAAGAAAGGGACTAATAGTCAAAGTAAAGCCAGGGATTTAGCTCAGTAGTTTCACGGGCTGTTTTGCAAGAGGCGGGGGGGTCTGAGTTTGATCCCCAGTACCCACCCCAAAATAGGTGAATTTTAAAGAATAAGAAATTAGAGCCATTCATAAGAAAAATGGATGCATAATGAGGATATATCTTAAGAGAAATAAATAAGTCACACAAGTGTAAATACCAAATAGTTTCTCTGGTGTGAAAAACTACAATTGTAAATAAGATTCTAATGTTATAATTGACAATGTGAAATAGGAAGAAAAGGGCTAAAGGTGTAGGGGAAGTAGGGAGGGTAGGGGAAATGAAATAAGGGAAAAGAAAAAATATGAAAAAAATGAAAAAAATGGAAATAAACTTTTTGTAAATAGGGGAGGATAGAGGGGGTGAAGGGAGGCCAGGGATAAGAGGAAAAATGAGAACCAAGACCTGTCAAGTAAAGGTACAAGATCCCAATGATGAATGTAACTGTACTGTATGCCTAAAATGTACCAATGAACTCAATGAGAAAAAAAACTCATAGAAATAATATATATCCATTACCAATATTAGTGGATTTGAACAATTATTTTACAGAAAATAGAAAAAATGGAAATAAAGTGTTTATAAATAGGGAAGGGAGGAGGGGGGTGAAGGGAAGGCAGGGGTAAGGGGAAAAAAATGAGAACCAAGATTTGTCAAGTAAAGGTACAAGATCCCAATGATGAATGTAACTGTACTGTATACTTAAAAATTACCAATAAACTAAATGAGAAAAAAAAACAAAGTAAAAATTGAATATCTGTAACAAATTTATAGATTTTAAAATGACTGTGAGGAGAAATACATAAAATTGAATGAAAAGAAAGTATACAAACTAGATGATACAAATTTTCAAAACTGATTCAAAGAGAAATATAAACTTATGCTACATATATTCTTAAAAATATATACTAGGAGAACCCTCCGGGGTCTTTGGGTCCTTGCTGGGTCTGTTGTCGCCCAGTCCAGGAGGTCACGCACCCGCAAGGGTGATCTCAGGCAGGCAGGCAGCAGTTTGTAATAGCTAAATCTTGGAAACAGCCCATTTGCCCATCCGTTGGAAACTGGATAAAGAAGACGTGGTTTTTCTATAAAATGGAATATTACTCAGCCATAAAGAATGAGAAAATAGATTCATTCATAGGAAAATGGATACATATTGAAGACATACTCCTAAGTGAAATAAATAAGTCACACATGTGTAAATACCAAATAGTTTCCCTGGTGTGAATAATCTGCAACAATGCATAAGATTCTAATAAGATTACTGACATTTAGAAATGGGAAGAAAGGAGCTAAAGGTGTAGGGAAGGTGGGATGGGTAGGGGAAGAGTAAAAAGGGAAAAGAAAAAAATGTGAGAGAATGAAAAGATGAAAATAAAGTGTTTGTAGATGGGGAGGTGAGGAGGGGTAAAGGGAGGGCAGAGGTAAGGGGAAAAAAATGAGAACCAAGACCTGTCATGTAGAGGTACAAGATCCCAACAATGAATGTAACTGTACTGTATCCCTAAAATGTACCAATAAACTCAATTAAAGCTGAAAAAAATATATATACTAGGGATGCACTAACATTTTCCACAGAAATATTTAGATAGAAAGGTTTATGGCAACTTTATTTGAAATATTCCAAAACTAGAATAAGCAGGACTTAAATATACAGATGAATGAATAAACAATATATGGTATAGCAATGCAGTGGAATTTTATTCCACTAACACTAGGTACAAATGACTGATAGGTGAATGACACTCGGAATCATTACAAGTCCATGGTGTCGAGCCTATGCCACAGCAGGTTGTATTCTTGAAAGTTTGGAAAGTGTTGCCAGCACTTTCCTAAATATTAAAAGGTCTAAAAAAAAAAAAAAACCAAAAAAACAAAAAAAATAAACAACAAAAAAAAGCACTGGTTATGATTCCAATTAAGTGAAAATTCCTGGAACAGTAATATAGAAAACAGGTCAGCAACTGCCTGAAGTTAGAGCTAGAAACAGTGACAACCCATAAATTAGATAAAAAGGTTGGATGATTACATAGATTTTTAAAATTTGAATTGTGAATACTATTGTTTCCATAATTTCCTTATCATTGGGTGTTTCATTGTTGAGCACAAATATTAATAATTTTTGACTGTTGATCTTGTATCCTGTTATGTTATTGGAATTGGTTGTTAGCTATAAAGATTTTACGTAGAGTTATTTGGGTCACCTATGTATAGCATTGTGACATCTGCAAAGAATTATAGTTTGAGTTCTTCCTCTTGTATATGTCTTCGCTTTTTTTTTTTCTCTTGACTGCTGTTAATGGCTAATATTTCAGGCACTAAATTGAATCAAATTGATGATAGTGGACATTCTTGATTTCTTCCTTATTTGGGGGAAATGCTTATAGTTATTCCTCATTTAGTATGACACAGGCTATCGATTTGTAATAAATAACGTTTTGTCAAATGCAGGTATGGTTACTATGCCTGTTTTCTTCAGGGTATTATCATGAATATGTGTTGAATTTTGTCAGAAAAAAAATTCTCTATTGATATGATCCTGTGCTTTTTTACTTACTTATATTCATGTGATATACTACATTTATTGACTCACATATATTGAAGCATCCTTGTATCTACTTCGTTGTGATGTATGTTTTTTTTATGATGTGCTACATTATATTTTCTTTTTTCTTGTTGAGGATTTTCGCATCTCTGTTCATTAAAGAGATTGGATTATACTTTTCATTTTTCCCCTTTTTTTTCTTATTGGTACATTTTAGGTATACGATACAGTTACATTCTAAATTGGGATGTTGTACCTTTACATATGTATCTTGGTGCTTATTTTTTCCCATTCCCTTGGTCTCCATCATCCCCTCCACCTTTCTCTATTTACAGACTTTGTTTCCATTTTTTTCTTTTCTCTTATTTTTCCTTTCTTAGCTTTCCTCAACCCCTTCCACCCACCCTACACCTTTAGATACTTTTTCCCTCACACAATATCAGTTATAGATTTTCATTCTTATTTACACTTTTAGTTTATCACACCGGAGACACTATTAAGTATTTCCACATGTGTGTCCTATTAATTTCACTAAATAGTATGCCCTCAATGTGCATTCATTTAATGATAAATGTCTCTGGCTTCTCATTCTTTATGGATGAGTAGTAATCTATTATATATTTTTAAAAAACACATATTCATTATCCAGTCTCCATTTCATGGGCAATTAGGTTGTTTCTAAGATTTAGAAATTACGAACTGTGCCACTATAAATATGGGTGAGTATATAGCACTGTGAGTATGATTCTTTTAATTCTTTTGTGAAGATATGCAGCAGGGGAATAGTTGGGTCAAATGGGACTTCTGTTCCTAAATGATTTCCCCAGTGGTTGCACCATTCTTCCCTGCCACCAACAATGAAGAAGGGATCATTTATCCCCAAAACCCCACCAACATTTGTAAATGGTTGATTTCTTGATATCAACCTTTCTTTCTGGGGTGAAGTAGAATCTCAGTGTTGTTTTTTTCTACATCTCTCAAATGACCAGTAATGTTGAACATTTTTTCATATGTTTATTTGCAGCTTTTACTTCTTGGTTTGAGAAATGTCTGTTCATTTCAGATGCCCATTTTTAATTGGGTTTATAAATTTGGGGAGTATAATTATTTTGAGTTCTTTATATATTCTGGATAGTAGACCTTTGTCTGAGGAACAGCTGGTAAACATTTTTTTCCACATTGTAGGTTGTCTTTAGCTCTGTCACTGGTTTCTCTTGCAGTGCAGAAGCTTTTTAAAAAGATGACATCCCAAGTTGTTGATTCTTTGTGATAGTTCTCATGTTTCTAAATAATTGTTTATAAAGTCTTTTCCTATGCCAGTTTCTTCAAGAGTTCTACCTAATTTATCTTCTAGCAAGTTTAGTGTTTCTGTTTTAATATTTAAACCTTTAATCCACTTGGACTTTAATTTAGTGCATGATGAAAAAAGAGGTCTGTTTTTACTCTTTGGCAAATTGAAATTTATTTTTTCCAGCACCATTTATTAAAGAGACTATCTGTCCTCCAGTGAGTTTGGTTGGCTCCTTTGTCAAAAATGAGGTAGCTGAATATGTCTGGAGTTGTTTCTGAATCTTCTAATCTATTTCATTGATCTTTGGGTCAGTTTCTGTGCCAGTACCATGCTATATTTATCAGAGTGGCTTTCTAGTATGGTTTCAAGTTGAGGATTGCGGTACCCTCTGTCATGTCTCTGTTGCCTAGAATGGTTTTTGCTATTCTAGGTCTCTTCTGTTTCCAAATGAATTTTTGGATTATTTTCCCTAGTTCAGTGAAACATACTGCTGCGATTTCAATTAGGATTGCATTGAAACTGTGCAGCAGTTTTGAAAGTATGGACATTTTCACTGTATTTGTTCTTTCTACCCAAGAACAAGAGATGTCTTCATTTTCTTATATCTTCTTCTATCTCTCTTTTTTAGAGTGCTGTAGTTTTCAGGAAGCTTTTGCTTCCATCATTAGGCTGATTCTTAGATATTTCATTTTTTTGGATGCTACTGTGAAAGGTATTATTTATCGAATTTCTCTCTCAGTGATTCTGTTATTTGTGATGAAGAATGCTATTTTTTTTAAGTTTTGACCTTGTGTCCAGCTATTCTGCTCAACCTGTCAATTAAGTCTAAAAGTAAATTGGTGGAGGTTTTTTGGGTCTTCAATATAGAGTATCATGCCAGCAAATAATGACAGTTTAACTTCTTCCTTTGCTATATTTATTTCTTTTATTTCTTTTCTTGTCTAACTGTTGTGGCTAATGTTTCCAAAACTATATTAAACAGGAGTGGTGATAGTGGTCTTGTCTTGCTCCTAATTTTAGTGGGAAGGTTTTCAGTTTTTGAACATTTAGTATGATGTTGGTTGTTGGTTTTTTCATAGAAAACCTTTATCAAGTTGAGATAAAGACCACCTATTCCAATTTTCTGCAGGTTTCTTTTTTTTAACCATGAATGGGTGTTGAATTTGTCAAGTACTTTTTCTGCATCTATTGAGGCGATCATATGCTTTTTGTCCTTGACTTTGCTAATAGAGTGTATTACATGTATTGATTTATGTATGTAAATCTTTTCATCCTTGGAATAAATCCAACTTGTTCAGGGTGTGTCATCTTCTTGATGACCCTCTGTATTCTGCTAACCAGTATCTTATTGAGGATTTTTGTATCAATATTCATTAAAGAGATTAGCCTGTATTTCTCTTTCTTGGTTGGGTCTTTCTCTGTTTTTGGAATGAAAGTAAAACTTGCTCCTAGGAATGAATTTAGAAGTATCACTTCCCTTTCAATTTCACTGAAAAGCTTCAAAATTCTGGTAGTAGTTCTTCTCTAATTGTTTTGTAAAATTCAGTAGTAAAGCATGCAGGACCTAGGCTTTTCTTTGTTGGCAAATTTTTAAGTACATTTTCAAATTCATTGATTGTAATGAGGTGTTTAGAATCTTTATAACTTCTTCAACTTTGTAATTCATATGTATCTAGAAATCTGTCCATTTCCTCTGTATTTTCTATTTTATTAGAGCACAGATTCTCAAAGTAGGTATTGATGATCTTCTGGATATCTCATGCATTTGTTGTGACTTCAACTTTTTCATTCTTAATTGTATGAATTTGAGCCTTTTATTTCCTTTTTTGATATGTTTGGCTAAGTGTTTATGGATTTTTTTTATTTATTTTCAAAAAAAAACAAGTCCAATTCATGTTTTTTGTATCAATCACTTAGTTTCCATTGCATTGATTCTTCTCTGATCTATATAATTTCCTCCCTTGTATGAGCTTTGGGTTTCTCTTGCTCCTTTTTCTGGGAGTTTAGAATTCAGCATCAGGTTCTTTATTTGAGCTCATTCTATTTTTCTAGTGTGGGCTTTACTGCTGTAAATTTTCCTCATAGCACTGCTTTCATTGTGTCCTATAGATTCCTGTATATTGAACTGGCATTTTCATTAAATTGTAAAAGCTGTCTAATTTCTTCTTTACTTTCTCTGTGACACATTGGTTGTTCTTGAGAGAGTTATTCAATTTCTATGTGTTTGTGTAGTTCTTGCAGTTTCTTTTGCTATTGATCTCCACTTTAATTGCACTATGGTCTAATAATGTACGTGGGATATTTTCAACTCCTTTGCCCTTACTTAAGCATTTTTTATGAGCTAGTATATAGTCTATTTTAGAGAATGACCTGTGTGCAGCCAAAATAATGTATATTCTGATTTTGTGGGATGGGACACTCTGAAGATGTCTATTAAGTCCATTTGTTCAAAAGCTTGATTGAGTTCTATTATTTCCTTGTTGATTTTTTTTGTCCAGATGATCTCTCTCTTTGTTACAGTGGGGTATTGAGGACCCCCATTACAACTGTATTAGTGCTAATTTGGTTTTTCTTGTACCTTAATAGTTGTTTTTTAGTTGGGGGCATTAGTATTTAGAGTATATAT
>NW_022900942.1:13886281-13950736 GCF_012274545.1 Fukomys damarensis
ATATATATATATATTTATTTATTATTGTCATCTCTCTTGGGTTCCCTTTACAAGGATGTAGTGATGTTCTTTGTCTCTCTCAGCTAGTTTTGGTTTGAAATTTACTTTGTCTGCAAATAAGATAGCTACCTCTGCTTTTATCTGTGTTGCTGTCTCATGGAGAACTGTTTCCCATCCTTTTACTTTTAGTCTATGAGTTTCTTTTTGAACTAGGTGGATTTCTTGTATACAGCATATTGTTGGATTTTGCTTCTTAATCCATTCTGCCAGTTGATTTCTTTTGATTGGTGAACTGAGGAGATTAACAATGATGATTATAACTGATACGTATTAACTTATCATCATGTTATTTTCTTGTTGTTGGCTCTTTTTAATTTTCCTCGTGCTCTTAAATTTCTTGCCTTGTTTGATGGATTTGCTCTGTTGCACTTCATGGAGTTGTGATCTTCACTGTTTTTTTCTAGGATATTATTTAGAATGTTTGGAGTGTTGGTTTGTTATTCATGAAGTTTCTCAAGTATTCTTTGTCATGAAAGTATATTATTTCCCCATCAATTTTGAAAGAGTTTTGCAGGACCTACTAGTCTAGGATAGAGGTTGTTTTCTTTTAGGGCTTGAAATACATCACTCCAGGTTCTCCTTGAGTTCAGAGTTTGCTTTGAAAAGTCTTCTGTGTTTCTAATGTGGTTTCCTTTGCATGTGATTTGTTTCTTTTCTGTAATTGCTTGTAGTATTTCATTCTTCTGCTGAGTTTCTGTGATCTTGATTATTACATATCTAGGTTTAGATTTTTTGTCATCATGGCAATTTGGAGTCCTATAAGCCTCACTTTAATATATGTTAAATTCTTTTGCTGTGTTTGGGAAGTTTTCTGTCATTAATTCTGTGAAAAGTTCTTTTTTATGTCACTTGTACTTTCTCCTGCTTTTTCTTGGACTCTTATCGGTCTTATATAATTCTTCTTTGTGTTATCTAAGATCTGTTGGATTGATTTCTCTTGTTCCCTTACTTTTTTAAGGATATCCCTCTTTTCATGGTCATGGACCACCATCCTGTCTTCTGTATCTGATATCCTGTCTACATATTGCTTCAGGCTGTTATGTGAAATTTCAATAGATTTTTTAATCTCCTGGATATGTGTTTGAATCTGTTTCATGGATTCCATTTCTTTCCTATATTGGGCATTCATGGCTAAATCATGTTCTGAACTCATGTATTTTTTTATCTTTTTCTGTTCTCGATTCTCTAATCATGTCTGCTACTCTGCTAACCAGCTCTGTAGTTATCTTAGAAATTATTTCTGTTTTGAATTTTTCTAGAGCCTCATTCATTTGTTTTACTACTTCCTGTACTATCAGCTCAGGATGTCCAAGTGGCTGATTATCAGACTTTTTCACCTCATTTCCTTCAGAATTTGCCTTTGATGAACAGGCAACCTTTGTGCTTGTACCTTGCCTGAATATCTTCCCATTTCTATTTTTGTTGTTGGTACTGTCCTTGGTTTAATTCCTGGGTTAATACTTTAATCTTCCTGTTATATCTTGTTTTTAGGTTTTGAGTTTCTCATGAGTCTGAGGCAATCTCATTTTCATAATACCAGGAAGGACAATTGATTACATCAATCACATTTTATCCCAAGTAATACAATGAGCAACATAATAGCTTCAAGCACAGCTTAGAACAATGACAATTTGTGGTAGTTATCATTCAATCACCTGTAACTGTGTGGATTAAATCAAAATTGAGGCTAGAACTCAGCAGAGTGGCCTTTACCAACCCCTGTGCTTCTGTGGTACCAGGTACCAGCCCAGCAAGGAGGCCAAAGGCACATGCTGGGAAGGGGAGTTGTGGCAGGCACCTGCACTGCTGTGCCTCTCACCATCCCTCTGCAGAGGCCCAGAGGAGTGGGACTTATAATGTTCATTCTCAGTTGGCCTTTATCCAATATTGAAATCAGGCACACTAGCTTCCTTGAATGAATTTGGGAGTACTCAATCCCTTTAAATTTCTTTGAAAAAGTTAAACTATAACAGTGATATAACATTATCAAAGACTTTGTAGAATTCAGCAGTGAATCCATTTGTTCCTATGCTTTCTTTAGTTAGTAGGTTCTCTATTGCTGCACCAATTTCATTGCTTACTATTGGGTGGTTCAGCATATTTATTTATTTTTGGGTTAGCTTTGATAACACATAAGTATCTAGAAATCTATCCATGTCTTCAAAAACATTTTTTTTTCTGAAAACAATTTTTCAAAGTAGTTTCTGTCTTAGGGATTTCAACAATGTATATTGTGATTTCAGTTTATACATCTAATTGTATTGATGTGAGGTTTTAATCTCTCTTGGTAAATCTGGCTAAGGTCTTTTTTTTTTAGAAGATCAGCTCTCATTGTTCCTTCATTTTTGTGCTATTTTTAGAATCAACTTAATTGATTTCCACTGCTGTCTTTATAATTTTCCTCCTTAAATGTGATTTGAGCCTAAATTTTTCTAACTCTCAAGTATCTTAAAATTCTGCAAAAAGTTCTTTATTTCAGCTGGCTTTGTTTTCCCCTTTTTTTTTTTTTTGTAATGAGGCTCAAACTCAGATCCTCATGCTTGTGAGGCAGGCGCTAAAACCACTGAGCTAAATCCCCAGCTTGCTTTGTTTTCCTAACATGAGTATTGATGTGATGAAGTTTTCTCTTAGAACTACTTTCATAGAGTGCCAGAGGTTTTGGTGAGTTGTACAGTAATTATCACTAACTTCCTGAAACTTCTCAATTTCTTCTTTGACTTTTTTTGTGACCCATTAGTTGTTTAAGAGTGTCTTGTTAAGTTTTCAGAAGCTTCTACCTTTTCTGTAATTTCTTATGTAATGGTCTTCTATTTTCATTGCACACTGATATTATAGTATGGATGGGGTAATTTCAATTATTTCATATTTAATTAAGCAGATTTTATGGATTAGTGGATCGACTTAAATATACTTTTGGGATCTGTTTGGAAGAGGTATCCTGCAGGAGAGAACATATATTTTGTTGTAGAAGGGTAAAATAAGCCCACATATTCAAGGGATTAGTGCAGCTCTGTATTTTTAATTCATTTTTCATTTAGTTGATCTATTTCTTTGCAAAAGTGGGATGTTAAGATTCCCCACTCTGATTGTTTTAGTGTTTATTTGGTCATTTAATTTCATTTATGTTTATTTTGTGAAGACAGGCATTCATGTATTCAGTATATAAATATTTATCGATGTTATATATTCTTAGTTTGTACACTTAACTAGTATGCAGTGATCTTGTTTGTCCCTTTGATTCAGTTTCTCCTTGAACTTTATGATTTCTAAATTTTATTCATTTATGTATTTATTTTAACATTTACTATTTATTTTATATTATTTGTATTTAACATATTTATTTTATTATGTTTATATTTCTGAGATTTTTTCATCAAATTATTTATTGTTTATGAAAGTCTATATGGTTTATTTTTCTTTTAAGTATTTCTGTTGGGCATCTTTTCAAGGGTTCTATACCAATGTTAAATCTGTCATTGAAGTATTGAACTGTTTTGGATAGCTTGTCCAGGTTTTTGGTTATTTCCTCCAAATTCACCATGGCATATTCAGTGACATTGCCTTGAACTTTTAGTTCATTTTCTTTTTCAATTATGTAGAAATGAACCTAACCAAGGAAGGGACAGCCCTCTACAAATAAAACTAAAGTATTCTGAAAAAGGAGATTAAAAAGGACATTAGAAAATGGAAATATACACCTATCTGATTCTGGCAGAAAAAAACATTGTAAAAATGGTCATACTTCCCAATCTGTTATACAGATTTAATGAAGTCCCAATGAAAATACCAATAGCACTAAAGAACTAGAGAAAATAATCCTAGAGAAAAAATAACTGGAGAAAATAATTCTAAAATCCATATGGTAACAGAAGAGACCTAGGAAAGAAAATGTAATTTCAGGAAAAGCATTATGCCCTTCAATATCTCACTTCAAACTATACTACAAACAACAGTGGTTGGAGTGGCGTGGTGCTGGAACAAAAACATATAAATAGATATGAAAAAATAGATGCAGAAATATCCCAAGACAGATTAAGCTGTTTGATATTTTATCAAAAGCCTAAAAGCCTATTTTGGAGAAAAGATAGCCTGTTCAACAAGTGGTGCTGGGAAAACTGGATAATTGTTTGCAGAAGACTGAAACTGAACTCATATCTCTCACCATATATCATAATGGATCAAAATTCTAACCATTAAAACAGATAATTTAAACTTACCAGATGACAAAAATGAGTAAATCTTTCAAAAAAGCACACATAGGAAAGAATTTTCTAAAAGAACCTCAATTCCACAAGAAATGAAAACAAGAATCAACAAATGGGATTATATCAGACTAGAGAGATTCTTTAAAGCAAAAAGACCAATTAGTAGAGCAAAGAGAAAACTTCAATAGTGATAAAAAAATATTGCCAGCTACTCCTCAGAGACAGGACTAATATCAAGAATATATAAGGAACTAAATAAAAACTAGGCCAACTATAATTGAAAACCCAAAGAAGAAAAGGGCAAGAGAAATGAACAGATACTTAACAAAGGAATAAGTATAAATAGTCAATAACTATATGAAATACTGTTCACTATCTCTGACCACTAAAGAAATGCCAATTACAACAACATTAAGAGTCAATCTTCCTCCAGAAAGAATGCCAATCATCAAGAAATGAAACAATAATGAATACTGTCTTTGCTGTGGTGAAAAGGAACCCTCCTACATTGTTGATGGAAATGTAAACTAATATACCCATTATGGAAATTAGCATGCATAATTATACAAAAGCAGAAACTCCATCTGATTCAGCTACTTCTCTTCTAAGTATTTCGCCCTAAGAGCTTAAAACATGAAACTGGATTGATCCATGCATACCAATGTTTATATCAGCTCAATGTGTAATAACTAAATCCTAGAAGCAGACTGCATTCCCATGAACAGAAGATTGGATAAAGTAAATGTTGTGTCTCTATATAATGGAATAACACTTAGCTATAAAGGACATGTTTGAGTCATTTGTAGGAAAATGGAGGTACATGAAAAATACAGTGTTGAGTGAAATAAACTAGACACACAAGCGTAAATACCATATGGCATTTCTTACTTGAGTGAGGCAAAGCACAAACAAAGAAAATAATAAAGAAAGAATAGATGGGGATAAGAAAGTAATCTCTTATAAATGTGAAGGGGTCCATGGGACCAAAGGTGAGGGGTGAAGGGAAAGAGAGGCTGAAATAAAGAGAATAGAAATAAGCCATGTACATGATCCTAATAACCATAACCATTTATAAGTCCAATTATTTAAATACAAGATGACCAAAAATACATATTTTGTTTATTTTAAAAGATAATAAACATACAAAAACAACAATTTTATTGAATTTTTTCAATCCATTAATAAACTGGTTGAACTCACACCTGCCTGAAAGATGCTTGGGATATTCAATATGTAATCACATTTGCTGCCTGGGTGATGCTTGGAGTAAACTTTTATGTGATTAATAAATACAAACATTATATTCAATAAACATAAACTATATTTAATAATATCAACAAGAATAAAAAAAGCGAAAAGGGAATTAAGTGAGATGGGAAGAATGGGGGAAGGGAGAGGAATTTTAAAAAGAAATAGGTTCTAATATATATATATATATATATATGTATATATATATATATATATATACATATATATATGTATATATATATATCCACTTTTTTCCTATGCCAATTTCTTCAAGAGTTCTTCCTAAATTCTCTTCCAGATGGTGTAATGTTTCTATTTTAATATTTACATTTTTAATCCATTTCAATTGCAGTTTATTGCATGGTGAGAGAAATAGGACTAGTTTTAATCTTTGGCATGTTGAAACCCAGTTTTTCCAGCACCATTTATTAAAGAGGCTGTCTTTCTTCCATTAAGGGTATTTGGGTGTTTTGTCAAAGATGAGGTGAATGCGAGTGTTTGGTGTTGTTTCTGCATCTTCTAATGTGTTCCACTGGTCCTCAAGTCAATTTTCTTGCCAGTGCCGTGGTGATTTTATGACAGTGCCTTGGAGTATAGTTTCAAATTGGAGATTGTGATATTCCCTGCCTTTTCTTTATTGCCTAGAATTGCTTTTGCTATTCTAGGTCTCTTCTGGTTCCAAATGAATTTTTGCATTGTTTTCTCAAAGTTCATCAAATATGCTGCCCCATTTCTCTCTCAGTGAGTCTGTTGTTCCTATACAGGAAAGATTTGATTTTTCCATGTTGACTTTGTGTCCATCTACTACTGAATTTGGTTATTAAGTCTAGAAGACTTTTGGTGGAGTTCTTTGGGTTTTCTATATAAAGTATCATGCCATTTGAAAATAATGAAAGTTTGCCTTCTACTTTTCTTATTTTTATTCATTTCATTTTTTTCTCTTGTCTAATTCCTATGGCTAATATTTCCAAAACTATATTGCACAGGAGTAGTGATACTGCACATCTTTGTATTCTTCTTGATTTTAGTGTGAAGGATTTCAGTATTTGACCATTTAGTATGATATTGGCTGTTGGTTTTTCATAGGTTGGTTTTATCAGATTTAGGTAGAGACTATATATTCCAATTTTTGTAGGGTTTTTATCATGTGTTCATATTACATTTTGTCTAATGCGTTTTTTGAGATTTTTTTTCTTAGCTATATTAATGTATATAATATTTACTGATTTGCATATGTTGAACCATCCCTGAATACCTGGGATGAATTTCACTTTGTCAGGATGTGTGATCTTCAACTCTCTATTTGCCAGTATCATACTGACAATATTTGCATCTATGTCTATTAGTGAGATTGGGCTATAGTTCCCTTTTTCATTTGAGGGAAGGAGTTTGGGGAAAAAAACAAGAACCAAGATGTATCATGTTAAGGTACAAGATCCTAATGATAATATTGTTTGCTTTAAATGTACCAATAAATTTAATGGGGGAAATGTTCCTAAGGTGCTCTTTGTCATGAAAGTATCTTATTTCTCCATATTTTGAAGTATAATTTGGAGGGCACATCAATCTGGGTTGGATGTTATCTCTTTTAGGGTTTGAAATGCATCCCTCCAAGCCCTTCTAGCCTTGAGGGTTTGTGTTGAGAAGTCTGCTGTGATTCTGATGCCATCCTTTGTGTGGGATTTGTTTCTTTTCTCTACCTGCTGGTAGAATTTTATTCTCCTGTTGGGTTTCTGGAATCTTAACTATTATATTACTGGCTACACTTTTTTTTTTTGTACCATGGCTACTTGGAGTCTTATATGTCTCAGTTATCTGTATGTCATATTTTTCCCTGCATAGGAAGTTTTCTGTCATTACTTCTGTGAAGTTTTTTTTTTAATTTTTTGTGTTTTCTGCACTCTCTCTTGTTTCTTCTTTGACTTCAGTCAGTCTTATGTAATTCTTCTTTGCATTGTCTAGCAGCTGCTAGATTGATTTTTCATGGTCTCTTACCAGTTTTAAGAAATTTTTTTCTTTTCCTGGTCACTCATTACAGTACTATCTTCTATATATGAAATTCTGTCCTCATATTGGCTCATTCTGCTGCATAAAGTTTCAGTACAGATTTTAATCTCCAGGAGATATATTTGCATCTGTTTTATGCATTTCATTTTTCCTATGTTGAGGTTCCATCATGTTCCTCAGATCCTCTATTTTTAAATTTTTTTCAGCTTTAATTCAGTTCATTGGTACATTTTATGGATACAGTACAGTTACATTAATTGTTAGGATCTTGTACCTCTACATGACACGTCTTGGTTCTCATTTTTTCCCCTTTCCCCTGCCCTCCTTTCACCACCTCCTCCCCTCCCCTTCTACAAACACTTTATTTCCATCTTTTCATTATCTCACATTTTTTCTTTTTCCCTTATTATGCTTCCCTTACCCATCCCACCTTCCCTACACCTGTAGCTCCTCTCTTCCCATTTCTCAATGTCAGTAATCTTATTAGGATATTCTGTATTATTGCAGATTATTCACACCAGAGAAACTATTCGGTATTTACACATGTGAATTATTTATTTCACTTAGAAGTATATCTTCAATATGTGTCAATTTTCCTATGAATTAATCTATTTTCTCATTCTTAATGGCTGAGTAATATTCGATTTTATAGAAAAACCACATCTTCTTTATCCAGTTTCCAACTGATGGGAAAATGGGCCGTTTCCAAGTTTTAGCTATTACAAACTGTGCTGCTATACACATGGGTGTGCATATATCACTGTGGTATGATTCTTTTAATTCTTTTGGAAAGATACCCAGCAGAGGGATGGCTGGGTCAAATGGAACCTCTAATCCTAGTTATTTGCGGTATCTCTGTATTGACTTCCATAGGGGTTGCACCAGTCTGCACTCCCACAAACAATGGAGAAGGGCTCCTTTCTCCCCACAACCCTGCCAACATTTGTTATTGTGTGATTTCTTGATAGCAGCCATTCTTTGTGGGGTGAGGTGGAATCTCAGTGTTGTTTTCATCTGCATCTCTCGAATGACCAGTAATGTGGCACATTTTTTCATATATTTACTTGCTGCTTTTACTTCTTTGTCTGAGAAATGTCTGTTCATTTCTATGCCCATTTTTGAATTGGGTCTTTATATTTGGGAGCTGATTGTTTTGAGATCTTTATATATTCTTGATAATAGTCCTTTGTCTGAGAAACAGCTGGTAAAATTTTTTTCCCACATTGTAGATTGTCTCTTAGTTCTGCTGATGGTTTCTTTCACAGTACAGAAGCTTTTTAATAAGATGAGATCCCAGTTGTTGATTCTATCTGCTAGTTCCTGTGCTACTGAGGATTTGTTCATAAAGTCTTTTCCTATACCAATGTCTTCCAGAGTTCTGCCTAACTTACCTTCCAGCAAGTTTAATGTTTCTGTTTTAATATTCAGATCTTTAATCCATTTGGATTTTAATTTAGTGCATGACAAAAGACAAGGGTCCAGCTTTAATCTGTGGCAGGTTGAAATCCAGTTTTTCCAATACCATTTACTAAAGAGTTTATCTTTCCTCCATTGGGGACTGTCAGCTCCTTTGTCAAAGATGAGGTAGCTAAGTACATCTGGATTTGTTCCACTAATCCTCAGGCCTTTTTCTTTGCCAGTAACATGCTGTTTTTATCACAGTGGCTTTGTAGTATAGTTTCAAATTTGGAATAGTAATACCCGCTGCCATGTATCTGTTGCCTAAGGTGACTTTTGCTATTCTAGGTCTCTTATGGTTCCAAATGAATTTTTTGGATTCTTTTTTCTAGTTTTGTGAAATATAGTATTGGAATTTCAACTAGCATTGCATTGAATGTATATAGCAGTTTTGGTAGTATGATCATTTTCACTATGTTGATTCTTCCTACCCAGGAACAAGGGATATCTTTCCACTTTTTTATATCCGCTTCAATTTCTTTTTTCAGAGTGCCATAATTTTCAGTGTAGAGATCTTTTGCTTCTTTTGTTAGATTGATTCCTATTAGATACTTCATTTTTTTTTTTGGATGCTATTGTAAAAGGAATTTTTTCCCTTATTTTTCTCTCAGTGAGTCTGCTATTGGTGTATAAGAAGGCTATTGATTTTTGGGTGTTCACCTTGTATCCAGATATTCTACTGAATCTGTCAATTAAGTCTAGAAGTCTTTTGGTGGAGTTTTTTGGGTTTTTAATGTAGAGTATCTTATCATCTCCAAATAGTGACAGTTTAACTTCTTCCTTTCCTATCTTTATTGCTTTAATTTCTTTCCCCTGTCTATTTGCTGTGGCTAATATTCCCAGAACTATATCGAAGAGGAGTGGTGATAGTGGGCATCCTTGTCTTGTTCCTGATTTTAACATGAAGGTTTTTCATAGATAGCCTTTCTTAAGTTGAGATATAGACCATCTATTCCAATTTTTTGCAGAGCTTTTATCATGAATTGGTGTTGAATTTTATCAAATGCTTTTTCTGCATCTATTGAGAGGATCATATGATTTTTGTCCTTGACTTTGTTAATATAATGTATTACATTTATTGACTTTCGTATGTTGAACCACCCTTGCTTCTCTGGAATAAATATGACTTGGTCAGGATGGATGATCTTGATAATCCTCTGTATTCTGTTTGCTAGTATCTTAATAAGGATTTTTGCATCTATATTAATTAAGGAGATTGGTCTGTAGTTCTCTTTTTTAGTTGCGTCTTTCCCTGGTTTGGGAATTAAAGTGATATTTGCTTCCAGGAATTAATTTGGAAGTATAGCTTCCCCTTCAATTTCATTGAAATGTTTGAAGAGTAATGGCAGTGTGTCAATCTGTCAGTGGGAAACATAAGGTGCAGTGGAGTTCCCTGAAGTTTGGACGAGCCGGAAATATGGACTGTCTGAGAAAAAAACTGCAAGACATGTGCAAAAGCAGCCCAAGAGAGGAGCCATGGGAGCCATCAACACTATTAGTGCCATAAAGGCAGAGCCTCCCAAGCCATTTTGGAGTTCAGAACTTACCACAGATTATCTTGGATGTGAAACATAGACACTACAGAATTTAATGTTTGGCCTGCTGGATTTTGGTCTTGCTTTGTTCCCATTCCTTGTTATCCTCTGGTTTGTCACTTTTGGAATGGAAATGTCTATATTAAATTTTGAAAGTGTTTAACTCTCTTTTCATTTGTGCAGGGGCTTTCAGATTAGAGTTTGCCTTAAATCTCAGAGAAGTCTGTACTTGAACTTTTTAGCAATGCTGAAATTGTTAGGACTTTGGCATCTCTTGGAGATGAACTAAATGTCCCCCCGCCTTTTTTTTGGCATAAAGGGATATATATGAGTCTTTGGGGGAATGACAATGGTGCAGAGTATTATGGTTGTATTTAGGTGTCCCTCCAAAGTCTCACACTTTTTTGGAAGGTGACTGGATCTAGAGAATGTGTCTGATTCATGGTAGGGCTTGGTCTGTGGGCACAGGATCATGGGTGTGACTGCTACTCACCCTGCTCTCAGTATTCTGAATAAGATAAAAAGAGCAGAGAGATGCTGTTAAGGTCCTTCCCTTGCTGCTTTGCTACTGTTGGTCTGATATTAAGAGAACTGCTGCCTCTCCGCCATGTGCCTCTCTGCCTTAGAGCCAGCTGGTTATGGACTGGAACCTCTATAAACTGAGCTAAATAAAGAGTTCCACAGAAAAATTACTAAGACCACTATTTTTCAGCATACAGAATTAATAGAAAGTTAACAAAATTGTGTTTTTTTGACTTTCAATGTTTATAGAAAAGCTTTGCAACTAAAATATGAATGTATCATTTATTTTTTCTCAAATAAGAAATGTCATCAGTGTATAAATTTCCATCTACATAACATAATAATTGCACTAACCACCAGTAGGCAAAGTCTAAAGTTGAATACGCTCCTCTTGGATGATTTCCTTAATAAAAATTATTTTATGTAGTAGTGTGGAAGTAACAAAAATTCATAGATATAAATAGTGTTAAATACAAAGTTATTAGAAATGTGCAGATGTTAAGCTATATTATTTAAATAGAATATTACTTTGGCATTATATTTAGTTATGTTATTTTGAAGGAATTTCAACATATCTTAAACTGTTTAAATTATTGTACTAAATTGATTTATATGATCTATTTTTGTGATTAGTATAACAGACAAATAAATATAGTGGTTGAAGTTATGGTAGATTTTGAAATTAGGTCAGATTAAAACATTGAATTCCTCATAAAATCTGTACTTGTTGGCTATAAAGGATAGATTTTAAACCTTCTAGGAAAATGGATGCACCTTGAAAACATCTTAAGTGAAATAAATCAAACACGTATGTGTAAATACCATGTAGTTTCTCTCACATGAGTAATCCAAAGTACAAATAAATAAAGAGCAAAGTGAAAAACTGATAAAAGGAAAGAGGGAGATAGATTTTTTATAAATAGCAAGGAGACAAAGAGATTGAGGCTGGGGACATTGGAGGAGGAGAAGGGACACAAGAAGATGTAAAATGTGCCATTCACATGTACCAAATATGCATAATGAATGTAATCTATATGTTGCAAATGTGAATTAAAATAATAACTAATAGTAATAATAATCATAGTAGTAGCAGTACTAGTGGGAAAATTGGATCTGGAGATGGAGGGAGGGAGGGAGGTACAAAGGGAAATGAATTAAAAAGAAGCAAGATATATTAAGTACATGTACCTACTTTCTAAGATGAATCTAAACATCATGTACTGCAAACATATGCTAACAAAAACATCAAAAACCTTTATAATGAGAAAGAAAAATTTTTTAAAAAAACCAATTCCTTGATCTATCACAAGAGATGTAGATTGATCACATTTGTTATCGAAGTTGTGTGAAGACCAATTTGAAACCACACTGAACAGACTTTAGATAGTATTAATTTGGCTTTAAATTTGGCTACTGATTAAAAATATGAGTCATTTCAAGGTCTACATGTGGTATGCTAAGTGAGTTTTGCCTGGTACATGGAGACAGACTTCCCCATGCCAAAGGTCACAGGTGAGGTCTAAATGATTGATGAAATAGTGATGTCTCTCAGAGAAAGTAAACAATACAGCTGAATAATTATGACTCTTTAGCCATTCTCCAAGAAGAAACATTAGTGAAAGATAGCATGGGTACCCTGTTAACTAAATGTACATAATTACTCCCTTTTACAGCCTGGCTCATTAGTGCCTTAGTTCTACTGTTCCTTGTATCTGTCTTCACGCCCCTTTATATTGTGTAATCATAAATATTGACTAATCCAGGGCCCATAGTGTTAGCCAGGATACAGGTAACATCAGGCAGTCTTTAGCCAGGAAAGAGCTAAAATCAATTCCCAGACCCCCAAGTAATATACAATTGTTCATTAATCTTTATTCCTTGTACTTCGTATATTGTTCTTTAATCCCATGCTGTACCTTCATCAGATGATCAGCCATCCCCTGATAACTAAATGGTGGTTGAGCTACCACCAACTGTTGTGGGAATTCAGTGAGATTATGCTTTTAATTTTGTTTTCTTTTCTGGAAAGACTTATCTCATGTAAATGTTATTGTATAGTACAGTTTATCTACTCTAATAAATTAACTCTATTATCTATTTTTTTCCTTGTAGGTAACTATTTTTCCACTTATTAATCATATTATTTGAAAATTTTAAGTGACTTTATTGGACAAGTGAGAACACATAATTATAGGAAACTTTGGCTCCATCTTGTTTGCTTTTTATTCTGTCTGACACTTTGGAAATGATAAATTAACATACAAAGGGTAGACTTAATGGCTACCTACTCAACATCTACAAGCCAGTGAAAGCCTGTCATCTTGTTTTCTTTAGGATAAATGCAGATTACACAAACTTGTAACCAGTTCTGTCCTCCCTCTGGGATCTCATCTGGAAGACAACAAAGTGTGAAGTCTATGGACATAATAGTGGGGAATGAACTGAATATAGTTTATTAGAAAGATCAAAGAAGAGCTCTCACTAACCAAGAAGACATCAAGGAGGGGCCAAGATTCAGGGGTTTATATGCACTTTGTTGAGTTATTTTGAAGGGCATGTGAAGATGAGACAATGAAACAACGCAGTTGCTGCTTTATAGCTAGGCTTGGAATACCAGGAGCACAGACCTCCTCTGCCTCTTGGCTTCTTCCCACAGCATACTTTAGTGAGCCTCTTTCTTGTTTGTTTTTTTTTAATTTTTCCAGATGTTATTTCAGTTTACTCAGATCCTTACCTGAAATAGAAATATCTATTGTTTCTCTAGATCCTGATCTCATTATGCCTTCCAGGAAGACAGCAAGCACAACAAGCTTATTATATCACTTTAATATCAACTTCTACCAGTGTTCAAAGAGAGTGAGCAGAAGTGTCAGTGAGCAGAAGGGGATTCCTTTATCCTGACTCACCCAAAGTATTTTTCACAAGTCCAACAACATCATTCTATACTATAAATGTAATTTTTATAAAACTTTCAAAATTCCTACCATATTCCTGGTAGTTTAAAGGATATGATGTTTTCTAAAATTAATCAGAATAACTTTGATATCTGAAAGATGTTTATTTTTATTAGATAATTCATGCTTTTTCAAGGTTATCTGTATAAAATTATGCTTTTGTTAATTTGTGTTTGGCTAAGCAGAAAAATAAAGAGAAAGGAAAGGAAAAAGTAGAATTTACATAGAACCTTAAAACTCAAAACAAAACATAAGCTTTATAATCATTTCAGTATGAGAATCAGCAGGCTGCTTCTCTATTTCCTGATTTCAAAGAAAACACTAAGTAAAGAGACCTACATTCCTATTTCCTCTTTCTTTTGATTTCATGCCTTTTCCCTGTTGCACACTTTATGAAGCCCCCTTTGTGTTGCATCTCTTTTAATTTCAGGGATGGGTAATACAGGAAGTGGGACAGACAATTGAATTTAATTTTTCATATTAACTGTTTCACTGATTATTAATTTCTCCAGCAATGTCAGGGCTTCCAATTCTCCAAGGTCATACTCTCAACCTTACCCAGCCCTGCTTCCTTCTGCTAGCTTCCTCTTTTATAGTCCTCTTTAGAGTACTGATTTAGGAGAGTAGTCAAGGAGGACACACTGAAATGAAATTTAAACAGGTGTTGCCCCTAGGATATTTTTCAGGTGAGTCAATTATTAATCTCCTTTTGGATGACCTGCTTCTTGTATAGTTCTCAGAGCTGTTGTTTCATCTTCTTTCACGTAGCATTTAGCAAGCAGAAAAGCTAAATGGTCATGAGGGTCAAAATTTGCCAAATACAGTATAAAAGAAAAATTTCAGCCTTTTCAATATACATGAATCTTATTTCTAATGTTTGATATTAATAATGCATTTAATCTTAAATAATTATTTCCTGATATCAAGAAGCATCATATGCCTGTGGTTGTTAAGGTATAACATAGGATGTCTCACTTTTTGAATCTAGGACTTAACTTTCCTGACACCTCTGTTTTAATGCCTAAATTATCAGATGGATTGTGAATCTGGATTTGTATTAATTTTCATTCCAGATTTGTATTAAAAGGAAGATTAAATAACCTTTTACCCTTATACTTCATAGTTTATTTCACATGTAACTGCCTCTTATTTTTCCTTCACATTTTAATTTGCCCAATGATTTTCATTACTAGTCACTAGAGCACAAAGCTTACACAGATGGGTCCTGTACCCTGTTTTGCCACAGAAAGATTATTGTACCTCCAGCACCTAATGTGGCTTTTGTGCTTCCATTTTCTCCTCTATAAAACCAGCAGTAATGAATGAAAAACTCAGAGAGTAGCTATGAAAAATAGAAACATTATGCCACAGCCCAGGGACAAGGCACTGTGAAGTCCAAGTGTGAGCAAAGCCACAAGACCATGTGTGTCCACGTGTCCACGTGTGTGTGTGTGTGTGTGTGTGTGTGTGTGTGTCTGAGTGCCTCTGAATCTCTCTGTCCCAGGCAAATGTGCTACTTTCTTGTGGTGCTGTTTAGCTCCAATTAAAATATCCTTGAGGAAGACTCTAGGAACAATGGCTGCTTGGGCCTTCTAGCTGCTCTAATCCCCACCCAATCTCCAAATTTCACCTAAATGTTACTTCTGAAGAAAACAATTTTTAGCTTTCATTTTTGATAGCTGAGTAAGAGAAAACAATAACTTGAGGTTTGCAATATGGACAGATTTGCAGGTAGAATCCCAGAGCAAACAAATCACTTTTGATTTATCATCATGTTTCACTGTATATGCATAAAAATTACACATCCAGGTGTATTGTAAGCATCACACAAGAATTACTTATTCATACCAACACCACTTTCATCATTATAACCTTTGTTATTATGTCAGTTTTCCTACGCCTACGACAGACCCTTTCTGAATTCAACAATCCCTATCACATGCAATAAAACCTTTTACTTTGTTGTCATAGTATCTACAGTCTTGTACATACTGCACAAGAGCTCTACCCCTGAGTTACATCCTCAGCCCCTTTTATTTATTTTTTATTTTTTTTATTTTGAGACAAGGTCTTGCTAAGCCTTCTTTGCCCTTCCAATCCATAGTACCAGCCCCGCTCAGATCTGTGTATCTTCTTCCACCATGGCAATGAGAATCATGATGGTTGACACAGGAGAGTAAAAGAAGCTCAACACATTTTTTTTCTATACACAATATATCATTGATAATTATAATGATAACTGAATTCTTTTCAATGGTCGAATCCCAGGAGTATTTAGTAAAAACATGGTTCACCACAACCTTCACAATCCTTCTTCTAACTAAAGGTCAATTTGAAATGGTCATCTGTTTTAAGAACTATCCCCACCTATTTAGACGGTGGAATAATTTGGCCTGAGTGGACCAATAGACAGACATGATCCTTCCTCCACTTCATTCTTCCTCATGTTGGAGATCCACAGGCACGTCCTTTCATCTACAAAATTTGGGGCAGAGAATTTTTCTTTTTTTTCTCTCTCATTGAGTTTATTGGTGCATTTTAGGTATACAGTACAGTTACATTCATCATTGGGATCTTGTACCTTTACATGACAGGTCTTGGTTCTCATTTTTTCCCCTTGCCCCTGCCCTCCCTTTACCCCCCTTCCCTCTCCATTTACAAACACTTTATTTCCATTTTTTTCATTTTCTCATATTTTTTATTTTCCTTTATTACCTTTTCCCTACCCTTCCCACTTTCCCTAAACCTTTAGCCCTTTTTTTCCTATTTCACATTGAGAGAATTTTTTCTACAAAACTAATTCTGAAGAGATAGATGATTGCTAGTAAAGACAGAACAAGGAAATGCAGTTGATAATTTACTCTAGAGAAGTAAGGAAAATTAGATTCAAAATTAGAGAAATATTTAACTGAATGTATAATTCTAAACAAACACAAAACTTCCAATGATTTTAAAAATATCTAAATAGTTTGACAGAGGTTTCTAGGAAAATAGCATACCCAGAATGTGTCTCTATCTGTTCAATTTTACTATCAGAATCTTTCCCTTGCAGCTAGTTTGAAATTCTGGAATATATCAAAGGCTTATGACTTCTAGGGAATGGCTTGGGCTGTAAAATTTTGCTTTTCATTAAACTCTTCCCTGGCTGCTTATCAGTTACCTAAGCCCTATCTGTCATTTCCAGAGGCTGCATGTTTTCATGGAGCAGCTTGAACAAAGAATGGGGGAGCTAACATGGGCAACAAGAATCCATTCATCCAAAGGGACATGATGGCTCAGACTTGTATTCTCAGCATTCTGAGACGCTGAGGCAGGAGGACCAAATATTTGAGCCCAACCATGGTAATATAACAACTTAGAGAAACCCTGTTTCCAAATAAAGAGGGGAGGACTAAGGCTTTGGGTTAAGTCCAGAGTATACTCTCTGCCAAAAGAACCCAGTCATCAAAAGTCTGGCTTATTTATTCTGATTGTTGATTGTGGCATTTTATTATGATGCAAAAAGGGTAGCCAGCCTTCATGTACCTCTTCCTGTGGGTGGAGCAACCTCCAATAAAGCTGCATTGACTTCTGCGGAATTTCACAATCAGTTCCTTTGGCCCTTTAAAAAAAAAAATCTCTATTTTCTTTTTTGGGAGCCACACATTAAGGTTAGCAAATGTACATACAATTAAAATTAAAAAGTAACTGTACATGAACAGGGAAAAGTACAGGCTCAGAAAAGGCCTGACAAGATTTTTAAGTTTATATGTCATGATGAAAATTAGACAAGACTAAACTAGTTCTACAGAGAAAATAGCATTGATTTTCCTAATGGTAAACTTCAGTTTTCTCTTCATATAATTTGCTACCTCTGTATATCTAAAATGCTCACTTTTTACTTATTTCTATAATGGAAGAATTTTACTGAGTTTTACATCTTTGAGTAAAATGATAAAAATTTATATGTTCCCTATTGATTGTGTTCCTATTATTAATTTCATAGAAAATGATAAAAACATATAAGCAGCCACAGAAAAATATAGAATAATATGATTTTACTGAACATTATGAATGCTTAATACATAAAATCTTCAATTTTATCATTGTAGAAAATATATTAACGCAATTTTTAAATGTGATTGGGTTCAAAATTGTTTTTCATTCTTTCTCTAACATGAATATCTTCAAAGAAAAGTGTCCTAAATATGATAAACATTCCTTTCAATTTTTTGACTAGAATACAGAATAGTTTTAAAGGGAATATCTGGTACATAAAATTACCTGTGTTAGCTTTCTGTTGCTTTAGCAAAATACCAGAAATAATTAATGTAAAAATAAGATGGTTTTAGTCTTTTGTGGCTCACAGTTTTAGAGGTTTAAATCTATAATCAAGAGACCCTTTTGCTCCTGGGATTGTGGCTACTCAGCACATCTTTGCAGAGAGAACTTGGTAGAGCAAAGTTGTTCCCTCACAATGCATGGGAAATGAAACAAAGAGCAAGAGAGAGGTCAGGTCTCACAGTCACCTCTGAGGACACATTCTCACTGCCAGACCACCTCCCTCCAGGCTTTGCCAGCCAAAAATTCAGTGGAAGAGGATTTTAACACATGGGTCCTCAGAGGACATTTCAGATCTGAACGTTATTACTGTTACAGCTCAATTAAATATTAATTAAATTTATAGCTCAACAGCTTTCATAATTCTAATTATACCTTTACATTTTCACTCAATTCCTAGAACCACAACATGGACTCTATTTTCACCCTTTAACTTTAGGTGGAACTCACATTTAGAAGTGAAATTATTAAACTTTAGCAGAAATTATTAGGTTCAGACAAGTTCAAATTATTTTTGTTCACCAAAATTCAGTCTTCCTTTGTGGAATGACATTTATTCATTTTTTTTTTTCAGCATGCAGATAGTTAGATTTTTTGGTCAGATTTTTTTTTTCTTTTATTGAGTTTATTGGTACATTTTAGGTATACAATACAGTTACATTCATTATTGGGATCTTGTACCTTTACATGACAGGTCTTGGTTCTCATTTTTTCCCCTTGTCCCTGCCCTCCCTTCACCCCCTTCTCCCCTCCCCATTTACAAACACTTTGTTTCCATTTTTGCATTTTCTCATATTTTTTTCTTCTCCCTTATTTCCTTTCCCCTACCCTTCCCATTTTCCCTACACCTTTAGCCCTTTTCTTCCTATTTCACATGGTCAATTATCTCATTAGGAACTTATGTACTATTATAGCTTTTCATACCAGAGAAACTATTTGGTATTTACACATGTGTGACTTATTTATTTCGCTTAAGACTATATCCTCAATATGTATCTATTTTCCTATGAATGAATCTAATTTCTCATTCTTTATGGCTGAGTAGTATTCCATTTTATAGAAAAAATACACATCTTCTTTATTCAGTTTCCAAATGATGGGAAAATGGGCTGTTTCCAAGTTTTAGCTATTACAAACTGTGCCGCTATGAACAATGGTGCACATATATCACTGTGGTATGATTCCTTTAATTCTTTTGGAAAAATACCCAGAAGAGGGATGGCTGGGTCAATTTTAACAAAACCAAAAATTTTTGTACAAACCGCATAATCCTTGTCAACAAGTTTTTACAGAAAATGTACTCAAGGAGCAGTTTAATCTTCATTGTTCTAAGGGAATAATAGCAGTCACCGTGTCCATTGCTTTAACCTCATGTTATATGTGAAGAGCTAGTTGAGCTGAAAGTGTGACATAAGATGTGATTACATTTCAAAAATTCTATAAAATGCGTATTTAAATATGCTAATATTTCTCACTGATTGTTGAATTTATTAATACCAATATCCTTTCTAATATCTTTCCATGAGGCAATGTATTATTTCTTTGTATCTTTAGCAAAATTATAAATAACACTAATGTTAATTTGTCTGGAGTCTCCTGGTATTATTCATATCCTTATATGTAGAATTGTGTGATGGGTTGAATGGGGAAAAAACAGCGTACATTCTGGGAAATACTAGGAAATTGTTTTATTTTTTAAGTCTAAAGTGAACAAAGAAGTAAAACAAATGACAACAAATCTCGCTCACAAAGACTACTGATGGGAATGTGAATTAATATAGCTACTGTGGACAATTGTAAGGGGTATCTGAATAAAGTAAAAAGGGCTACCATCTGATTTAGCAATCCTACTACTCAATGTACATCTAAAAGAAATGAAATTAGCATCTTGAAGAGATATCTGCATTCTCATGTTTTTAGATGCATCATTCACAATAGTGAGATGGAATCAACATCAGTGTTTATGAATGAACAGATGGATGAAGAAAACTTGACATGTATATGTACAGAATGAAATACTATTCAGCCATAGCAATCATTCAACTTCTACAATAAACACTTAACAAGAAATAATTGGCATAATATTTGAAACAAAATAATTATTTGTTAGATTGATATGCTACCTACTTTGCAGAAATTAAATAACTTTAAAATCTCTTTTATAAGTAATCTAAAATAACTTTACTGAGATATTTGTCAGTTCATCTTTTATCTGCTTTAGCTCAGTGTTTGTTTATACATATTATATACTCTTCAAAACTGTTAATGTTATGTTTAGGAAGGTTGATTTCAGAAATAAATGCGAGGCTTGTTTTGCCATGTGATATTGCTATTTAAGGGAAAATGTGTCCAGTTACTTCATCCAGTCATATTGAAAGAATTGCCTGAATCCTCAAAATTACCCAAGTGCTTGTTCTTAGCAATGATATTGAAATAGGAGCCTTTGCTTTGAAGCAAATGCAATATAAATTCAGATAGTAAAACACAATTGTTAATTTTCACTGTTATAAACAAATATTTTAATTCAATACCTATCAGTGTTATTGCCTACTTAATTTACATGACCCAAATACCTGTTTTTCTCACTTGATATTTTCCCTGTGAAAGAGATGGTATAGTATTATGACAATTGATTTTTTAATATTCATCAAATGCCATTTTAAGCTTTAAAAAGGATTAGCATAAGCAAATTCATAAGCCAGGTTATTATTGCTTCTATTCAAATAGTAAATTAAGAGTGAGCAGGTGAGGAGAGAGTGCTGTGTGTCTTCACTCATTAAAAATATTTGTGAAGAGTTTAAAGTATATTTGCACTTATGGAAGGCCGTAATTTTATCAGAAACTATTACTTTTCCATTTATTGAGCATTTGTTTTTCTGTTTTTTGAGCATTTCTCAAGGAAGTTTACGTAATTGACACCAAAAAATAATGAAATAGTCTATTTTTTAAAAATCTGATAAACGGTGCTTTTTTTTCCAAATTAGGTTTGACTAAGAACCTATGTAATTTAATAAAATTGTGAATAGCATTTCCTCCTGACAGGCTTTATGTAACAAGACAGTGCTAAGAAAAGTGACTGTCACATAAGAAGTGCCTCATAAATATGGGCTCATTCTTATTCTTTTCTTCTCCCATAAGGCACAAGCTGAAAATACTTTTCCTGTCACAGCATAATTGTTATGGAGTTTTGTAAAATTTACCTACCTTGAGACAATGAATACAGTGAGTGTTGATTCATATTTGCCTGTAGAATGGCAGTTGACAGGGAAATGACTATCATTACATTAAAAGTGTACAATCCTAAGTAGCATGTGCAACTATCATGATGTTTTGCCTCACTCCACAATATAACTCTATCTAACTATATTTTAATGCAGATTTTTAAAAATAAAATATAATGAGAAATATATACATAGAGAGAATGAACTGCAAGATTTGCCACGAGGTTTCCTTAGGCTATTTTAAATTGCATAACACCTTGTCACCAATGAGCTCAGTCCCAGACAGAAGGCAGACGAAGGGCACATTCTTGAAGCTGTAATAAATAACAGGTTCAAAATGCTGATATCAAAATTTGAGTCTTGCTTAAAAACAGCAAGGCATAGAAATGTAGCATGCAAGACCCCCCCTCCCCTTTTCTTTTAGAAGGTTAGAAATTGGATTTTCCTTGTAGTCTTTCGAAAATCACATTTTGTACAAACAGAATATGTTCTAATTTTCCATTTAGCTTAGCACAGTTAGTTGGAACATTAAAAGGAAGACTCTGATCTCTTCCCAAAAATGTTGGCTTTTCTCAAATATCCTAAGCAAATTTAAAACTTCTTATATGACATATGAGCAACTGGGCTTGTCGCCAATTTTATAATCATTTCACACTTGTTTACTGTGATCCCTTTCCTCTTTTATCCTGAATGTATTTCACTTGAAAATAATTTGGAAATAAATTCCTGAGATCATCAGATACAACTGGCACAAGGAGAGTAAAGAAAACCTTTGACCCTGCTGTGTCATGGAAATCTCCTTGATAGCCGAGAGTTTTTTCTTCAACATGAGGTAGGTATTCATCCCAATATATACAGCAGAGTTGTGGACATTTGCAAAGGGTTCTTCTTGACCTTCTAATGATCACTGTTTTGGAAAAAAGGCAATATGAAAATTCTCATTTTATAATGTGTAAGCCATTGGGCTTTATAAGCTGTAAGCTCAAAAGATCTTTCTGTGCCTTGACAAATCCATCTGCAGAATGGGTGTACAATGGAGCATTTAGTGTATAAGACACATCTGGTTCTGAAAGTATTTACTACAGACTGTGCTGATCACCATGATCAAAATAGATGAAAAGTACTAAGAAAGAGCCACTCTCACTGGCTTCTTGGATCTTTAATATTCAGAGGAGTAAGAGACCTTTACTTTTCAGGCTTTCATTAAGCCTCAAGCGCAGTACATCAACATCAAAGCAGAGAGTTCAAATGCACCTCCCCATGTGGGGAATCTGGCGTGTGGGTGCATGTCATTTCTCACTGTCAGAGTCATTGCGACCTTGGGGTCAAATCCGTCTTTTGCATCCAAGGGGTAAGTGTTTGATCAGGCATTCTTTGCTTTCCCCTTTCACAGAGGAGGAAGCAAGGACAGTTAATTGAGGTGAAGGGACATCCAGTCATTCGAGCTTTGCAATGTTGGCATCAGGCAGAACATACGGCAAAGTAGAAATTGAGCTGAAGCAGAGTACTAGAGTGGAATGACAGGGGAGTGAGTAAATTAAGCAATAGGAATTCAATGTTTTTGAGGTATGAATACAGCCTATAAAGGTATTATAGTTATAATACAGAGCAAGAATTCATTCAGTAAAAATTTCACTGAAATAATTTAAAAACAGAATTAGAGTACCTTGAACCAAAAATACATTTGTAAAGGAAATTGCTATAATTAAGATATGCAAAGAAAAAATGAACAAAGTTAAATTCAGGCCTTCTTTTATGCTTTGCTTCTATAAAAATATATTTTTATAACTCATGAATATATGGAGTTTATAGTGTCTCATTCCATTTAAGAAAGTCTAATAAACTCTTGTACTAATTCAAATGTGTTAAATGTTTGTAACTTACTTTTAATCTTCTCATTTCCTGTAATTGTGTTATATTTAGGCATTCCTGACTATGCACTTGCTTATATCTACAATAATTTACTTATGTAAGTGTAATTATCATCATATTTTCTATCCAATTATTAGAAGGAGGGCTGAATTTTCCCAGCCCTTGGAAAGCATGTCCTGAGTAAGAAAAAATACCTGTATTTAAGTTCTGTCAGATATAAGAAACCAGGAGTTTGCCACAGGTGTGACAAGATGAGATGCAGCCCAGGATTCTAGAAGAAAGTATACTTGAGAGGTACACAGAAGACACAGGAAGGTGATGGCAAAAATTGGCAGATAATAGAATAAAAAGTAAATATCACCAGAAAAGTCCATAATCCCAGAGTCAGTGGGTACTGTGTCTGATCATAGCCACCTTGAAAATGTCCCAAGAGAAAAGTATTTGTAAATTATATGCTCCATGTTTTACCCTGACTTTGAGATTTCAAGATTTTAATGTGAACACTACTCACCAAGGAATGCATCAGCAGTTCTGCTGGGAGTTGGAACATATTGCTAACTACACACTGGCCTGTGGAACCCTGGGAGAAATTTCCTAGGACCAGAAACACATGCTTAACTCCACTTTAAATCAGTGTGTCAGCATCAAAGAGAGCCTCCGGTTTTGATCAGAATAGAATATTAGTGTTCAGCTCTCATCCCACTGTGTCTGCAAGGGAATTTGTCAGAGCTTTGATAAGAGAAAATGGAAAAAACAAACTATTCAATTTTTTAAGGCCTTGAAAGCACAAAGAAATACTAAATCATATCCTATGCCACCTAATGCATAACATGAGGAAGTAGAAGGACTCGGTGTCCTCCTGACGATTATCCTGAAATGTGTTGGAAGATGAAATAAGCAGGCAGGATGTTGTGAATGAATCAACTATCATGGAGGAATTAAAACCACCCAGACTCCACAAGGGAGCCAAATGTATCTCACACAAACTAAGAAAAATCAATGTAAAACAAATAGAACATATTAGAATTCACACAAGGGGTAACATGAGGTAGAGAGCCAGAGGAAGAAAAAGCCAGGGAATGTGCTAGGAATGCTGTGATCATATGTGTACATTTGGAAGTAGCTGAGATGGTAAACCACTTCCAGTATGGATATTGTAAGTGATAATTTATTGGAAAAAGAAGAGACTGGTGAAGAAGTCCCATAACTATTCAAATAAAGAACAAATACAAACTAATCCAATTTGTCCATCTCACTAATTATTTTACCTCCTACCATGAACTGAGATCATAAATTTTATTTGAACCAACTCAGGCCATTAAAAAGGCAAATTATTTGAAGGGTATTATATCTTGCAAGTTTACTTAGCACTTCTGTTATGAAATTACCAGAAGTGGGTCTCAGACTCCAAATATACTGTACAAATATAAGTCACTCAGTACAAAGGATCAGTGTGCAAAAGTGGGTGGCAACATGAGGTCTATTATTAGGAGGAAGGCTGAGGGTTTAGAGTTCCAGTGAGCTAAGCAAAAAGTAAATATTTTGCTTTCTTTGAAGATGTAGTCCATTGGATAAGAGGTTGATAAAATCAAAGTGACTTTGTAACTGAAAACACTACTTCTCAGCAAAGGATGATATACTCAGTAGATGTGTTAGTCACTACATTTTGAAAACAATGAAAATGTAATTTATGAAATATAAATTGTAGACTATTAAATAAATTTTACCTTGCACTAACTTGTAAAATATAAATTATAGACTATTAAAGAAATGTTGCCCTTTACTTTTATATTTGTCTTTGGGGGGATTATTTGGCACACTTTTATTATTTAATTATTACCTATACAGATAATCCTGTGTAGCTTGATGAGATGAGTATAGAAAAAAAAGATACTTACCTCTATTATTCTCCCTCTCTCAGCACAGCATTTAACTTAATCACTGTTCTAACTTCTACCATCACAGAGTGGTTTCACCTTATCTGAAATGTATATCAGTGAAATCATATTATGTAGATATTCTTAAGTCTGGTTTTGTGCCTTCCCAAAATTAAAGAGTGGTATCCTTTATGTGTTTTCATGTAGCAAAACAAATTATCCACTGCCAATAAAGCAAATTATTTCCATACTCAGTATCTTAATAAAAAACACTTAATGTCTTTGTTTCTGTGTGAGTGGATTGAGACCATCTCTACTGCTTTACTCAACATCATTCAGTCCAAATAGGGTGTGGATCATATGAAAGCAAATTTAAATTAAAATTGATTACAGTTACAATTAAACTACACAATTTAAAAAGTAGGAGCAATTCTTCAATTCTAGGGCTAGATAGAGATATTAGGCCTGATAACTAAACCATAATCCATAAAGGAAAACTGGATAAATTGAGTCTCATCACACTGAAAACATTACCCTGTTAAGGCAATGAGAAGAGGCAGTAGAGTATAAGAAAAGGATTTCACTCATACAGGGAAGCGCTCCACCATAAAGCCATTCCTAAAGCCTAAATTTGAAGGAAAAAAAAACATATTTGACTTCAGGAAAGACTGTATGTGATCTTAACCATGTATTTGTGCATTTACTGTCTTGTGAAGAATCTCTAAAGTCCCTGATACAGCCATATACTTTCCCCTAAATTCTGGAAAACAACTCAATTAGTGAGATTCATTTTGGTAAGATAGGGAATGCTAAAAGTTACCAGCAAATTGATTTATATACATATTTGTTTTGTTTATGAACATTTAAATAACTTTTGTTTTATTACATATATATATATCTATTTTTTTGGAGACAGAGTCATGCTATATAGCCCAGGCAGGCCTTAAACTCACTGAAATCCTCCTGCCTCAGGTCCCAAGTGCTAGGACTTTAGATGTGCACTCATACCAAGCTAAATACATCTTATTTTATCTATTTTATTTTATTTTATTCCCTTAAGAGTTTATTGGTACATTTAAAGCAAACAATACAGTTACATTTATCATTGGGATCTTATACCTTTACATGATATGTCTTGATTCTAAATATATCTTATTTTAGAAATAAATGTTACTGCATCGTATTTAAGAATAACATATTTTTATAAGGATTTAAAACCATAGATAGCATTTATCATTATTACAAAAATTGTTCTGAATAGTTAATTTGGGACATTTAAAGCAAACAATACAGTTACATTTATCATTGGGATCTTATACCTTTACATGATATGTCTTGATTCTAAATATATCTTATTTTAGAAATAAATGTTACTGCATCGTATTTAAGAATAACATATTTTTATAAGGATTTAAAACCATAGATAGCATTTATCATTATTACAAAAATTGTTCTGAATAGTTAATTTGGGTGGCAATTTAAAATTGTATGATGATGTTTGTATTTTTGCAAATGTGCAGATGAAAATTTGTGTTGATTATCACTCTATATTAACAAGTGTATTATTATTACCTTATGCATAACTTAAAATCTACAGAACTGGAAAGTTTAAAGATTCATTTGGCTAACAGTGTTAATTGAAGCAGTCCCTATGCACTGTGCATCATTTTAATATGCAGTTTCAGAATGTGTAATCTTCCTTTACCCCACTGCATTAGCCTTTCTCCCAGTGCCCATATGGCTTTTGTTTGAACATTCTGTTATTACAGGCCTTTGAGTCTGTTCTTGCTAACTGCAGTGTAATTCTTTCCATTTCTAAAAGAAGCTTTATTCTATATATAGTCTAAAGAATGTTATACTATTTACCACTAAATGCTATTTGACATTAATTTTATTGCTAGTTGAATGTACTAATTCAGAAAAATGAATTATTATTATAAAATGTTTTGAAGTTTTCAGAATCACACTAATACACAGAATCTTAATATTTGTCTAAAGATCAATTGCTTTTATGGGTATAAACAACTTAGAATATAGGTTATTGGTTTGTAAAAAGGTGGAACCACAAATTCACAGCACACATGACAGACATGCCATATGGCAGTGAAGTTGTAGAATGTGACAAGAGGATATTAGTGAAAAGTACTTAAGTCCATCTATTTATTTTTTCCTCTATCTTATTATTTATGTTACCTTAATATAAATACTGTATATAGAGATATGTATAATACATATAAAAGATGAATCATTAAGATTTTTCTAGGCATAAAAGATAATTATATAATTACAAAGTGTATCCATATTTATGAAATAGTTTAAAATATTTCTTATCCAGGAAACAAAGACTTTATCAGACTTTTTATCACTTCTTCAACTGCCAAGCAGGGAGCAGCCATTTCAAAGAAATACAGTAAAAAAATAATAAATTGACAAGTTATAATTTAAGACATGATTGCTTTTAAGATTTCAACAAAAACTGATCAAATGTTAAAATTAAAATTAATAGCATATTCAGTTAAATACTATGGGTTACTTTAATTTCTATTTTATAATACACACTATAACTTGTTATACTTAATCAATATGGCAAATTTCATACTCATCTTGAAAATATTAAACAATTCATATTACATTAATATGAGATCAAGGTATTTCACACAAAGTAAGTTTATTATTACAGACACAACAAAAGTCATGAGCCCATCAGTGCCAAACTTCTTTGTTGAAATGAGTAAATCTATAATCAAATAATTAAATTTATGGCTATTGCACTGAGTATGCAAGCCCTATATTTTAAAGCAATACAAAAAAAAATTCCGTAATGTATACCTTTGAATATTTTATTTTTTCCATAAATTAAAAATATGCACTGAAAATGTATTATCATCAAAGTGCTAAAAAATTATTGGATATTTGTGTTACTAGTAGACTTTTATGAAAGTGCTGAGTACACTATCACATCAAACAATGTATTTTTGTATTTAAATTTTCTTAATTTGTGGCTACATTTTCATCTCAGGGTTTTGTGTCTAGTTTCACATAGAGATAGAACTTCTCATAGCAAATCCTGATGAAGAATAGTGTTATCAGGTTAAGAAATATGCAATTTGGAGCCTTGAAACTGCTTAACATGCAGTAATCCTTTTTAATGAAATTTGGAATTACGCTCTCTGATTCTACCATTCACCCACGTTTAAGAAAGTCCCATACTTACTCAGACTCATACTTTCAAAAATAGATTGCATTTAAAGCAGATGCGCATTCAAATTAAGTGTCCTTGCTTTTTCCTAGGAAGCTGAATCTATCCAATATAAAGGGAAATAAACATTCAAAGGACAATCCTGAAAATCAAAATATTTAATGTATCACATAATTTCTGTGATATCTTTGCAACTATATTGATTCATATTATATTGGAGAAGATTCTTTTGGGGAAAAAAATACTCCACTAACTGAAATGAAATTGAAAGTGTGATCACATAATTTAGGATGCACTATGCCACAGGCATTCTAGTTATGCATTCAGGGTTGGCTAATGAGATTTTTTTAGGCCATCTCTGCCTCATGTGACATTGTACATTATACTCAGTGAACACATGCTTGAAAATTATGAGAACAATAAAAAGTGGAGGATGCAGGTGCCTGGCTCTGTGAGGGATCACAGCTGGTTTCAGCCATTGTGGAAAATCTGGATGACACAAACCACCATTTATTTAGTCTGAGGGCTGCAGTTACAGGACTTTTAATAATGTAACTAAGTTTCATATACACTGAATGTCTGGAAAACAATTTATTTGGGGGGATATTTTACTTGAAACATTTTAGGAGATAAAGGAACAGATTTGTTATACTCTGCCTTTAGGGAACAAAATATACAATAATCCTCAAGGGACTATGCTGTCCCAAATATGCCACTTCAAGTGTCATCTGAGATTCCATTTATAAAGTATGTGGGGAAAATTACAAACTATGTCAGATATTGCCAGAAGTTGATGGGAGAAAATCATGAGTAAACTTAATTGGATCCAAAGCAATATATGTTCCTTATTCTTATTAAGCTTAACAATATAAAAATTATGTTTTCAAATCCAGGTAAGTGATCTCTTCATTCATAAATATTTGTTACATTTCTACTATAAGATATTTTCATTTTTACGTATGCAAATGAAATTGAACAAAATACGAAATTTAGATTATTGGATGTTATATACTCCATAAGGCAGAAAAGTATCAGGTAGTAGAGCAATCAACACTTAAGTTGAAGAAAGGAATTAGCATCAAAAAGGATAAGGAGGACTCAAATTATGAACGATGTGAACAAGGACAGTCTTACTGACAGAGTGACATTTGAAGAAACACCGACAAGATGAGTGGAAACATGGCAATGAGCGAAGAGCAGCTCAGAGGTCTCAACGTGAGCCATCTAAGCTTAGGGAAAGTAAGGGACCCTCGATTCTGAACTTCAGGAAGTCAGAGGTGGGGTGAAGAAATAAGAAAGGTTGCAGAAGAGGTAGCTGTTGATTTCAGATTGTTGTCTTTTAAGCAATTACATACTTTTTTTTTTTTTCCGGTACCGGGGATTGAACTCAGGTCCTTGTGCTTTCAAGGCAGGCCACCAAACCACTGAGCTACATCCCCAGTGCAAGCAATTGCATACTTAATTAATAAGTTTATCTTCCATTTTTATGATAAAATGCTCAAAAATAACCTATATGACCTTCACAAGAATCCTACATAATAAGACTTTCCTAAATAATTAGAATATATTTGAATGTACATATAACAAATAAACATTGATTGTTTCTACTTTGCAGATATTCTTATGCAGAAATGGAGATAGACAAAAGAAACCATACAGTCTGCTAAGTATAAGCTTAGGTATTATTCAAGACAGTAAGTGACATACATTGCTAACATTTAATGAGAGACTTATAATAGCTGCACAAGGAGAGCTCAGCGGACTGCAAGAGAAAGGACGTGACTAATCTCACTTTATATGATTCTCTCCCTTACCCTGTGCTCAGATCACACTTTCTTTCACTTCTTTGTCTCTTCTCAGATTTTTTAATGCCCTTCTGATACCTTTTTCTCTGATCTTTCAACCCAGATCTCAGTTCAAAATTCTGCTGTTATATCAATGAGACTCATTTAAATATAACTACATTTTCTAAAGACTTTCCTGTTCACGCTGTCCTTCATTTAAAAATATATGTTTATAAGCTAATAAACTTGACATGAAGGTTGAGAAATACATCTAACTTTGCTTACGTTAAATGAAAAATATCTATGATAGAAACTTTTTTTTCATTTTTCAGCCAAAGTATTTTAGTCATAAAATGTGGCCTACTAAATGAAATAATACTAATTGAAATGCTTATTTAATGTGTCCAAAAGTGAAAAATTAAGCATGTTTCAAACATAACAATAATATGACAATAGATTTAAATGAAAACATTTATAAATATTTAATGAAACTACTTAAAAGTAAATTAGGCAAAAGTTACTAAGAATTTAACTTCAAATTTCTCCTAAACTACTTCACTACTTTGCATGTTAAATACTGAAAGTTATGGTTTGTCTACTTTTGTCACTTGGAACAAAAGAAAGAGATATTAGAGTTCAACCAGTGTAGCATCTGTGCAATAACACTGTTGAGATGTGCAGTTCAAGACTTTATCAAAAAGAAAGAATAAAATCCTCTACCTTTACTCTCGGTCTCAGTTGCAGCTGTCACCATCTAATCACATAGACCCCTAAATTGAGGATGTAGAAATTTTCTTGTCTTTTTTCCTGTCCTTATTCTCAACAATGTCCTGTTAATTTTGTCTATGTTCCTTTCTCTTTGTATTTCTTTAATATAGCTAATTCCTTTGTCTATGCCATTACCATAAGTTTCCTTGCCCACCCTGATTATCTACGGGTCTTCCATCCTCCATTGCATTCCTGTCCATGTAGTGCTCACATCACAGCTGGTCTTCAGTGAATATTCCGCAATCAGAGTCACATTCCAGTACATTTTGTACCCTATGGTTTTTCTTAAATGTCTTTGTGTGGCCAACAGGATGTAGCAGGGTTGTACAAGTGTTATACCATGTGACTTACAAGGCTTGATGCTAAAGAATCCTTTATAGTTTCTATCTTGACCCTTTGGGACAATAGCTCTGGGTGGAGCCACTAACCCAAATAAAAGGACTGACTGTGTTGAGGCCACTACGCCATGAACAGAACCAAATGAATGGAACCAAAATAAATGGAATCACAGCACTCCCTCCATTGCTAGCTGATGTGGCTTAAGCATGAGCAAATGCATTTCTTAGATGCACAGAGAGGTCAAGACTTTGAAGATCTTCAACCTCAGCTTCTATCTGATGGTCATTAAATGGGAGAGATCAAGAAACAAATATCCAGGGCTGGGGATTTAGCTCAGTGGTTCTGCTACCTGCCTTACAAGTGCAAGGATCTGAGTTTGATCCCCATTACAAAAAAGAAAAACCCAAAAACCTGTCCAGCAGAGTCTTTGCAACCCACAAAGCTGTGAAACATAAATGGCATATTATTTACACAACTGTGTTTTAGAATCGTTTGTCACCCCTCAACAGATAATGAGCAGAATTATTAAATTCAGTCGGAGTGTGATAATTGTTTTCTTCTTCAAAATAATTTTGTTTTATTTTTGATAACTTCATATACAATCCCTTCCTGATTTTTACTATTGATATGTAATGAGCTCCCAGCTGCTTTAACTCTATGTGCAACCTTAGTACTGTCTTCTGTCTAGTAGCTTATTCTGTCCCTTAATCCAGAGATTCTCTGTCCTCACTTAACTAAAATTTCCAACAGCTATTACCTCCTCAGCACAGACAGAGCCTGTGTTTAGAACTCACAGAGACCCTGGTGGACACCTGTTTTTGAATTCATCATATTATATTGTGACCATGATTTTATATATCACAAGGACAATATAAACTTGTGTGTACATATTTATATGTGAATATATACATGTGTAATCATCAGCTCATCTCCTGTGAAACTGTATCTCAATGCAGTTAATATTATCTTAGTTATTATCTTAATTTCAGTATCTATAGAAATTTTCTTCAATATACATTCTACCTCACTCCTTTGTATTATTATTTCACAAATTAAAGAACTAGATGGATAAATTTGGTAATATATTTATTATAAAGCAGAAAACCAAATGAAAAGCTACAGAGAAGTTGCTTTTATCCTGATTTTCATAATGCCTGTCTAGTTACTTTTATTTCTGCTTTGTCCTTCATATGTGTTTAAGATATCCACTGCTGTCCTTTCATTTCAGGTGCAGGTCATCCTTAGTATTTCCTAAAAGGCAGGTTGGCTTGTCTAGTTAATGAAAATTGCAATATGCTCTAGTTCCACTTATCTCTACTTGACAGTAAGCTCTACTTGAATTATACTTTCTATTCTGAAATTCTTCCTTGAGAATACAAAACAAACAAACATCATATATAGCTTTTGTATGATGAGATCACTTTAGGTTTGAAATATAAAATGAAATCCATCTCACTTAATAAGTTTTACAACAGTTCTGAATCTTGAGTATTTTTATTATGTCCTTTTTCACCTATGCTTTTACTTAAGTATTAGTTTATTGAGTCATTTACTGAGCTTAACTGTCTTATTTTGAAACACTTCTTGATACGTGTCTTAAACCACAGGATGTATTAAAAAAGACAAAGGTTTTACAGCTAATAAGTGTAATAAATGAAATAATTATTCCATTGTAAAATCTCTGTAAAAGGTAAAAACAGGAAGAACAATAATGAAAAGTAAAATTGAAAATTGTGTAAAAAAATAGTCTTCAGTATCAGAGACCTGAAAACAGCAAATTCTAAGATATTAAAATAAAGTAAGATATAAAAAAGAATAAATTTTCCTTATCTTCTAAGCTCTTTGTTACTTAATGTTTTATATTTATATTCATACATCACCTGAAATAGTTTTATAAGATTTGATGCTGTCAAGATTTAATTATTCAATATATGCATTGACCTGGCATCATTTATTTTGCTTTAAGGAAGTAATTTTTATTTCATATTGAATCCTTCACCATAGAAATTATTCAATAATGAAGAAAATATACACTTTACTATTATAAGTATCAGTTTATGGCCAACTGATTTTCTTCACTACTGGAGATTAAACCTAGGAATTTGCACTGAGTTTCATCCTTTTTGTTTTGTTTTCTTTTAATTCTGAGCTAGGATCTCAATAAATTGTCCACTTTGTGCTAAAACTTATAATCCTCTTGACTCAGGCTTCCAGAGAGCTGAGATTATAAGTGTATGTCTCCATGCCCAGCTTCAACTCCTTTTTAAATATGTCCTCATAGAAATTTCCAGCCTTTCACGATTATATTAAAGTAAATCCTAAACATGAATTCAGGTAATTATTGGTTTACTTCACTCTCCAATTTGCTAAGAATCTTTAAGTTGAGATGTAACCTCTTAAAAAATTAAGTGCACACCAGAGTATTATTAACTGTAGATGGAATATTGTACGGTAGATCTCAAGAAACTTTGCAAATTTTCTTGAGTGGACTATAGGCCACAGCAACCATTGTGCTACTCTACATCTTGGGTAATTTGATGCCTCATGAAAGGGGAATCATGTTTGTAATCCTATTATTGTTTTCATGTACCAGTAACCTGGTTTATTCATGCATTTGCATGTTGTAGGTTTTCCTTCTTTAAGGATGAATATTACTTATTACATATATATTATATCTTCTCTATATATTCAATCTAAATCAATAAATTATCATTTTGTGTAATGGTTTTAGGTAGTTCCCAGTCATTTGAAATCAAGTGAAACATAACTCCAACAGTCAATGCTGTGATTAACAATTTTGTCAGATTCAAGTAGCACCACATAGGAATTCCTCCAAATGATTGTGAAATTTAAGGGAAAATGCACCTGATGTTAATTTAAAGGCACAGAGTTTAACTAATGTGATTGTCAGTCTCATGACCCTTGAACCAGTCAGTCACTTTTTTCTATATAATTCAGAAATAATCCATTCCAAAAACAATGCAAGAAGAAATATTTTAGGGTGAAAGGAGGACAGGGACAAGGGGAAAAAATGAGAACCAAGACCTGTCATATAAAGGTACAAGATTCCCAATAATGAATGTAACTGTAACTGTATACCTAAAATGTACCAATAAACTCAATGAGGAAAAAAAGAGAAACATTTTATATATTTCCACAAAGGACATTGATTTATACCTTTCCAATTTTTAACAATAAATTTGACAATTTTTTAATAAATTCAAAATTTTGTTACATTATATATGAAAATGGGGTAAGGTTATGTACCTTCAATACTTTCCCCAGCATTAAACGAGGCATTGAATGATTACTGAAATGTATGCAAAAAGTTGTGTCAATAAGTTATGGATATTGATGACTACTAATATTACTAATACTATTAGTGTTTTTGTTATTTGCCAGATCAAAAGAACTTATTTTTCTTTTACAGCATGGATTTGAGTTTACAATCATGGATAATTTGTTTAAAATAAGAGACATTTCTTTAAGATAGTCATTACTGTTGAAATAAGACAGCATCTCACAATTGTTTTGAATTGCATTTCACTTATAGCCAGAGATATTGAGCCATTTTTGTTCATGTAATTACTGGCCACTTGTACATCTTCTGAGAAATATCTATTCATTTCAGTCGCTTTTTTTTCTCATTCAGTTTATTGGTACATTTTAGGTATACAGTATAGTTACATTCATTATTGGAATCTTGTACCCCTATATGACAGGTCTTGGTTCTCATTTTCTCCCCTTGACCCTTCTCCCCTCCCTATTTAAAAACATTTATTTCCATTTTTTCATTTTTCCTATTTTTTTCCTTTACCTTATTAGCTTTCCCCTAACCTTCCCACTTTCCCTAAAATTTTTGAGATAATTGGCAGTTGTTTATATTTTATTGAGTCTTTATTTTGTGAGATCTAATTTTTTGAGTTCTTTATATATTCTAAAATGGGTATCATTAAGTAATAGCAAATATTAGAAATACTTCAGGAAAGAGGAATCATTTTTGATGGGAATATAAATGAATACAACCATTATAGTAATTAGTGTGATTTAATAGATTCCTCAAAATTAGATTCCTCAAAAAAATAAAAATGGGAATTTCCTTTGACATAGCTAATTCCCTTCTAGGAATCTAACTGAAGGCACCAAAGACATCCCATTGCAATGGTGTAGCACAATTCATAATAACTAAATCTTGAAAGCAGTCTGTATGTCAATCAAGAGATGAATAAATAAAGAAAATGTGGTACTTATACATGATGGAGTACTACTATGTCATAAAGAATGAAACACTTAAGCAATTTGTAGGAAAATGGATGTACTTTAAGACCTATAATGTTAAGTAAAATAAAGCAGACACGCAAGCTTAAACATCCTGTTTGCTTTTATACAAGAAGCACAAAATATCAATAAAGAGAAAGATAAAGATCAACAATAGAAAAGGGGAGAGCGATATTTTGCAGAAGGGAAAGGGAAAAGAGTAGAGGGAAGAGAGAGGAGAGGAGAGGGGTGAAAAGAGAATCAAGATGCATTATGGACAAGGGCCAACTCCTCTCAAAGAATATAATCATTATGCACTGCAAACATGAATTAGTAAAACATGCTCTGGGAGGCTGAGGCAGCAGAATCACAAACTCAAGCCCAGCCTGAGCAACTAAGAAACTTAGACCATGTTTCAAAAGAAAAAAAAAAATGCGGAAATTGACCTCATTGTGAAGGCTCTGGTTTTGATCCCCAGTATTGCTGCGTCTAGATGTCCCCTCAAAGCCTCCGGCATTTAAATGTAGCTGGATCTAGGTTGTGTGAAAGTGTATGAAGTGTGTGATGCTGGCACTAAGGGTTTGATGCTGTGACTAAGGGGGTGGATAATGGAAACCCTGCCCTGGGTTTTGCAGCATCAGTCAAAAGGCTTACAGCCTGGATGGAATACAAGGGACAGAAAGAACGCTGCTGCTGCTTGTTCTGCTGCCTGCTATTTGCTGTCTGCTGCCTATTTGCCTTAGGCCATTTCTCCTTTGTGATACCCCTCTGCTGTGCAACCCTGTCTTAGAGCCAGCCGATGATGGACTCAAACCTCTATAAACCAACTGTGACCTGAAGTAAACTTATTTTCTTTAATTTGGGTGTTGGATATTTTGTCTCAGCAAGGAGAGAAAGTAACTAAGACAACTACCAAAAAAAATGAAAAAGAGAGAAAATGATGATCAAAAAGATTATGGAGTGTAATAAGAATTCTAGTAGTGGACTACTTCTCTATTCGATTGTGATTAAACTCAAAGGAATATCTATTTCTGAGCTTCAGTTTCCTCATCTGTTAAAAGAATTATTTAGACTAGTACATGAACATTGCTGTCAAGTGTTCAGTGTAATCATTTGATTTGTTTTGGAGTAGGAGTTTTATCATCAGTCAATGGCATAGAAACCCCCAAAACAGAAGAAAATAATTGGAAGGATTTTTGTGTCACTTCTCAGCCTTTTGGCTAAAACCAAGTGAAAAATTAGAAGTTTTTGGAATCACAGTGATAAATCCAGTTTGTATTACAAATTCTGGATGAATGGAGGTGTAAGTACAACTCCAGATTTTAAGTGTGGTCCTGAATTCCAGAAATTGATAGGTTGTTTTATACTAAAGCCTTATTTTCAGAAGTATTCCCTACCTATGCTAAAACTTAGAAAGTTGTGGACTGTGGTCTACTTGGGTTATTCCAGAGATGCTATTCTATGGCTTGTAGATCAGTTTGGAGCCTTGCATAAATCTGAATTATTACCTCTTCTGACTACTTAATCAGAGTTTTGTTGCAGCTGCTGCTCCTATTTGTTGTTACACTCAGCAGTTAATTATAAATGATGTTAAAACATTCAGGCATTCTGATTGCTAATTTGGCTAAATATTACCTGTCCTATAAATCTAGGTAATAGGTGTTATGTGGTCTCAGATGGGTTCTGAAACAGATGGTTCCACTAAAACGTACATGGATGTGCTATAGTGGGAGAGTAGGAGAAAAGGGAGATTGTACTAACATGTTAACCTTCTTCATCAGCAGTGCAAAAACACTAGATTTTTAAATATTTGCTTTAAATGAGGCCATCAAATTCATTGATCTAAATGAATAGCAGACACTTCTTATAAAATCTTCAAAACTACAATTAAATCATACAACAGAAAAATAATTATTAAACTATAAAAATATCCACATTTGATTAAAATAGAGTATAAATCTCAACCCCTATATCAAGCAGATCAGGTTCCAATTATATTATTGTAGTGAAATTGAGATTAACTTGAAAGAGAATTCTGAATATGGATAAACATTTCTTTAGAAATGGAGTGTAATGTATTAACTTTGGCACCTTTGCTCCGAGCAGGTGGTATGTGTTTGTTCTTAGTTCTGCTCAATTCTGAACATGAGAGTATGTCTGTATTGTGGTGTGTGTGTGTGTGTGTGTGTGTGTGTGTGTGTGTTTGACTTCTCTATTAGCTCAAGAAACTTCATTTTTTTCCCTAAGTACTTCACCATGGAGACATCTGCTTACTGAATATTCTGTGGAATTGAGGTTAGGATACCAGTACCTGGAAGCTTTCAGGCACTTCAGAGACAGCTGAACTCCCTGGGAGCAAGCAGAGATAAAGGGGAGAATAGAGGAAAGCAAAGTAGAGACAGCACCTGTAAGGGAATAAATTTGGACTCTTATTTTCCTCTGGACATTTTTCCAAATAAGATAATACATTATTCTCATGCCATATTCCAGTTTCAGAAAGGCTTTCTGTTACCTGTAGGTGCTGTTTTTATAATTGATACAATTTGTTTGTATTTTTCACCCAGAAGCACTGTATGCCATTGCTTTTATGGGAAAATACAGGAGATTATTATTTTATCCTCTTTTCTTTTATAATAAAATTTCTGAATATGATTTTACCACACAAATTTCAATTAATGGATATATTAATAATCTTCACTTGACTATTCCATACTCTACACATATGGCAATACAGTGTATCCTGTAAATATATACAATTATAACACCAATTCAAAAAGAATTTAAAACATATTTTCTTTTATTTTTCTCAGACATTTCTGTATCTAGGTCAGACTAACTTTACAATTAACTAAAAGAAAAAAGTAAACCTATAAAGCATGTTCCCTTGTTCCTAAAACTTACTTAGAAAATTTCTGTTTAGGGGCAAAGCACTTCAAAGTGTTTTCTTTTTTGTTGCTATTGTCTTTCACTTTTAATGTGGCTGCTCCAGTACAATCAAAAGAATTTTCAGGTTTTATCTTTTTCCTTGAAACAGTGTTTAGGTGGTAAGGGTCATTTGCTGGTCAATGGAAAAGTTACTTTAGTTACAATCTTCAGAAGCTTCCTACTATTATTGAAAGCTTTTCCAGGAGACTGTAAAAAAAAAAAAAAAAAAAAAAAAAAAAAAAAGCCTAAGAGCCTGCAATTTGTGAGTGATTCCAATGTATAAAGGAGAATAGGCTTTCAAAAGGTATGTTTGTTGCTGTATATTTGGTGGGAAAATATTTTAGGTGTTAAACTTTCATTCCTCTTGTGATATAAGATTCCCATCTATTAAAGCAACAAAGTATTTCAATATTTCTAACACATAGTGCATTTCTAGTGTCCAAAGAGCCACTTACTCTTTCATACACACACATGTAATGCCAGCACATTCATGCACAAACACCCACACACACAGTTATAATCCTAGAATTCAGTGTTTGCTGTTACATTTTGTTTAAACAAGATGCAAAGTTATTGGTATAGAAGTCCAAAGAACATTGGGGAAAAATAGTTATGCAGAACATCCTTTTCATCACAGAATGAAATTCAACTTGAATTGTGATGTAAAATATGACTTATGCCATGATATTTTAAAAATATCTTACTTCTAAAACTGAAAAAACAAAAATACACTGTGTTCAGATCATCCTTCTGTAAGAAAGTGATATACAAGCCAAAACATGAACAAAGACTTGTACGTGTAAATATTTGAAAGAAGAACATGGAAATACTAAAAACATCCTAGATGATACAAAAACAATCCTGTGGCTGGCTTCAGATATTCAAGGAGCAGTTATGGGACAGCATTACTGGAGACAAGTGTAGGCAATTATCTGTCTCATTTTCATAACTTTTATTTGTGATTATATTTCTTCAAACTTTTCCTCATTTTAAAAAGTCTCAAAATCTCTGTTTGCAATCTAAGTGAATGTCCCAAATTAATCTCCTGATGGAATTATATCACATCAATACTGTAGACAAATTCTTGAGTATGCCAGGCCTTACCCTCATAAAGTGTGTTCACAGTTTTGAATAGTACTTAAAGGCATTTTATTTGAATATTTCTAACTTTTAACTACTTTATAGATTTTACTTATATTTCTTCAAATTTGTGGTTTTGTTTTCTATTCCTAAAATGTTTTCAATCACTTTATTTTGTTTTAAGTCTCTTTGTAGTAATCTTAAAGAACATATTAAAAACAGGACATGGAATTTAATATTTCTTATACATTTTTTCCAGATTTTGATTTTCATCTTTGCTTATAACTTTTTAAAATTTCTGAATTTATTAAATAACAACACTTAAATATTTTGTGACAGAGAAGCTTTCCACATTAAAAAAAAAGAACAAAATTCCAACATATTTTCTTTCCTTTCTCCTTCAGTTTCCTCTGAAATTCATGGATTGATTGCTAATGCCTCCTGATGAATGGGACAGACTAGTTGTGCTATCATTGCCTGTTGGAGAACACAGCTTGCCCATGTTGATTTGGATGTTGTCTTAATTATGTATTGGACAGTAGGCTTGTTTCTGTTTATGGACTATGTCAGTTACTCTGCAAAAGCTATTTTCTTTATTAATAAGATTTAGTAATTTCTAATGAAATGACTACAAACCTAGGATCACCCCAACTCTGAGATAAACTGAGAAGTTTAAAATTTATTTCTCAAACAGTTGAAAGTTGTTCTCCAGTATTTTCTTTCATAAAGCCTGTCTGGTCTTCTCTGCTCCTATTCTACTCCCAATATTTTTGTGTTTTTTAAAATTTATTTTATTGGTACATTTAAGGTATATAATGTAATGATATTCATCATTGGAAATTTGCACCTTTACATAATTCATCTTGGTTCTTATTTTTCCACATGTCCCTGCCCTACCTTCAGCCCCTTCATCCACCTGGGGATTTAGCTCTGTGGTGCTACCACCTACCTTGAAAACCATGGCTTTTACCCAGCAAAATTTCCCATTACATGTCTTCATCACTTGGCTGAATCTGTCATGATAAAGATTATCAGTGAATGAATCCAGACCAGTTTGAAATTTTCAATTTGTTCATTGTCATTAACACTATTTCTTCTGTCTTCACTTTTAATAACTCCAGTGACATTTTCTTTTATATTACTTCTCAAGGGTATGGGTCATAATTTTTTGCCACATTCATTAGATTTATTCACATTTTAATGAGCTAGTATGTTTCTTACTACTTATTGGACACCTCTATTCAATTTATTTAGAAAACCTCAATGGATTTAAAGATAGATTTTTATGTTCCCCATACCAAAATTTATTTATAGTTCATTTGCAGGAATAAAAGAGTATTTGTGTTCCTAAGCTATTATGTTAATTCCTCTTTGCATTTGTTTTTATGTTCCATATGGTGAGTTGATTTTAAGAAATCTATATTAAATATAGATTTAAATATTAAATATTAAATACTCATAGAAAAATAAATGTTATCATTAAATTACATATGCATGAAGTTTTCTTTTACAAATTTCTATGATATAAAATTTCAGAGAATCATATAAAATGTTTTAATACTCTTTTTATTTACTTCTCCAATCTCACTTTCCCCTGATAATTGGTCTACCTTTCCATTTTAGTAGTTTATCTTGATCATTTACATCTGTTACCTATGTTTATCATGTCATTGCTTTGTGATACATTCAATTACTACTTTTATTTTTTTAATGTATCAATCATATTCTAAGATCTGCTGCTTGCAAATTTTCTTATTTGTGCAAGGTACACTTCATTTTGTTAGTTATGAAACATATTAAAATTGTTTATCATATTTTAATGAGATGAAATTTAAGTTGTGGTTCAAGTAATACTAATAAATGATTCTTTTAGAAAGATAAAATATTTATATGGGTGATTTAAAGCTCATGTCAGCATTTTCCCTATTTCCTTATATTTTTTGCTACTTTGAAAAAAATTTCATGATACTACATAATAAAGATCCTTAACAAATTGATGATAAAAGGAGTTCATAGCTAAAATTAACTTACTAGGATTTACATGATCGGTCTACTTTGTTTATCATGCATAAACCCATAATCTACAAATTGATGGACTGCAAATGTCTGCAGAATGGAACTGGGTCACTTTTCTGCACATTTCCTATCTGATTAAAGAACAAAATGTAAACCCCAAAGCTAAATATCATCACATGAACAGACAGATATTGCAGATGCCATTAAAGCTCATCTATTTCTCCAAAATTTAAATGTCACCTTGCAGAAGGGAGGTAGCTCAGAGAGAACTTTAAGAAATTTCCAAGTCTGATAGACATAAGGTTTCTCTGAAGAGTGATGTGTCTTTGGTTTTTGTTTGCATCCTTAGCTAATCCCTAGTAAAGCTCAGGGCTAGGAAAGATCTGTGATTCATAGAGATTTGCTTTGACAAGTCAACCCTTTTTAAGAATGCATCCCTTGATCCCTTGTAAAAGAAATAAAAATATAATGATTATATAGCTGTTCTGTTAAAAAAAGATTTCCAGCATCTTATTTTCTTAACTTTCTATACAGAAGCCAACCTTAGAACCTCAGAGAGCTGGGAATGCAGTGCAGTCCCCTAACATGTGCAACGTCCTGGGTTTGATTTGAAGTGCCACAATGACATTAGCAAAAAATAACTCAGGAAAAAACTGTTGCTTAACCATATGTGCCTGTATTATCAGTATTAAAAGTTAAGCATGAATAGGTATCCTCAATGTAATGTGTCATACTTTTTTCATGTTTGTTGTTGTTATATCATCTGATAAGGTAATTTATACTGTGTAAGTTATTAATAGTTATACAGTGTACAAGCAAATCTAAATTGTGCCCTAAAATAATTTTCTTGATTAATTTAAAAGACCTTTATCTATTTATCTGATCAATATATAATTCAAACACTCCTTATATCTAGAATCTATGGCTGTCGTGTGAAGGTATAGGATCCCAGTAATGAATGCAACTGTATTGTATACCTAGATTGTACCAATAAACTGAATAAAAAGAAAAAAAACTAGAATATATGGGAATTTGGCATCTAGTCCTTAGATGATGCCAACCATCTATGCTTATAAATTTCTGAAGTAAAATAATATGAAACCAAATGTGACCTGAATAATTCTGGAAGAATTCCCTGATTTTGCAATTACCTTTATTTTAAAATTTTATTCTGTAATAATTTACTTCAGCCATATAATGCTGATGGCCTAAACAAAGTTATCTTACTTTGCTTTCATACTTGACATTTTGTGGCCACTCATATGGCATCAAAACAAACAATTTTTGATGACATTCCAGGATACATAAGGTATTTTAGGAAATGAAAGTATTTCTAACTTCATGATAAATATAGATGTGTAATGAAATTTATATATCATGTATTCATCTTAAATATTTTTCATCACATGATATAATAATTCAAATCAAATTTTTTAATTAAATATCTGTTGCAGAGAAGATCTGCAATGGCTTCTGAACCCTCTGGTAGACCTGCAACTTTAGCCCAGCATGCCAGAGAAGCCCAGCCACATGGGTGTCAACACAGTGGTATTCGTGCTCCCCACCCCACTGCACCCACAAACAAGAGAAAAGGGGGCTCTCTGAGCCTGCTGGATGAAAATTGAAGCCCACTGGAAAAGTGAAGAAAATTTGCAATCAAGGCACATTAAACCACCATAGTTGGCAAATCGAGAGACCAGCACCTTGCATGGGAACCTGGTCTAACTTCAGGGGAAAGGCAGCTGGAACCTACAGTAGAGCCTTGTGGAATTCAATCCAACAGGAAGTTGGAGATCTCAACTTGGGCCTTGCAGCCAAAAATCAGTCTGAACCTCAGGAGACAGCTCCTGGCTTTCTGAGACTAATTAACTTAGATCTGCACACTAAAGCCATGCTGTTTTTGTGTCAACATAGACATACCATGAATGAGATCTGCTATTTCTGTTTGTACTTTTTATTTTCAAAGTAATATTTTCTCTTATCATGATTCATTTAAAAATTTCTCTTCTTTTCACACTTTTCCCTTTTTAATCTTCTTTTTCTTATATTCTTTTTTTCTCTCTCTCTGTCTCTCTCTCCTACCTTGATCTCCATTACTATCCCTTTTTGTTCCTGTTCCTATCCTAATTTGAATTTACTTTCTTTTTCTTTTCTTCTCATTTTCCTTTTCTCAATTGCGATTAGTTTTAAAAGGAAGTGATTACAGTCTTTAGCCTCCTTATTTCTATTAGTTTGTTCTGTTCTGGGGAATATTTTGTTTTGTCTTCAACTCTTCAACAGTTCCTGAGACTTTCTGTGATCTTCTTGTGTCCTCTGACCACACTTCTAATCTTTCTCTATCTTATCTATCAATCCCTCCCTCTCCAACTCCTTCTAAATCCCCATCCTCAAAGGTAAAGTTGCTATATTGAAGAGGTTATTCACTATAAAGGTATTTTAGGCTGGTCCTCAATTTTAATTTAATTCACACAGTTAAAGGTGATAGATTAATAACTACCACAAATTGTCATTTTCTCAGCTGTGGTTTATGCTATTGGGTTGCTGATTATATCACTTGTGCTAAGGTGTTGTGATTGATCTAATCAGTTGTCCTCCCTGGTATAATGAAAATGAGATTGCCTCAGAAACATTAGAGACTCAATACCTAAACACCAGCTATATCTGGAAGATTGAAGTATTAACTCAGGAACTAAGTAAAGGATAGGACTAATGATAAAAATAGAAATGAGAAGGCATTTAAATAAGACACAAACACAGACTTCCACCCTACCAAGGTAAACTTTGAGGGAAATGAGGTGGAAAACCCTGACAGTCAACCATCTGCACACCACCCTAAACCAAGAACACAGGAAATTTAAAAAAAATTAGGCTTTAGAAAAATTCAAAACAATAATAATTTCCCAGATAACCAGAGAGGTAGTGAGAAGAATGAAAGACATGATTAGAGATTCAAAAACAGAAACAGATTAAAAAATACAGGAGCTCAAGACCATGATGGAAACCATGAATGCAAAGCATAAGAAAGAAATGGAAACCATGAATTTCAAGCATAGAAAAGAAATGGAATTAATGAAGCAGATTCAAACAGATATCCTGATTGAAAACTCTACAGAAAGCATTTATAGCAGGATGAATGAACAGGAAGATAAAATTTCAGATATAGAAGATAAGATTGTGGTCAGTGACCATGAAAAGAGAGATCTCTTAAAAACAATGATGGACCAAGAGAAATCAATCCAAAAACTCTTAGAAGACCTAAAGAAGAATAATATAAGTCTAATAGGAAACCATGAGGTAGCAGGAGAAAGCTCAAATGACATGAAAAAAAGTTCACAGAATTAATGACTTCCCAAACAGCAAAATAATTTGGCATACAGATAAATGAGGCAAATAAGACATCAACTAGCCATGATCAATAATAATCAACACCTAGACATATAATAATCAAGATTCCAGAAACTGAACAGAAGAACAAAATACTACAAGCAATTAGAAAAAAGAGACAAATCACATGCAAAGGAAAGTCCATCAAAATCACAACAGACTTTTCAACACAAACCCTCAAGTGAAGGAGAGCCTGGAGTGAGGTATTTCAAGATGTAAAAGAAAACAACCTCCAAACTAGACTGATATATCCTACAAAACTATCTTAATATTAATAGGGAAATACAATACTTCCACAACAAAGAACAAGTGATAAATTTCATGGAAATAAAAGTGACACTCCAAAAACTTCTAAACAATATCCTGGAAAAGGACAATGAAGGCCACAATGCCTTAAGGGCCAGCAGAGCAAATATACCAGGGAAGAAAAGAAATTAAAGGGAGAGAGTGAAAAATTAAAAAAATAAAAGAACCAACAACAGGAAAATAACATGACAATCAAAAATTAATACAAGTGAATTATAACTATCACTGTTAATGACCTCAATTCACCAATCAAAAGAAATTGACTGGAGGAACGGATTAGGAAGCAAAATCCAATACTCTTCTGTATATAAGAAATCCACCTAGTTCAAAAATAAACTCATAGACTGAAAGTAAAAGGATGGAAAACAGTTCTTCATGTGCCAGGAACCCAGAAAAAAACCGTGGTTAGTATCTTATTTGCAGAATTTGAAACCAAAACTAAGAGACAAAGGTCACATATCCTTGTAAAGGGAACAATCCAAGAGGAAGAGATGACAATCATAAATATATATGCACCAAATACTAGTGCTTCCATCCATACAAAACAAATATTAAGGGAAATGAAAAACCAGAAAAGCACTCACAAAACTGTAGTGAGGGGTACTCATTACCCCACTATCAGAAATAGACTGATCATCTAGAACAAAACTCAAAAATAAAATAATAGAACTCAATCAAGTTTTATTATTTATTTATTTATTTATTTATTTTGGTACTGGGTATTGAACTTGAGTCTTTGTGCTTGCAAGGCAGGCCATTGACCCACTGAGCTAAATCCCTGGCCCTCAATCAAGTTTTTTAATAAATGGACTTAATAGACATCTTCAGAGTGTTCCTGCCCACAAAATCAGAATATACATTATTTTCAGCTGCACATGGGTCATTCTCCAAAAAAGACCACATGCTAGCTCATAGAATATGCTTAAGTAAATGCAAAGGAATTGAAATTATCCCCTGTATATTATCAGACCATAGAGGAATTAAGCTGGAGATCAATAGCAAAAGAAACCACAAGAACTTCACAAACACATGGAAAATAAATAACACCCTGTTAAACAACCAATGGGTCACAGGAAAGAAGAAATTAGACAGTTTCTACAATTTAATGAAAATGCCAATGCAACATACAGGAATCTATGGGACACAATGAAAGCAGTTGTATAAGGGAAATTCATAGCATTGAATGCCCACACTAGTAATCCAGAGTAAGTTCAAATAAACAACCTAAGGCTTAACCTTAAGTTTTTAGAAAAAGAAGAGCAAGACAAACTCAAGGCTCATACAAGGGAGGAAATTATAAAGATCAGAGCAGAAATTAATGTAGTGGAGACTAAGAGTACAATACAAAAACAATCAATGAATCAAAGAGTTGATTTATGAAAGAATAAATAAAATCTATAAACCCATAGCCAACATTATCAAAAAAGGGAAAGAAAAATTCATGAAATCAGGAATGAAAAAGGTGAAGGCACAACAGATTCAGCATAAATCCAGAAGATCATCAGTACCTACTTTGAAAACCTGTACTCTAATAAAATGGAAAATACAAAAGAAATGGACAGAATCCTATGCATATATGAACTTCCAAAGCTTAATGAAGATATATAAAGTTTAAAAACCCCAATTACATTCAGTGAAATTAAAAATGTAATTTAAAAATTGCCAACAAAGAAAAACCCAGGTACTGATGGCTTTAATTCTAAATTCTATATGACATTTAGATAAGAACTACTGCCACTATTTTTTAAATGCTTCAGTAAAATTGAAGGGGAAGCAACACATCCAAATTCATTCCTGGAAGCAAGCATTGCTTTGATCCAAAACCATGGAAGGACCCAACCAAAAAAGAGAACTACAGGCCAATCTCCCTAATAAACGTAGATGCAAAAATTATCAATAAGATACTGGCAAACAGAATACAGATGGTCATCAAGAAGATAGTACACACTGACCAAGTTGGATTTATCCCAGGGCTGCAAGGATGGTTCAACATACATAAATCAATAAATGTACTGCACTATATCAACAGAGTCAAGGACAAAAAACATATGATCATCTCAATAGATGCAGAAAAAGCATTCGACAAAATTCAACACACATTCATGATAAAAACAGAAAATTAGAATAGATAGTCTTTATCTCCTTCTTGCAAAGGCCAAGAGCCAATATCATCCTAAGTGGTCAAAAATTGAAAACCTTCACACTAAGATCAGGAACAAGACAAGGATGTCCACTATCACCACTCCTGTTCAATAGTTCTAGAAACATTAGCCACAGCAATTAGACAAGATAAAGGAATAAAAACAATGAATATAAGAAAGGAAGAAGTTAAAGTGTCACTATTTGTTACTATGATATATGGATAGAAGACCCCAAAACTCTGCAAAAAGATTGCTAGACATAATTGACAGATTCAGTAAGGTAGCTGGATACAAAGTCAACACTCAAAAATTGATAGCCTTCTTGTACACAAATAACAGACTCCCTGAGAGAGGAATTAGGGAAGCTATCACTTTCACAATAACACCAAAAAAATTAAATATCTAGGAATTAATCTAATTGAAAGAGACAAAAGATCTCTACACTGAAAACTTATAGCACTCTGAAAAAAAGAGACAGAGGATTATGTAAGATAAAAAGACATCCCTTGCTTCTGAATAGGAAGAACCAACATAGTGAAAATGGCCATATTTCCAGAATTTTTATACAGATTCAAGGTAATCCTGATTGAAATCACAACAGTATATTTCACAGAAATTAAGTAAACAATCCAAAAATTCATTTAGAACCAGCAGCGACCTAGAAAAGCAAAAACCATTCTAGGCAACAGAGACATCTATACTACAAAGCCACTGTGATTAAAAAACAAAACAAAACAAAAAAACAAAAACCAAAACATGGTACTGGCAAAGAAACAAACCTGAGAATCGGTGGATTAGATCAGAAGATGCAGAAACAACACCAGAAACTGAGCTATCTCATCTTTGACAAAGGGGCTAAACATCATCACTGGAGAAAAGATAGCCCCTTCAACAAATGGTGATCGAAAATTTGGCTTTCAACTTGCCAAAATTATAATTAAATCCCTAACTTTCATCATGCACTAAACTAAAAGCCAAGTGGAGTAAATATCTAAATATCAAAACAGAAATGCTAAATTCCCTGGAAAGTAAATTGGGTAGAACTCTCGAAGACATTGGCCTAGGAGAAGACTTTATGAACAAATCCACATGTGAATTTGCACAAAGAATCAACAACTGGTATCTCATTGTAATAAAAAGTGCTTGCAGTGCAACAGAAATCAGCAACACAGCTAAGAGACAACCTACAATGTGGGAAAAAAAATTTCACCTCTATTCTTCAGACAAAGCCCTACTGTCTAGAATATTTAAAGAACTCAAAAAAATCAAACCCCCCAAATACAAAGATCTAATTCAAAAATGGGTATCTGAAATGAACAGACATTTCTCAGACAAAGAACTAAAAGCAGCAAATAAATATACGTAAAAAAAAAATTCCACATCACTGGTCATTCGAGAGATGCAGATGAAAATAACAGATTTCACCTCAGCCCACAAAGAATGGCTGCTATCAAGAAATCAAACAATAACAAATGGTGGCAGAGAACCCTTCTCCATTGTTGGTGGGAGTGCAGACTGGTGCAACCACTATGCAAATCAATATGGATATACCTCAAAGGTCTAGAATTGAAGGTTCCATTTGACCCAGCCATCCCTCTGCTGGGTATCTTTCCAAAAGAATTAAAAGAATTATACCACAGTGATATATGTGCACCCATGTTTATATCAGCACAGTTCATAATAGTTAAATCTTTGAAACAACCCAAATGCTCCTTTACTGGAGACTGGATAAATAAGGTGTATTTTTTCTATAAAATGGAGTACTATTCAACTATAAGGAATGATAATCTAGAAACATTTATAGATAAATGGATGCACATTGAGGCTATACTCTTAAGTGAAATTAATAGGACACACTAGTAAATACCAAATAGTTTCTCTGGTGCAAAAAACTAAAAGTGTAAGTAAGCTTCAAATGGTCTAATTGGGAGTGTGAAATAGGAAGAAATGGCTGAAGGAGATGTATGAAGGGCAGGGGGAAGGAATTAAGGGTAAAGAAAAAATGTGAAAAAAATGGAAACAAAGTCTTTGTAAATATGAAAGTGTGAAGCAGGTGAAGGGAGGGCAGGAGTATGGGGAAAAAACAAGAACCAAAATATACCATGTAAAGGTACAAGATCCCAATGACAAATGTAACTGTATTGTTTGCTTTAAATGTACAAACAATGGAAAAAATTTTCAAATCATCTCCTTCTGGCTAAATATGAACCTATATATTTTGATTTGCAATTAGCTGACATGCGTTTTAACTGATATTTCAGTCACTTTTAATATTCAGTCCTTACACAAAGCTGTCCTTTAAATATTTTATTGTCAGACTACTACAGTAAATATATATATATATATATATATTTATTGTCAGACTACTACAGTTTTTATATATATTGCTTCAAAAACAATTTGTCTAGGCTAGAGGAAGTAGCCCAGCAATGCAGCACCTGCCTGGCAAGCACAAGGCCTAAATTCCATTCCTGGGACCAAAAAGGTGAAAAGTAAATAATGATTATTTTTCTTCCAGATTCATATTCTTGTATTAAAAGCAAAAACTTTGCATCTCCCAAGTCTCACTTCATAATTAATAAATTCTCATTTAAATATGAGCTAAAGCTGAGCTTCTCAATGCTAAGTATCTAAATATAGACTTTAAAGTTACAAAAATTTTATGCCTTCTTTAGGAATTAGCCTTTGCCTTTGAATTTTAAATCTCACATGGACTCAGGATTTCTTTCTTTTGTAGTTGGGAGCATTAGCCTGGGAGTCTATTTCATCTCCTCTCCAATTTTCATGTAAAAGTAAATGTGGAACATTGAACTTCTTAGCTTAGATTGTCTTCAAATCACTGTAAGCCATGAATTGAAGTATAATATGATGTTTGTAAGTATATAGTCCAACTTTGACTCCCAGCTTGAACTCCCTTGTGCCATCATCTGGAGCAAGAGATACCTGCTAACCTCTCTTGTCCCCACTTTCCCTCTGGTCAGTGGTCAAAATGAGCTTGCATTATTTCCCTTTCCCTTCTTACTTTTCCCCAAATGGAAACAAAACTTTTGTAAGTAAGGAGTTGAGGGGTGGAAAAGAAGGAAGGAGAATGGGAAAAATCAATAACGAAGATATATCGTGTGCAGGTACAAATTCTCAATGATGAATGCGATCATAATGTATAGCTAAAATGTACTAATAAATTAACCTTTTTTGAAAAAAAAGCCTATCTCAGTGTTGTGCTACAGGTTAAAAGAGAGTGCTAGGAAAATAGTACTATCAATATCCAGGTATTAAAAATTTCTTGACCTGTACATGATATCTTTCATGGCTGAGTGCACATTTCATCACGACATTTAACAGAAATTTGCATATTCTTTATCTAAATTATAGAGGGCTGGGAAATGAATTTCTCCTACCTAAACTACAAAAAGCTTGATAAGCATTAAAGCTGTGAGGTTCTAATATGACCGCTTAGCTTTAAATTTAAAAGAAGATGGGTCCACTCCAATGATAGATGGAATTTGAACACTGGTCAAACATGACAGAGCTGGCAAAGGAACACATGCAGTTAATGGGGCAAGCACAAAGAATTCAGCTGAAGTTTTAAGTGAATTACTAAATATCTCATTTGGATTAGCATGATAATATGAAATTCTGGGACTCTTGAAAATTTTGGTTTTACTTTTGAGACACTTCTCCATTGGGCATCACTAAGCATTGATGAAAAAGGTAAGGAAAGAACAGCAGAGTAGAAAACTCTTTCCCAGTTTAAGCAGTTTGAAAGAAGGGGAATGGCTGCATGGCTGCCACTGTAGGAAAGACCAAAAGAAAAAGAAAAAGAAAAACATATACTTTTCTTCTCCCCCCCTACTGGGAACTGAACCCAGAGCCATTGTCATATAACATATCACACACACACACACACACACACACACACATACTGGGCATGTAAAATACTGAGTATGTCATAATAGCAACCAGAATTTATACCCCAGTGGGAATATTCTTCAAAGATGAAAAATAAAGCCTTTATTTCCATATAAAGTACACTACTAGAAAACTAAAAGAAAGGTTTTATTCATAAAAATATGATACTGACTTAACATATCACACACACACACACACACACACACACACATACTGGGCATGTAAAATACTGAGTATGTCATAATAGCAACCAGAATTTATACCCCAGTGGGAATATTCTTCAAAGATGAAAAATAAAGCCTTTATTTCCATATAAAGTACACTACTAGAAAACTAAAAGAAAGGTTTTATTCATAAAAATATGATACTGACTGGAAATTCAAATATACGTAAGGAAAGAAATGAGAAGAAAATAAAATCAAAATAAATTTCAAAAGAGGGTTTTTTTCTTTTCCTTAATGACTAAGTCTCCAAATGATGATCAATTAATGGAAGCAAGAGCAACACATGAAAACTTAACAGTGTATGCAAAGGTAAAATAACACAACAGAAAAAGGGAAAATGAGAAAAAACAATTTGATGCATATTGCTGTAAGATCTGGTCTAAAGGAAGGTAAAATAAATTGTGTGGATATTATAAAAAAAATTGTGAATTTTTGAAGTAAATGTAAGAAGTTGATAGCACAGATAAAAATATTAAAAATAGTACTCAGTCATCTCCCAGAGGAGTCAGAAAAAAGAAAGAGAAATAAAAGAGAGTTGGAACAACTAGAAAAATGCCAGAAACCTTGTAGATTTGAAACCAGTGAGGCCAATGTTTGTATTAAAACCAAATGGCTAACATATCCCTTTAGGATATAAATCGCTGGATTAAATGAAAAAATATGACTCAATTTTAGGTCTTTAACAACAGGTTAACTTTATAAATTGACATAGATGTGTTTATAGCAGAGTAGAAAATATATGGCATAAATGCATTAATAATAGGAAGAAAGGGGGCTAAGGAGACAGCAACATGGGGAAAGGAAAAGGCTAGGGCTAGGGGAAAGGAAAGAAGGAAATACAATTTATATGGGAAAAGAGAGAAAAAAGGAATCAAAGTCTGTAAATAGGGAGGCATGGTGGGGTTTAAGGGAGCACAGCAGAATGGGAAAATAATAACTGAAATTACATTAAAGTGTAAATTCCCAATGGTGAATGACATTATAATATATACCTAAAATGAACAAATAAAATAAATAATTAAAAAAGAAAGTATTGTGTATATTAATTAGATTTAAGAATAGGAAATGTTACTAGGGACATCCATTGATATTCTATAATAATAAAAGCATAAATATACAGGAAGAAAAAAATAAACTTTAATACATGACTAACTAGTGAAAATATTTGCATCTCTTGAATTACCAGTGATGTTGAACATTTTTTCATATGTTTATTTGGTATTTCTATTTCTTTGTCTGAAAAAGGTCTGTTCACTTCAGATGCCCATTTTTGGATTGGGTCTTTAAATTTGAGAAGTCTGATTTTTTTTTAAAAATTCTTTATTTATTCTAGATAGTAGACCTTTTTCTGAGGAACAGCTGGAGAATTTTTTTTTCCCACATCATGGGTTGTTTCTTCACACTGCTGGTATTTTCTCTTCCTGTTCAGAAACTTTTTAACAAGAAAAGATACTACTTTTGACTGTGGTAGTTCATAGGCAACTGAGATTCTGTTCATAAAATCTTTTCCTAAAGTAATATCTCCAAGAGTTCTACCTAACCTCTCTTCCAACTGGCTTAGTGTTTCTGTTTTAATATTTAGATCTTTAATCCATTTTGATTTTAGTTTAGTGCAAAGTGAGAAATACAGGTCTAGGTTTAGTCTTTGGCAAGTTGAGAGTATCTTCCCCAAAGAATTAAAAGAATAATATTACAGTGATATACACACACCCATGATCATAGCAGCACAACTTGTAATAGCTAAAACTTGGAAACAGCCCAATTGCCCATCAATGGGAGACTGGATAAAGAAAATATGTTTTTTCTTATAAGATGGAGTACTACTAAGACATAAAAATGAGAAATTAGAGACATTTATAGCTAAATGAGTGTACAGTGAGGCAATACTCTGAAGTCAAATAAACAGTATACACATGTATAAATACTGAATAGTTTCTCTAGTGTAAGAAACTGAAAGTGTAAATGAGGACTAAGAGGTATAATAGATAATGTGATATATGAAGAATAGGTATGAAGGGGAATGGGAAATGATAAAGGTAGGGGAAAGGAAAGAAGGGTATGTAATTAATATGAGAAAAATGAAAACAAAGTCTTTGAAGATAGGAAGGGAGGGAGGGGTTGGAGGGAGGGCAAGGGGGTGGGAAAAATAAGAATCAAGATAGATTATGTAAAGTTACAAATTTCCAGCAATGAATGTCATTATATTGTATACCTTAAATGTACCAATAAAATTAATTAAAGAAAAAGAAAATGCATGACTAGTCATTGAAATTCAATATTTATGAAATACAAGTGGATAATAGAGAAAGGAGAAATAGACTCATCCACAACTGAAACTCTTCACCGCAGCCTCTCTCCTTCAGTCAGCGGTGGAAAGAGCAGACAGAAAGTCAGTTAATACTGTCAAAGAACAGGCTCCGTGCACATTTTAAAAGCATTGAGAACAAAGCGTAAGTATTGCTATAGTCACTATCTTACTAATTAATAGCAATGCTATTTAACCTGGCTAACTAAACTTTAACATGCGATCGTCAGATACTGGCTGGTCTACTTTTTTGGCGTATTTTTTGTTTGTTTTGTTACAAGGAGCAGAATCCAGGGATTTGGCACTGAACTACAGTCCCAGTTTTTTTCACTTTTATTTATTTATTTTGAGCCAAGCTTTGACTAAGTTGCTAAATATCCCAGGCTGAGTTTGAACTTGTGGTCCTCCTTCCTCTGCCTCCTAGAGTGCTGGGCAGTCAGGTGTGTGCCATCATACTCAGATGTTCTATTCTGCATTTTAAAAAGGCTAAACTGTATTATATGCTAGTATGAGAATTTTAATGAAACCTATCAGTTTGTAGAGTTGATATGTACTAAAGCTTATAAAATAAAATAAATACACCTCAAATCTTGTAATATACCAGGTCTTCTATTCCCACTAATCTGATTTTTATTCTATACACATATGCAACATATATTCTGAACAGTATCCACGTTTCTATCCATATATTGCAGACACAAAATTGCCCACAAATGATCTCTATAGTACAAAGATGAGGTAGTTTGGCATTTCCAACTAAATCTCTCTAAATATTCCCTGAAATTCATGTAATGAGGACTCTGATTAAATCTACATCATGATATCTCCTCTCACTTATTTCTGTCTAAACTCTACTTTATGAGGTTTTCTTAATCACATTTCTGTTTTGCTTTATTAGGATATTTACACCTACTATTTCCTATTTAAATATTTTACCTACCAATTTTCATTTTGACTCTCTTCCCTCATACCAGAAACTGTACTTATCCCCCATTTTTTATGACACTTCTATTATTATCTAAAAATGCAGTATTTTCTACTGTTCAAGTGTTGATTTTTAGTTTCCAATGTTATAATATGATATGATTCTTCCCAGAATGTTTACTTCTTTTAAAATATCTTCAGACCTACCAGGTACATAAAAAGAAAGCCACAAATGATATTGACATGATTGAATGCAACATGAAATTAAATATTTTCTAATGTTTTCCCTTTTCTTGTTACTATTTCAGAGATAAAAGGAAAATATACTAGTAAAGAATATGCTAAAATCACTTTTAGTTTTAAAGTCCTTAGAGTTAATTGTATTTTTGTGGGCTTTACACCTGATAAAAGAAATTATATATTTTCATTTATTTAAAATCAGAGCTATGAAACTAATTATTTCTATTTATTACTCTGGCTGTCATGGAGTTCAAGTAAAATATTTTCATCTGCAAGAGTTAACTTTGTCTCAGGTTTAAAAAATAAAAAGTTTTCATTTTATTTCAATGTTTTAATAACTATATGGAATTGGTATTTTAATTTAAAAAATCTTCTTACAAAAATGCTGCACACCTAAAAATATTTGTCATGTAAGTTGAATAATGTATATATTACTGTATACTTAATATCTAATAGTTTACAGGGTCTTAGTGTCACTGGCTTTGGGGATGATGGATTCTAATTCTAGAGATGATTTCTAGGTTCTTTCTGTCCTGAACAAAGAATTAGTCAAGACAAGGACAAAAGGTAGTGAGATTTTATATTTATTAAAGGTATGAAAAGAAAAGAAACATGCTATATAGAGTACATGTTACAGCTTGTATCTAGATGTTCTCACAAAGTTTCATGTCTCATAGGTAGCATTTTTTGGAGGTAGCTAGAACTAGTCTGTGTCACTATGGATTTAGGGTGTGTGATAAATAAATTAATCCACTGATTCATTTAGCATAGTACCAGTGTGATTAATGGGATGGCCCACATTGGGTGCAGGTGACACCAAGCAATAGGCTTGTAGCCTATATTAGATAAAAGGGAAAAGAAGGCTCATTCCTTCTTGCTTCTAGCATGTCCTTCCATGTAATTTTTTTTCAATTGTAATTTGCTAATTCCTATTATGGGAAGAGGTCTAAAGGGGTTTGTTAGATGGAGATTTAAAAGCACACACTCAAAGAAATGGAGTGCAGGCACTCAAGAAATAGAGGTGTGCTAACTTTGGAGCTGGTACTATTATGTGTTTTGGGCATTGGAAATCTGTAGAGTTTGTGAATCTATAAAGTTACTTCTTGGGTCTTGGGAAAGAAAAGTGGCATACTCACAGAAAAATAGTGACCCATTCAAAAGGAAAGGTCTATTTTACAGGTCAAAGAGAGGCAGGTGAAAGAAGTCTATATGCAAGTAATAAAGAGATTTTATCCCTGCCTATTCATAGATAAAAGGGTTCAGTCTGCTCTTGGAGAAAAGGAAAAGAAAAGTTTTGAACTAGGCTTGTATTTTAAAGTGATTTTTAATTTTAATGATTTTCATTTTCTTTGTCTCCTTTCTACTAGTTTTATTTCATCTGTCCTGCCACAGGCAGATGTAAGTGTGACTTAAAAAGGGAGACAAGGTTTGAGAAACCTAAGAATCACAAAGGCAGAAACAAGTATTGTATCCAAGTACCACTGCTACAATGTAGAGATGTCCTTCAATACTGCAGTTGGATAGTTGTCATTGACAGATTTCAAGATCATTTTTTTAAGAAATTGGATAAAATGCAAAAGTCCTCTCTAAAGTATTTTCAAAATTCCTGGGTTTAAATTGGTTGTCATTGCCTGAAGGAGAGGAGCAATTTAGATATCTAACATTGCAGTATGGTTCTTTGAAAGATTTGATCAAATTTCCAAAAGAAATAACAGTACATTATTTTTGACAAAAAAAATCTTACATATTCTTTGACCTGTTCTGATCCCAAAGAACCATACATATAATCAAGAGGAATGTAAACTACTTCAAAAACACATTTGTTATGAATTTGCACAAGTGCCTCTAGCTACACTATGATTTACTTTTTAATCCAGCAGAGAAAAGTCTTATTTTTTTCCTGTGTTGCTCTTGAAGTGATTCTGTAGAGGCTTTGACATTTCTGACCAATAAATTTGCAATTAGTATTTTAAATCATTTCATAGTGTAGGATAGATTTCAACATTGATATACCAGTTCTATATGGCTTATTAATTTATTTCAAAACTAGTGTCTTCAAAAAAATATATATATGTGTGTATATGTATATAAACATATATCTTAATTTTCTAATATATATAGACATATTCACCCAAAGAAATACAGTGCTGGGCCTCAGAAGAGAGGATAATTTAAATTTGAAACTGTGAACATTTATGTTTTTGGTGGTGGTAAATTTTTTTTTTTTTAGTTTATTGGTACGTTTTAGGTACATAGTACAGTTACATTCATCATTGGGATCTTGTACCTTTACGTGACAGGTCTTGGCTCTCATTTTTTTCCCCTTACGCATGCCCTCTCTTCACCTCCTCCTTACTTCCCTATTTACAAAAACTTTATTTCCATTTTTCAATTTTCTCAGATTTTTTTCTTTTCCCTTATTTCGTTTACCTTGCCTTTCCCACTTCCCCTACTACAACTTTAACACTTTTCTTCCTATTTTACAGTGTCAATTATACCTCAGTCTTGGTCTGGTGGATGGGGGAGGATGACCAGTCCATGCTATGAATATTCTATCATAGGGGAAAGCATAATTTTCTAGTAGAAAAGTGGCATACTCACACATGAAATGGAACCAGTTTTAAGTAGAAAGGGAATGCCCTAACCTAGGTAGATAGGTAAAAGGGAATTATCTAGGCTGTGTTCTGGAAAACAGAAAAATATTTTTACTGGGCTTGTTTTCCTGAAGGTACAGTTTTCATTTTTTAAAGTTACAGTTTTCCTTGTCTCCTTTTTACCTTTTTTTGTTTCTTCTATCTGTGAAAAATGGTGGCCCTGTCTTTTTTGCCATAGGATATAAACAGGAATGCCTCCATCTTAGACTCTAGTTTACCCTAGGAAATCCCACCTGAACACAATGAAATTACAGAAAATGGCTGCTCAGCTTAAATTCTGAGAACATAGCTACAGACCAAGATAGTTTATCAACAGGCAAGAATCTTCTGTTCTTCTCCCACTCTTCCCTCCCTTTACTACCCTGCCCAGCACCTCCTTGGGCCCACCCATTTTGCTGCTTAAACTACCCAATTGAGATAGAGTATAAACCTTCAACCCAGATAATGGGGGAAAAGCTTTTCTGTTTCCCATGTGTGAGTCCTTAAATCCTGCTCAGTGTACCAGCTGCCTCGTGTCTGAGTACACTTGTGCCCTTCTGCAGAAATAAACTTTAAACTTTGCCTGTTCAGGTCCTCTTGCTTGCTGTCTGAGTGCCTTCCATACAGCACTGACAATTTGTATCTAGGAGCTCATTTCTAACATATACTATCTCAGTCTGAGCACGATTTAGCCAGGTCCTGAAGTGAAAGTTGCATGAGGCTGCAGGTCAGTCTGAGCACTCACAGCAGCTGGAGACTCTATTTCAAGCTCACAGTAATATGGGAGAAATATAATTCCCAAACTGCTGGATGTCAGACGTGCTGAGTTCATGTTGCCTGAAATAGAAGAATGACTTTCAAAGGAAAAAGGAGGCTAAGAGTAGAAATGGTTTTGGGGGGAACGGGATTAGCTCTTAAGATACAGGAAGGGTCCTGAGTTGGTTGCCACTGAGAATCTTTGTCAGGGATAATTTATAAAGCAATTTCACAGTTTGAGCCAAATGTGGGTCAAACTACAATCAACCTATAGGATTACAAGTGTAGCTATTTATCTAATATTGATCCAATAGGGAAGCAGGGCACTTAGCAAAGGTATATGGCTCACATCATTAACTGTAGTTTAAATATAACTTCTAAAACAGAAACATGTTGGGAAGGGATGGGCCTGGATATTGTGTTTACCTACCCTGGTGTCTGATACATACCTGGACTTAATGGACTGGATGGTACTAATTTTAGGATACTGTAGTCTGGATTTCTGCTTAGCCATTGGGGAAGTAGGTATGTCTGGCAATTGCAACTTCATCTTGAAGCCCTGCCTTTATTAGATAAATCTCTTGCTTCAATTTAGATACCTTTATGTTTCCCTGACTTTCTTTAGAGCCCAGTACATCTCTGATCTAACTTAGCTACCTATAGTAACAGGGTTGTGGGAAAATTCAGATATTTACTGTTGTAAAACTTTAGTCCTCTTTTTCATGTTGTCCTCAGCTAGAGTATTTTTTTACTGCTCTGAATGTTACCACCACTATTTTGGCATGTGGCCCTCTCTTGTATGATTACATGGAAACATTATCTGTTTAAGGAGAAATGACATCAGCATTGTGGAGAAAGTCCACCTTGTGTAGGAGAATTAGCATATGGTCAACATTATCATATTTTGGGGCTAAAAAGACAATACAATATTTAAAGTATGTTGGTAAATATAGAATGACTCATTAGATCGTGGAGCCCAGATGAAAAAGAGAAGCTGAGAGTACACATTTGGAAAGCATCAATATATAATAATATAAATAAAGTTACCAGCATTGTGACTAGGCCTAGGTCATTTCTACCTTGAGAGACTTATTTGGGGGCCAACATAGAGTCTGTTCTCTATAATAAGATTAATGTCTATGTGCTGTAATTTTGAAGAATTATCTTTTTTCACATATATATTGTATCACTGAATTAGGGGAAATGAGTAAATAATCAATGATGAAATTATATCATAATTGTGTTCATTGAGTAATTAAAATTTTATTTTTATGATTGCATTTTAAATAAACCAGTACCTTTGAGTCATACATTTCTCCTAGTATTTTCTTTCATCTTTAATTATTTATTCGTCATTTATAAATTATAATTTTATAATGAATTATTTTTATATAAATGTATAAATCTAGAAATTTTTTACATTTTGTTGAGCACCAGTTAATAATGAGAAAACAGCCCAGCATCATAAGAGAGAGTGGTAAGTAGAGTATATTGATCCATAGCATGAGATATATACAACTCATCTAAAGGGTAATGGAATTTGTAAGCAATATGAATTATAAAAATATTCAAATAAATATTTGCTCTAATATATTAGGCTATAAAAGACTTTGTATAGTGATGATATGAGATATATAATTACAGGGTGTACTATTTTACATAGAGTGATACAGAAAAAGAGCCTCAAATAAAAGCTATTGGAGTGGAGAATGGAATAATCCACCTGAATTATTAAAAAAAAAAATCCTATGAAAAGTGTGTCCCCAATTTAGGAAATATCAATTGAAAACCTCCCAAGCAGAAGATAGTTTGCCATATTTTAAGGAATGCCAATGTGACTTTTGTGGATAGAGATGAGTAAGAAGCAACAAAACCAAGAGAGAAATGCATAAATCAAATAATGTTTCACTTTATTGACTATGGTCAGGGATTTAAATTATTTTGATTTTGAAAGGAAGCTTCTGAAAATTTTTGAATAAAGAAATAAATTTATGTGGCATCTGATTAAAATGGAAGTCATGTTTCTTGAGGACAATATTAATCTTTGGGAGCAAAACTGACCATATATGACCTATAATAAAACCCTGTCTTAGTAAACAGTGAGTTTAAGTGAAGTGGAAATGAAAGTGAGTTGAAGTTTGCATTTAAATGGAGTGAGATGTGAAATTTCAATATACTTTGAAGATATATTTGGCAGGAATTGTTTACAGATTGAAAGTTGAATGTGACAGCAGGATAGAAATTTCTCCAAAGAATTTTGGATTAAACAACTAGATGAATAATACTGTCATTTTTTGGTATGAAGAAGAATGTGGGCATGCAGTTTGGGGAATAAAATTTGTTTAAAAATCTGTATATATTAAAAAGAAAATGCCTCCAGATATTAAAACATTTAAATGGAGTTGTTAAATAAAAAAGTGGCATGTTAAGACCCTAGAGCCCAGATAAGCAAAGAGAAGCTGCTGTGTATATTTGAAAAAAGTCAGTATACAGATAGATTAAACAAAGATCATAGCGATATGATCGGGCCTAGGGCATTGCAATATTGAATGGTTTGAGGGAGTGGTCAGCAACAAAGGTGAAGTCATCTATAAAATCCATGTTTTATATATATGGTGGACTGAGTCTAGAGGAGTTTGAGAATTTGTGAATCAGTTTTTCAAATTTGTGAAATGCTTCTGGTGTTAGATAATTAGTATGCTAGAATTCCAGGTTTGTCCTTCATACTGATATACAAACTCTGCCTTAAGTAACATTCAGTTAAGTATGAGAATTTTCATTCACTTAAAAATATGTTAATAATGACATGGGCTTACAAACTAATTCTATTTTATGGCTAAAAGCAAATGTTTTGCAACTTTTACATACAAGATGTAATTGAAAAATATGGTATATGATTAAATTTAAAATTTGTTGCAAACATTGACATTAATATTCCTCAAAATACTTTCCTTTTCTTCTAATAAACTTATGCTACTACTCTTGCCACATTCTGAAGCAATTGCATAAGATCTCATTTTCATGCCTCTCTTTAATTTTACTGGTGTGGCCACTTTGATGTCCTGAACCAATTAAAATATTTATTTACATGGTCATTTTAAACTATGCAGAAGAACCAGAAATCAAATAGTGCCAGATCGGGTGAAGATGATGTGTAAGAACACATTATAATGTTTGTATAAGTCTGCCTTTCTATTGCATGATACTTGACAGCAACATTCACCACATTTTTTTAAACCATACTTCACGAAGACATAAATGAAAACTTCCAGAAATGCTTCAGAAAGTAGCAAGAAAGATAGAATATGTGTGTTCAAAGTGATGTGAACTATTTAAAAGGGGTTAATAGCAAAGTATCTTCTGGAATAACTTTTGATTTAAACATTGATTGTGTTTTCCTATCACTCCTCCAATAAACTGAGTTATTAAGAAATCCAAAGGAAGACAAATTGTTTCCTAGATTTGCATCCCCCCTTGGATCTCACTCTCAACTACAGCTATTGAAAATCTCCCTCCAACATTATTTTACAAAGTAAAATATGAAGTCTAGACCTTATTTGAAGACCTTTACTGACATAATGAAAGAAGTGCATTTTCATTGATGAAAGTAAAAAAGAATAGGCCTTTCCACTGAAGATTTATACTTATAAGCTCATTTCAGATGTTGGACCCAGTTTATTTCAAAAGCATTGGTGTTGCTCTGGCTTTTATATCTGTGAAGCAAAATAAAACATTTCCTCATTTCTTCAGCTAGTAATGTGAGTTTAAATCACTTAAATGGACAGTCAGTTAAAAATTTGTGTTAGTTGATTTATCATCTAAAACTCTTTAATCATCCACTAATAAGAGTAAATTGGACAAAAAGCTTTATTAAGTACACACATGAATTCATTCAGTAAATTTATTTTATGTAAATTTCTATTTATTAAGAAAATAATCAGAATTATTATATTCCTATCATAATATGTCTGACTAGTCATTCTAATTAGGTTTCTAATTTTAAAAATCTTATCATTAATACAAATTATAATATATGAGCTCTTCCTCTGGCCTGCTTGGGCCCATTCTGAGGGACTGGGTAACCATGCCCTCCCCTGCCTGTGCACCACCAGCCCCAGTGAGGAAGGTGAGATTTAGGAAGGGCACTCTGAGATCTGCTCTTGCCTCCTTGGGCCCATTCGGCAGGAGGGGGTAGCTGCACCCTCCCCTTCCTGCACAGCCACAACCTCCAGTAAGGAAGGTAGCTGTGTGGGCGCCCTTGGACCCCCTCCCCACCCACAGACCTGATTGTTCCAGTCCTGGATGCACTCTGCAGGTCATAGGTGGTCATAAAATGTATTTTTCTGACCTCCCAACTTTGAACATCTTTAAAGGAAGGGCGGGGGAACCTGTAGTAGAACTGCGTGGAGTTCAACCCTGTAGGAGTTCATGGAACTCAATCAGGGCCTTGCAGCCTGAGGTCAGTCTGAGTCATGGGGATCTACCATTGGCTAGCTCAGATCAGGGGACTTGGTTCTGCACATGGCTATGCACATGGTATATTGTGACAGCAGAGATATAGTCTGAAGGAGGCCCTTCACATTCATATTTTTTCTTTATTTTCCTCATTCCACTCTGCAAATTATTTCTTTTTTCTCTGCTCTTTCTCTAACTCAGTCACTTGCTCCACCATACTATCCCTAATCTCACTTTCTGTTCCTGCTCCTTCCCTAACTCAGATTTTTTCTTTTATCATTTTTTTCATTTTTCTCTATGTTCTTTTCTGCTGTCATTTTACCTTACTCATGGGTCAATAGTTTCAAGGGAAAGTGAGCCCTATTACTGTTAATGGGATATATTCTTATCCTTATTCTTGCACTCTATCAGTCCCTTCTGAATTTAATAGTTTCCTAAAGATTATATGGTCATTCTATGTCCTCTGGCTTCACTTAAAACCTTCTCCAATTCTTTCACTTATCTGCTCCTCTCATCCTAACTCTGTCTAAGCCCCCAAGCTAAATGGTAAAGATGCTATATTGAAAAGTGTGTTCACCACAAACATATTTTGGGCTGCTTCTTGATTTTAGTTTAATTTACGTGGTTTAAAGGTGATAGATTAATGATTAGCACAAGTGGTCAATTTTCAAGTTGTGCTTGCTCCTACTGTGCTGCTGATTGTATCAAGTGGGATAAAGGATTGTGATTGATTTAAAGAGTTGTTTTCTCTAATATTATCAAAATGAGAATGTGTATGAGTCATTAGAGATTCAAAAGTGAAAGCATAACTATATCAGGAAGATTTAAGAAATAACCCAGAAATTAAACCAAGGACAACCCAACAATAAAAATAAAAATAAGAAAACACTTAAGCAAGACACAGATAGACTTTAAATTCACCAATGGCAAACAGTAGGGAGAATGAGGATGAAAAGTCTGATAGTGAACCAGCAGCACATCCTGAACCCATAACACAGGAAGTAACAAAACAGATCAATCAGGCTCTAGAAAAATTCAAATCAGAAATAATTTCCCAGTAACCATAGAGGTGGTGAGCAAAATGGAAGTCGTGTTTTGAGACTCTGCAACAGAAACTAACAAAAAAATATATGATCTCAGGACAATGATAGAACCCATGAAGGCCCAGCATAAGAAAGAAATGAAAACAATGAATGCCCAACAGAGGAAAGAAATGGAATCCATAAAACAGATTCAAACAGATATACAGGAGATTAAAAACGCTATTGAAAGTGTACACAACAGAATCAAAGAACGTGAAGATAGAATCACAGATATAGAAGATAGAATTGCAGTCATTGACCCGGAAAAGAGAGGTCTCTTAAAAACAATAAGGTTTCATGAGAAATCTATCCAACAACTCCTTGATAATCCAAAGAAGAATAACATAAGACTGACAGGAATCTATGAAGTAGCAGGAGAAAATACAAATGACTTAAAAAAGCTATTCACAGAATTAATGACAGAAAACTTCCCAAATAGAAGGAAGAAT
>NW_022900942.1:13950784-14053054 GCF_012274545.1 Fukomys damarensis
AAAAAAAAAAAAAAAAAAAAAAAAAAAAACACGACACCTAGGCATATAATAATCAAGATCCCACAAACCCAAAGAAGAACAACATACTAAAAGCAGTTAAAGAAAAGAAATAAATCACATGCAAAGGAAAGCTCATCAGAATCACAGCAGACTTTTCAACACAAACCCTCAGGTCAAGGAGATCCTGTAGTGAGGTATTTCAAGTTGTCAAAGAAAACAACCTCCAACCTAGACTGATGTATCCTGCAAAACTCTCTTTCAGAAAGGATGGGGAAATAAGATAATTCCATGACAAAGAACACCTGAGAAACTTCATGAAAACCAAAACAGCACTACAAGAAATTCTAAACAATATCCTAGAAAAAGGCAATGAAGGTCACAACACCATGAGGCCCAACAGACCAAATAAATAGGCAAGGCAAAAAACTAAAAGGAGTGGGGGAAAAATTAAAAAGAGTCAACAAATGGACAATAAAATGACAATAATAAGTCAGTACATATGAGTTATAACCAGCAATGTCAATGGCCTCAATTCAGCAATCAAGAGAAATAGACTGGCAGAATGGATTAAAAAGCAAAATCCAACAATATGTTGTATACAGGAAACACACCTATAGCAAAAAGAAGCCCATAGACTGAAAGTGAAAGAATGGAAAACATTCTACTCATGACAGGAGCCCAGAAAAAAGCAGGAGTATCAATCTTATTTGCAAACAAAGCAAATTTCAAAACAAAACTGATAAAGAGAGATGAAGAAGGCCAGTACATCCTTTTAAAGGGAACATTTCAAGAGGAATTGATGACAATCATAGACATATATGCATGGAATATATAGTTGGAATGCCCCAACTATATGAGAGAAATATTAAGAAACATAAAAACCCAATAAGCACTAATACAATTGTACTGGGGGATATAAATACCCCACTTTCACAAATAGACACATCATGTATGCAAAAAATCAACAACGAAATACTAGATTGAACCAAGATTTGAACACAGGGCCTTAATAGACATCTATAGTGTGTTCCACCCCACAAAATCAGAATATACATTCTTTTCAGCTGCATATGGGTCATTATCCAAGATAGATGACATACTAGCTCACAGAACAGGTTTGAATAAATGCAAAAGAATCAAAGTTATTCCCTTTATATTATCAGATCATAGTGCAATAATGCTGGAGATCAACAGTACAAGAAACTGTAGGAACTTCACAAACACATGGAAATTGAACAACGCTCTCCTGAACAATTGATGGATCAAGGAGGAAATTACAGAAGAAATAGACAGTTTTTACAAATAAATGAAAATGCCAATAAAACATAAAGGAATCTATGGGACAAAATGAAATCAGTTGTACCTGGAAAATTCATAGCACTGAATGCCCACACTAGGAAAACAGAGTGAGCTCAAATACACAACCTAATGATGAATCTTAGACTCCTAGAAAAACAGGAGCAAGAAAAACCCAAAGCGCAAACAAGAGAGGAAATTATTAAGATCCTGAGCAGAAAACAATGCAATGGAAACAAAGAAAATGATACAAAAAACAAATGAATGAAAGAACTGTTTTTTTAAAAAGAATAAATAAAATTGATAAACCCTTAGCTAACCTTATCAAAAAAAATAAGGAAAGAAAAGGCTCAGATCCATGCAATTAGGAAAGAAAAAGGTGAAGTCACAACAGATTCAAAAGAAATCCAGAAGAAATCCAGAGGATAGTCAATACCTACTTTGTGAACCTGTACTCTAACAAAAAGGAAAACACAGAAGAAATGGACAGATTTCTAGATACTTATGAATTAGCAAAGTTGGACGAAGAAGATAAAAACATTTTAAACACACCAATTATAATCAGTGAAATTGAAAATGTAATTAAAAATTTACCAACAAGGAAAGCCTAGGTCCTGAAGCATTCACTGCTGAATTTTACAAGATATTTAGAGAACTACTGCTATTACTCTTCAAACTTTTCAATGAAATTGAAAGGGAAACAATAATTCCAAATTCATTCCTGGAAACAAGTATCACTTTGATTTCCAAACCAGGGAAACATACAAATAAAAAAGAAAACTACAGACCAATCTCCTTAATGAATATAGAGGCAAAAATCCTTGCTAAGATGCTAGCAAACAGAATACAGAAGACAATCAAGAAGATCATACGTCCTGACCAAGTTGGAATTATTCCAGGGATGCAAGGTTGGTTCAACATATGTAAATCAATAAATGTAATACACTATATTAACAGAGCCAAAGACAAAACCATATGGTCCTTTAGATAGATGCACAGAAATCATTTGACAAAATCCCACACCCATTCATGATAAACATCTGCAAAAACTGGAATAGATTGTCTATATCTCAACTTAATATAGGCTATCTATGAAAAATCAACAGCCAACATCATATTAAATGGCCACAAACTGAGAACCTTCAAGTTAAAATCAAGAACAAGACAAGGATCCCTACTATCACCACTCCTGTTTGATATCATTCTGGAAACATTAGCTATAGCAATTAGACAAGAGAAAGATATTAAAGCAATAAAGATAGGAAAGGAAGATTTAAACTGTCATTATTTGCTGACAATACAATACTCTACACTGAAGACCAAAAAAAAAAAAAGCTCTACCAATAGACTTCTACACTTAATTGACACTTTTAACAGAGTTGCTGGATACAAGATCAACATCCAAAAGTCAATAGGCTTCTTATACATGAATTACAGATTCACTAATAGAGAAATTAGGGGCATGATTCCTTTCACAACAGCATTCAAAAAAATGAACGATCTAGAAATCAATATAACAAAAGAAGCAAAAGACCTCTATAGTAAAAGCTACAGCACTCTGAAAAAAGAGATCAAAGAGAATATAAGAAAATGGAAAGATATGCCCTGCTTATAGGTAGGAAGAATCTACATAGTGAAAGTGGCCATACTACCAAAACTGCTATACAGATTCAATGCAATGCCAATTGAAATCCCAACACTGTATTTCACAGAACTAGAAAAAAGAACCCCCAAATTCATTTGGAACTATAGGAGAGTTTAAATAGCAAAAGCCATCCTAGACAACAGACACATGGCAGTTGTTAATTCCCAATTTAAAACTATACTACAAAGCCATTGTGATGAAAACAGCATGGTACTGGCAAAGAAACAGACCTGAGGATCAGTGGAACAGACTGGAAGATGCAAAACAACTTCAGATGTACTCAGCTATCTTATCTTTGACAAAGGATCTTACCATCCCTGATGGAGGAAGGATGGCCTCTTTAATAAATGGTGTTGAAAAAACTGGTTCTCAACCTGCCAAAGATTAAAACTGGACCCTTATCTTTCACCATGCACTAAATGAAAACCCAAGTGGATTAAAGATCTAAATGTTAAAACAGAAACACTAAACTTGCTGGGAGATATTTTAGGCAGATCTCTTGAAGACATTGTCATAGGAAAAGACTTTATGAACAAATCCTAATTAGCAAAGAAACTAGCATAAAGAATCAACAACTGGGATCTCATCTTATTAAAAAGATTCTGCACTGCAAATGAAACCATCAACAGAACTAAAAGACAACCTACAATGTGGGAAAAAATTTTACCAGCCATTCCCCAGACAAAGGACTATCACCTATTATATGCAAAGAACTGAAAACAATCACCCCCCCAAATATAAAGACCCAATTCAAAAATGGGCATCTGAATTGAACAGACATTTCTCAGACAAAGAAGAAAAAACAGCAAGTAAATATATGAAAAAATGTTCCACATCACTGATCATTCTAGAGAGGCAGATGAAAACAACACTGAGATTCCACCTCACCCCACAAAGAATGTCTGCTATCAAGAAATCAAACAGTAACAAATGCTGGCAGGGTTGTGTGGAGAAAGGAACCCTTCTCCATTGTTGGTGGGAGTGCAGACTGGTGCAACCACTATGGAAATCAATATGGAGATACCTCACAGAGCTGGGACAGGAGGTGCCATTTGACCCAGCCATACCTCTGCTGGGTATCTTTCCAAAAATATTAAAAGGATGATATCACAGAGATATTTGCATACCTATGTTTCTAGTGGTATAGTTTGTAATAAGTAAAACTTGGAAACAGCCCCTTTGCCCATCAGTTGGAAACTGGATAAAGAGAATGTGGTTTTTCTTCAAAACGGAATATTGCTCAGCCATAAAAAATGAGAAATTAGAGTCATTCATAGGAAAATGGATATGTATTGAGGATATATTCCTAAGTGAAATACATAAGTCACACATGTGTAAATACCGAATAGTTTCTCTTGTGTGAATGAACTCTAATAGTACATAAGATCCTAATGATATAATTGACAATGTGAAATAGGAAGAAAAGTGCTAATGCAGTAGGGAAAGTGGGAAGGGTAGGGGAAAGATAATAAGGGAAAAGAAAAAGAATATGAGAAAATGAAAAAATGGAAATGTTTGTAAATAGTGAGGGCAGAGAGGGTGAAGGGAGGGCAGGGAGAAGGGGAAAAAATGAGAATCAAGACCTGTCATATAAAGTTACAAGGTCCCAACAATGAATGTAACTATACTGTGTACCTGAAATGTACAAACAAACTCAATGAGGAAAAAAATAGAATGTATGAAAGGATAAATTTCTAACATAAAATTAAGTTCAATGTTCATATATGAGGATTAGTTTAGGAGCTTGTTACCTAAACCCTTTTAGACAATTAATTCAGAGAGGTTATATGAATACTATCATTAGTAAGTAGGCAATTTGAGACAAAACAAGAGCACCACTGTGTATAAACACTAGCAGGAAACGAACTAAATATGATCAGTCTTACGGGTGCCTGCACCATAGTATGTTGGCACCATAAGCCTGCAGCCCTGCTGCTATTAAAAAATATTTTCCAAATCAGAATGTAAACTGGCTTTTGTGTGCAGCATTTCTAGGTCCTGCTTCAAGTCAAAAGTGTGAGTGGAAGAATGAAATAAAGATGGAATTGTGCAAATATAGAAAAGCTAAATGCAAAGAAAACTCCAGAGAAATTAAGATGAAATATGAAAGATGAACATGAAGAATCAGTCAGGCAGTGCTCTTACATACAAGAAAGCAGGAAGAATTAAAGAACAAGAATAGTAGACTCAAGAATTAAATGAAGTTGATAGAGGTTTTGATAACCTATATTACTCAAATACAGAACAGTTTTTAAATCATCTGATAACTGATTGTGTTACCTTCAAAAGTAAGAAGCAAACACACTAGATTAAAATAGTTCTATAGAACCTAGTGCTGAAGAGTAAACCAACATGCACGTTTTTTTTCTCATTCTTTCTTTTTCTTTTGCATTACTGGAGACTGAATCCAAAGGGTTTTGCACTGAATTACTTGTATAGCACTTTATTTTTGTGTGTGTGTGTGTGTGTGTGTGTGTGTGTGTGTGTGTGTGTGTGTGTAGTACCGGGGATCTAACTCAGGTCCTTGCGCTTGCAAGGCAGGCCACCAAACTGCTGAGCTAAATCCCTGGCCCCTGTAAAATGTTTAAAAGACAGGTTCTGGTCCCAAAGTTTTGATTCTTATGCAACTTCTTAGCTTGGGATAACAATGTGCAAATAATAACACCCCCAAAAGAGCTGAAATAAAGGAAACATAGAATATCAGTGTCATCAGTAGTACTAATATATATCACTGATGCTTTTTCTGCTGGTGGATTAAATGTTGAATTTTCTTTTGAAGATGCTGTATAATCTTATTAAGTAGAGTTAAAATTAAATTAAGGCACTAACTTTGTGAGAGTATGTTCATGAGTACATGACAGTGTGTAAGTAAACATGAGTGAGTTTGCATTTAAATCAGTGGGAGGGTGCCTGTGTTTCAAGAACTTCACATGTCCATATAGAAACTACTATGGGGGTGTATTTTGCATCTAAACAATTCTTCACAGTGACAGCTGTCTACGTGTGTGAAGGAAGTGAAAATAAAACAGGAATGGAGAAAATAAGAGAAACACAAACAATATTAATAAATATGGTAGGGGTAAAAAAAGGGAAGGCAAGGAAAGGAAAAGAGAAAGGAAAGAGGAAATGAAACAGGCAGCAGAAAGCAAAGAGAGGAGGTGAGGTGTTTGGTGAATGGAGAGGCGAGAGTGGAGAAAAAGGTTGCTTGGCAAGCAACTTTCTCATTGTCTGTGGATCTCTACCTAGAGGAGAAGGACAGAAGCAAGGACAATTATCTCATGGTGGCATTAAACACAATGGTGACATTTCACTCATGCCAGCATCCCCGAGCATCAAAAATTTGTAGGTGATGATACAGACATATTCATAAGCACAGAGCTGATGATGAAAGTAAAGCATTGCTTCTGAGTAACTTTGCCTGTTTGCTACTAAAGGGTGATCCAAGGATTGCCCAGCAGCATGAAGCTTGTTTAAAAATGAGTACATTCATGCCCCACTCCAGACACACTGACTCAGCATTTGCATTTTAATAGGATCTCCAGGTGATTTGTATACACACTGAAATCTGAGGAATTATTGCATCCTACTCTATGGATCCTCAGGGAACATTAACTTTATTTTATATTCAAATAATGAAGAGCCAGGCACTGGGGTGCTGTTAAAATGACCTAATATGTAAGTCAAGTGATAGTCTAGGTTAGGTGGTAATTCATGAGAATTCCCTAAGATTAGGCCCATTTTATTAAATATACACATGGGTTACATTTCCTGGAAAAAATCAATGTTTGTTTTTGTAAGTGGTGGTAAGAATTTACCACTAGAAGTACCGATTGATTTTTTTTTTGTTTTCTCTATAAAATATACTTAATCTTAATCTGGGTTTTATTAACAAATCACAGTTTCAATAGGAAACTATTTCTTACCAAGCAATAGTAAAATTTGCTTATGAAGAAAAAAAAACTTGTCCAAGAGTTGAATAGATTTTGAACCATCAATATTTGACTAAAAACTATTATTTTATGAGTAAAAGAATATTACCTTGCTAACATTTGTAAAATGACTTTAAAAGTCATAAAATCTGTATTGAATATCTCAGTATTGTGGTCAGACTTATAAATCATTAGCTGAGAATCTAGCAACTCATCTGTTGACAGATACAAAGGCACTTCCAAGATTTAGACATTATTGATTGTGTTGTCGTATATAATTGTAAGACAATACGTTTAACTCTTTTGGAAAGATATCTAGAAGAGAAATAGCTGTGTTGAATAGAATTTCTATTTTTTTCAGTTTTCATAAGAAATCTCCATACTGATTGTATGTACCATTTTATGATCCCCAAAATGTGAAAGGATTCTTTTTCACCCACAGCCTGTCCACCATTTTTTATTTGATTTTTTGATGATAGATATGCTTTTTTTTTTTTCTCATTGAGTTTATTTGTAACTTTTAAGTCTACAGTAGGTACATTCATCATTAGGATCTTGTAACTTTACATGAGAGGTCTTGGTTCTCATTTTTCCCCTTACCCCTGCCCTCCCTTCACCCGCTCCTCCCTTCCCTATTTATAAATACTTTATTTCCATTTTTTAATTTTCTCATGTTTTTTTCCTTCTCCCTTATTACCTTTGCCCTACACTTCCCATTTCCCCTACAGCTTTAGCCCTTTTCTTCCTATTTATTTTGTCTATTATATCATTAGGATCTTATGTACTATTATAGTTTTTCACACAAGAGAAACTATTTGGTATTTACACATGTGTGACTTGTCTGGTTCACTTAGGAATATATCCTCAATACATACCAATTTTCCTGTGAATGACTCTAATTTCTCATTCTTTCTGGCTGTGTAGTATTCCATAAGTCATTTGTAGGAAAAGAGATGCATATTAAGACTATAATGTTAAGTGAAATCAGACACAAAGATTAAATATCATCATTCCTTTTATAGGAGAAGCAGAAAATATAAATTCAGAGCAAAATAAAAGATAGATAATTGGATATGAGCCAATCTTTTGCAAAGAGGAATAGACCAAGTGACAGAAGACAGAGAGAAGGAACAAGATAAAAAAATATTAAGAAGTTCTAAGTACATGTATAAAATTCTCCCAAGAAGTGTAATCAGAATGTATTCAGAACATGAATTTTTTGAACAAAAAGACAGAGACTTACAAAATCAATAGGATCAGGCTGACATTTTACTAGGTAATTTATATAATATTAATAATGCAAATCTGAATTCATGGTATTTATTTGGAAATAATAATATTTACATTATTTGATAGCTTTCCTTTTTTCTTCAATATGGTCACTCATTTTAATTCCACTTAAGCCAGTTTCTAAATTATTTGTGTATTACTTTTTACTCATTACCTGAGTCAATTATAGATGAAAAATCATAATGGATACTTGTTCATTTCTAACAACTCCTCACTAGCATAAATACTAGATTAAAGAGTTATTTGTTTGAAAGTATTTACATCTCCCTGACCTGAAGAAAAGTAATGCTGATCAGATTTTTAGATACTCATCTGGATCAAAATACTAATCGCCTTGATGGGAAAGAAGAATCTTGATGCTGGAGGAAAAGGAAAATTTTATTCTGAAATGGAATTTTATTTTTGATAATTTTGAATAATCTCCATGCTGATTTTCATAGTGGTTGTACTAGTTTACATTCCCACCAATAATGTAGGAGAATTTCTTTTTCACCATAGATTTCACAACATTTGTTATTATTTGATTTCTTGATTGGCAAGTTCTCTGGATTAAGGTGAAATCTCAGTATTGTTTCAATTTGTATTTGTCTAATGACCAGGGATACTGAACATTTTGACATGTATATTTCTTCTCAGAAGTGTCTATCCATGCCAAATACCCATTGCATGATTCAGTCTTACATTTTGGAACATCTACTTTTTTGAGTTCTTTATAAATTCTTGACATTAGTCCTTTGTCCAAGATGTAGCCAGCAACAATTTTTCCCCCATTTTGAAGGATGTTTCTACAATTTTTTGGTTGTTTCCTTTGTGGTAAAGATTTTACTCTTAATATAATTCAATTTTCTGATTATTGATGGTATTTCTTGTGCAATTGGGGTTCTTTATAGAAAGTTATTGTTTATACCTATGACTTCAAAACTATCTATTTAATTTTCCAACAGCTTATGTGCTTCTGTTTTAATATTTAGATCTTTGATCCATTCTGAATTTAATTTAGTACATAATGAAAGATATGGCTCTAACTCTTTGGGTATGTATTACCAACTCTCCAAGCACTATTGGCTGTAGAGGCTATCTTTTCTCCAGCAAATGTTTTTGGTCCTTTGTTAAAAATAAGAAGGCTGAATACTTCCAGGACTGTTTCTGTGTCCTCTATTCTGTTCTATTGATCAAATATCTATTTTTGTGCAAGTCCTACCTACACTCTTTTTATTATTGCAGCTTTGTAATATAATTTGAAGTCCAGGATTGTGATGTTTTCTGGCTTAATCTTGTTACCTAGGATTGGTTTTCCTATTGAAGTGCTCTTCTGGTTCCATATTCATGGTAGGACTTGCTCTTTTCTAATTCTTTGAGGAATGCTGTAGGTATTTTGATTGAGAAAGCATTAAATTTGTATATTAGTGTTGACACTGTGGCTATATTGACAGTATTTGCTCTGGCTATCCAGAAATAGGGAATATCTGTTCAATTTTGGAGACTTAAATATCCTTTTGCAGCCCTCTATATATTTTTAATTTTAGAGGTCTTTCACTTATTTGGTTGGGTTAATTCCTAAGTGTTTCATTCATCATGATGATATTGAGAATGATATAGAATGATATCATTTTTCATTTCTTTGTCAGGGTGTTCATTACTGGCATATTAGAACTATTCATTTTTGTGTGTTGATTGTGTATCTTGCAATATTGCAAAATTTCATTATTAATGCTATCAATCTTACCATGGAATAGTTTTGTCTTTTATGCAATGGATAATTTTTCCCACTGAGTTTATTGATATTTTTAATATACAGTACAGTTACATTTATCATTCAGATCTTGCACCTTTTCATGATAGATCTTGGTTCTCATTTTTTCCCCATACCTCTGAGTACTAAGCCATAAAGAGTGAGAAACTAGAGTCATTCATAGGAAAATGGATGCAAATTGAGGCCATACCCCCCTCTTTTTTATCTTTACTTTTTTTGGGTCCTTGTGCTTGTGAAGCAGGCCCCTGAACCAGTGAACTAATACCCTGACCCATGTGGCCATACACTTAAGTGAAGTAAATAAGACACACATGTGTAATTAATAAATAGTTTCTCTGGTGTGAAAAACTAAAACTGTAAGTAAGATCCAGATTTTATAATTGTAATAAATAATGTTGTTTGTGAATAAGAAGAGTTTGAATTCTCCCTTTCCTATATGTAACCCTTTTATTACTTTCTCTTTCCTCATTGCATTGGCTATACTTTGAATACTATATCGAATAGGAATTATGATGGGAACCTCTTCTTTATTGTAAAGGGAAAGCTTTTAGTTTCTCCCTATTTAATATGATGTTTATCATGGGTTTACCATATATAGATTTATCATGCTGAGTTAAGGTCCTTATATATTTATTCTCTTCAGGATTTTATCATGAATATGTATTGAATTTTGTCAAAAGCTTTTCCTGCATCTATTGAAAATATCATGGGATTTTTGCCCTTGATTTTGTTCGTATAGTGAGCTGTATATATGTTTTTGCATATGTTCAATAATCTTTGTAACCCTGGCATGAAGCCTATTTTGTCATGATATATTAACTTTTTGACAATTTGTTTAATTTTGGTTGTGGCTATCTTGTTCTGAGTTTTTGCGTTTATGTTATTAGAGGTTGGCCTCTATTATTTGCATTTCTTCCTTCATTAATTTTATTGGTACTTTTTAGCCATACAATACAGTTATATTCATCATTGAGATATTGCATCTTTACATGACAGGTCTTGGTTTTCATTTTTTCTCCATACCACTGTCCTTCCTTCACCCCCTCCACCCTTTATTTGTTTTGTTTTGTTTTCCGTTGGATCCCTGTCTGGTTTTGGAATCAGTGATGCTGACTTTCATTAATGAGTTTGGAAGTACACTTCCCTTTTAATCTCATAAAACAGTTGAGGAATATTGGTGTCATAATCATTCTGAATGTCTTGTAGAATTCAATGGTAAATCTTTCAGATCCTATGCTTTTCTTAGATGATTTTTTTTTTAAATTATTGCCTGTATTTCATTGCTTGTTACTGGACTGTTCAAAGTTTTATGTGTTCTTACCTTGTTTGGATATTCCACGTGTATCTAGGAATTTGTCTATTTCCTCAAGATTCACCAATTTGTTGGAGTACAATTTTTTGTAGTAGTTAATCATGATATTTTGTATTTAGGTAATGTCCATTATGATTTCACATTTTTATTTTAAATTGTATTGATGTCAGTCATTTTTTCTTCTTACTTTGGCAAGTTTTTGTTATGGGCTCATCTACTTCATTTATTCATACAAAGAGCCAGCTTTTTGATTCATTGACTCTTTGTATTGTTTTTGTAACCTCTATTTCTCCAATTTGGGGTGTTCTTTTTTGTTGTTGTTGTTGTTTTTTTTTTTGAGTATCATGAGTTGGATGCTTAGGTTACATATTTCAGCTAAGTCATTTTTCTAGTGTGAACATTAACTGCAATAAATTTCTACTAAGGATTATTTTCAGTGTGTTTCCATATATTATTAGTATTAATAATTATTTAATTTTTGCTTGATTTCTCTATGACCCAATGAGTGTTTAGGATTTTGTGATTTAATGTCCAATTAATAGCTAAATTGTGTGGTTTTCTTTTCATAATATATTTCAAGAATCAGTGTGCTATGTCCTGATAGGATATATTGGATGATTTTAATTATTTTTTATTTATTCAAAATGATATTTAGATGAGTATGTGGCCTATTTGAGAGAACATTCTGTGTTCTGCTAAGGAGAAAATATATGCTGTTGTAGAAAGGTACAATACTTTAAAAATCTATCAAATTAATTTTATTGAAATTTTGAATCAACTCTAATATTTCTTGGTTGACTTTTTGCCAGTTGACCTGTGTCTGAAATAGTAGGGTACTGAGGTCACCCTATGTGATAATGATGGTGTTAATTTGAGATTTTGTGCTCAGCAATTATTTTTTTATAAATTGATGAGCCTCAATATTCAGTACATAAATGCTTATAATTGTTATTTCTTCCTGTTGCATTTTTCTAACAAATATGAAGTGACTTTCTTTGCCTCTTTTTTTTTTAATTCATTAATTTTATCAGTTCATTTTTCATAACAGTATTATGACATTAATCACTGGGAATTTGTTCCTTTCTATGATATGTCTTGATTCTTATTTTTCCCCATTGCCTGCCCTCTCTTCAACCCCTCCACCTCTTCCTATTTACAAAGACTTTATTTCCATTCTTTCATTTTCTCATATTTGTTTCTTTGCCTTCTTTCCATTCTCCTATCATTCCCACTTTCCCTTCCTCTTTGGACCTCTTCTTCCTATTTCATATTATCTATTATGTCTTTTGATCCTCATTTATGTTTTCAGTTTCTCACAGCAGAGAAACTATTTGTTATTTACACATCTATACTATTATTGCACTTAATTTTCTGTTTCCAATTTTTAGCTATTACAAACTATGCTGCTACAAACATGGTTACACATATATCACTGGGGTATGACTCTTATTTACTTTGGAAAGATACCTACCCAAGGAATAGTTTGGAAAAATGAGATTTCTAATCCTAATTTTGAAAGTATCTTCATAGTGATTACCAGAGTGGCCGCACCAGTCTACACTCTCACTAACAGTAGTGAAGGATTTATCTCTCCTCACAACCCCACCAGTATTTGTTATTGATGTATTCATGGTAGCAGTCATTCTTTCTGGATTGAGATGGAATCTCAACATTATTTTGTTAACAGAAGAACAAAATACTATAAGCAGTTAGAGAAAAGAAACAAATCACATGCAAAAGAAAGCCCATCAGAATCACAGCAGACTTTTCAACACAAGCCCTCTGGTCAAGGAGAGCCTGGAGTGAGGTATTTTAAGACCTAAAAGAGAACAACTTCCAAGATAGACTGATGTATCCTGCAAAACTCTCTTTTAAAGTGAATGGGGAAATAAGATACTTCCATGACAAAGAACACCTGATAAACTTCATGAATACCAAACCAGCAGTAAAAAAAAAATTCTAAACAATATCCTAGAAAAAGACAATGAAGGTCACAACATGAGGCCCAACAGAGCAAATCAATTAGGCAAGGCAAGAAGGTAAAGTGAGAGGGGTAAAAATTAAAAAGAACCAACAACTGGACAATAACATGAAAATGATAAGTCAATACATATCAGTTATAACCATCAAAGCCTATCACCTCAATTCACCAATCAAAAGAAATAGACTGGCAAAATGTATTAAGAAGCAAAATCAAACATTATGTTGTATATAAGAAACACACCTAGTTGAAAAAGGAATTCATAGACTGAAAGTGAAAGGATAGAATATGGAATACTAATGCCCTCAACTATATAAAAATTTTAAGGGACATGAAAAACCAGAAAAGCACTCAGACAATTGAAGTGTGGAAACTCAATACCCCAATGTCAAAAAGACACAGATCATCTAAATGAAACACTAGAAGTGAACCAAGCTTTTGAGCAAGTGGACTTAATAGTTGTCTACAGAGTGTTCCACCCCCCCCAATCGGAATATACATTATTTTTAGATGCACATGGGTCATTCTCCAAAATAGACCACATAGTAGCTCATGGAACAGGTTTAAATAAATGCAAAGGTATAAAAGTTATACCATGTTATCAGACAAAATAGTGCAATTAAGCTGAAGATCGATAGTATAGGGAACCATAAGAACTTCACAAACACATGGAAATTGAGTATTACTCTCCATAACAATCAATAGGTCACAGAGGAAATTAAACAAAAAAAATTAGTCAGATTTTTAAAATAAATGATAATTACAGTACAATATACAGGAATCTATGGAACACAATGAAAGCAGTCCTATGTGGAAAATTCATATCAGTGAATGCCCACACTAGAAAAACAGAGCTAGCTAATATAAACAACCTAAAGATGAATCTTAGGCTCCTAGAAAAAAAAGAGCAAGGAAAACTCAAAGCTCATACACATGAGGAAATTATAAAGATAAGAGCAGAAACCAATGCAAAGAAAATTAAGAGAATGATAAAAAAATCAATGAATCAAAGACTTAGATTTTGAAAGAATAAATACAATCAATAAAACCTTAGCAAACCTTGTCCAAAAAAAAAAAAAAAAAAAAAAAAAGGAAAGAAAAGGCTCAGATCCATGCAATTAAGAATGAAAAAGGTGAAGTCGCGACAGAACTACTACAGGTCCAGAGGATCATCAATAACTACTTTGAGAACCTGTAATCTAATAAAAAGGAAAACAGAGAAATCAAAAGATTTCTTGATAATTATGAATTACCAAATTTGAACAAATAAGATAAAAAAATTCTAAACACCCCAACTGCAATCAGTGAAAACTGAAAACATAACAGTTTATCAACAAAGAAAAGCCCAGGTTCTGATGACTTCACTGCTGAATTCTACAAGACATTTAGAGAACTATTGCCATTAGTCTTTAAACATTTCCATGAAATTGAAAGGGAAGCAATACTTCCACATTCATTCCTGGAAGCAAGTGTTACTTTGACTCCAAAACTAGGGAAAGACCCAAACAAAAAAGAGAACTACAGGCAGATCTCCCTAATGTACATAGATGCAAAAATCCTCAATAAGACACTGGAAAACAGAATACAAAGGGCCATCAAGAAGATCATACACCCTGACCAAGTTGGATTTATTCCAGAGATGCAGGATGGTTCAACATATGTAAATCAACAAATGTAATAAACTGTTTTAACAGAATCATGGACAAAAACCATATGAGCATCTCAATAGAAGCAGAAAAAGAATTTGACAAAATTCAACACCCATTCATGGTAAAATACCTGCAAAAAATTGGAATAGATAGCCTTTATCTGAACTTGATAAAGGTTGTCTATGAAAAACCAATAGCCAAAATCATAGTAAATGGCCTAAAACTGAAAACCTTCACCTTAAAATCAAGAACAAGGCAAGGATGCCCACTATCACCACTCCTGTTCAATATAGTTCTGGAAACAGTAGACACAAAAATTCAACAAGAGAAAGAAATTAAAGCAATAAAGATAGGAAAGGAAGAATTTGCTGATGATATGTTACTCTACATAGAAGACCTGCCAAAAAACTCTGCCAAAAGGATTCTAGACTTAATTGACACTTCCAGCAGAGTAGCTGGATACGAGGTCAACACTCAAAAAATCAATAACCTTCTTGTAAACCAATAACAGAATCATTGAAACAGAAATTAGTCAAACAATTCCTTTTACAATAGAACCCTAAAAATGAGGTATCTAGGAATAAATCTAATGAAAGAAGCAAAAGACTATACTGAAAACTACAGCATTCTGAAAAAAATATATCAAAGAGGATATAAGAAAATGCAAAAATAGGCTATGTATGGTGGTGCACACCTGTAATTCCAGCACTCAGTAAGCTGAGACAGGAGGATCACTGTGAGTTTGAGACTGTCTTGGGCTACATAGTGAGTTCAAGGTCAGCCTCAGCTACACAGTGAGAACCTGTCTCAAAAAACAAAAAACAGAAACAAAAATAAAAGAGAGACAGAGAGAGAGAGAGAGAGAGAGAGAGAGAGAGAGAGAAGAAAAAGCAAGGATATCACCTGCTACTGGATAGGAAGAAACAATATAGTGCAAATGGCCAGACTATCAAACTGCTATACAGATCCACTACAATCCCAATTGAAATTCCAACAGTATATTTCACAGAACTAGAGAAAATAATTCAAAAATTCATTTGGAACCATAAGAGACCTAGAATAGCAAAAGCCATTCTAGGCAACAGAAACATGGCAGGGGGTATAACAATCCCCAATTTGAAACTCTACTAAAAAGCCACTGTGATAAAAACAGCATGGCACAGGCAAAGAAATAGACAAAACAATCAGTGGAATAGACTGGAAGACACAGAAACAACTCCAGATATACTCAGCTACTTTACTTTGACAAAGGAGCCCACCATCCTCAGTGGAGGAATGAAAGCCTCTTTAATAAATGGTGTTGAAAAAACTGGATTTCAACTAGCCAAAGATTAAAACTAGACCCTTATCTTTCACCATGCACTAAACCAAAATCCAAATAAATTAAAGATTTAAATATTAAAAATTAAATACTAAACTTGCTGGAAGATGTCAGAGAGAACTCTCAAAGACATTGGCATAGAAAAAAACTTTATGAACAAATCCTCAGTAGCAAGGGAACTAGCAGAAAGAATCAGCAACTGGGATCTCATACTATTAAAAAGCTTCTGCACTGCAAAAGAAACCACCAACAGAGCTGAGCCAACTTACAGTGTGAGAAAAAGTTTTTACCAGCTGCTCCTCTGACAAAGGACTATTATCTAGAATATATAAAGAACTCAAACAAATCAAACCCCCAAAATATAAAGACAATTAAAAAATTGGCATCTGAAATGAAAAGACATTTCTCAGACAAAGAAGTAAAAGCAGCAAGTAAATATGTGAAAAATGTTCCACATCACTGGTCATTAAAGAGATGTAGATGAAAACAACATTGATATCCAACCTCACCTGCTGCTGCCAAGAAATCAAATAATAACAAATGTTGGCGGGGATGTGGGGAGAAATGAACTCTTCTCTATTGTTGATGGGAGTGCAGAATGATGCATCCACTGTGGAAATCCATATGGAGATACCTCAAAGAACTATAATTGGAGTTTCCATTTGACCCAGCTATGCCTCTGCTGAGTATCTTTCCAAAAGAATTAAAACAATCATATCACAGTGATATATGTGCACCTTTGTTTACAGTGGCACAGTTTGTAATACTAAAACTTGGAAACAGCCCATTTGCCCATCAGTTGGAGACTGCATAAAAAAGATGTGGTTTTTCTATAAAATGGAGTACTCCTCAGCCATACAGAATGAGAAATTAAACTCATTCAAAGGAAAATGGATGCATACTGAGGCCATATTCTTAAGTGAAATAAATAAGACACACATATGTAAATATTGTATAGTTCCTCCTGCCTGAAAAACTAAAAGTGTAGATAAGATCCAAATTGTATAACTGAAAATGTGAAATAGGAAAAACAAGTCAAAAAGTATAGGGAAAAATGGGAAGGTAGGGGAAAGGAAATAAGGTGACAGAAACATGAGAAAAGGAAAAATGGAAAGAAAGGTTTTGTAAATAGGGGAGGAGAAAGGAGTGAAGGGAGAACAGGTGTATGGGAAAAATGTGAGTCAAGATCTGTCAGATAAAGGTACAAGATCCAATGATGAATGTAACTATACTGTATACTTAAAAAGTAACAATAAACTCAATAAAAAAAAGAAGGAGAAACTACTGACATTTACAGCTAAAGGGATACACATTGAGGTGACATTCTTGAGTGACATCAATAGGACACATATGTGTCAATACAAAATAGTTTTTCTAGTATGAGAAACTGAAAGAAAAGTTGCAAAGGGAAGGGAAAGTGGGAGAGGTAGGGAAAAGGAAATAAGTCAGTTGAATTGACAATGTGGATAAGAAAAAGATGGAAAAAAAGGTTTGATAGATAGAAATGGTTGAAGGGACAGCTGGTGAATGGGGAAAAATCAGAACCAAGATGGATTATGTAAAGGTGCAAATATCTAATGATGAATGTCATTTTATTGTATAACTTAAATGTACCAATATAATTATTGTTTTTAATTTGTTTTTTTTTAATGTAACAGGGTACTACTATTCAGCCATGTAGAAAAATATACTTGAGACATTTCTAAGTAATTCGATGCACCTTGAAACCATACTCAAATGAAATAAAATAAAAACTTTTGTAAACATCACTTTGTCTCTCTGGTATGAGAAACTGAGAGCATAAATAAAGGCCAAAAATTATAACAGATATTGTGAAATAGGAAGAAAAATTTCTATATTAAACTGAGTGTGAAATAATTTGTAAATACTTAAAATGAGGAAATGAGTTTAGAGGTGGATAAAAAGGAAAATTTATTCTTTTAAGATCAGGATACAAGGTATATTCACCATTGTAATTCTCTAGTAATTTTTATTATGTAAAATTACTGTTTCATAAATGACATGATTAATATCTACTTGTATTACATTAAAATAAAAATTAAAATATATAAATACAAAGTCAGAAGTGAAATGATTCAAGATGGCATGAATACCCTAACAATGCTGAAACAGAAATAAAACTGAAGGAGTAATAAAAATAAACTACCAAGTAAGAAAGTCTCAGGCCCCAATAAATGCACCACTGAATTAAATGAGAACTTCAGAGAAGAAATAATGCTAGTACTCCTGAAACTCCTTAACGAAACTGAAAAGAAAGTGGCGATCTCAAACTAATTCTTTGAAGCTAGCAAAACATTTCATTAAAGGACTCTCAGAAGTAAAACAACATTGTGATTCCATTTTACTCTATAAAGAATGATTATGATAAAGAAATCAAATAATAGCAAATGCTGGTGACAGTATGGAGAAAATGGAACCCCTCCTCGTGATAATGAGAATTACTTAATATAAATTATTGCAGTGGTGATTTGGTTCACAAACTTAATTAGTTCCACGATTCTGGTCATGAACTGAATCAAACTTTCTTATAAGGTACAATATGAATAAAGTTAATCCACTCTGAACCATGTGTGTTTTTTAACCACAAAAATATGAAACAAAGCACAATACAATAAAAAGAGGAAGAACATTAACCTTGTTTGAGGCAACTTCTGGAGTGGAGGACAGGAAGGTGAGTGCGTAGGAGGTTAGTATTTGGAAAGAGAATTTCCCTCCTTAAGAGTATTGGGGCGATATCTTCCGTCTTTTATTTGTCTCTTATCCACAAGGCCAATTTTGATGAAAAATCTGTCTGATATCCCTTGATTTGCGGACACTGTATAACCCTCCGAAAAGGAGAGGCCATGTTATTCATCAGATTCATTGCTCTGTTCATGTCATTTATGTTGGTGTGGTACTTCTTAAAGAAATCCTAACATTTGTTCCATTTTTCCTTTATGGATTTTATTACATCATTGATAAGCTCCTGCCCTCACCATCTTCCTCTTCCTCAGGAGAGTGCTCCTTCACAAGCACATTAGGCTGCAACAAGTGCCTTCTGCTGGAGTCCAGCAAGGTCTTCTGTCATAATCTTCTCCTTACGGTCCTCAAGAAGCTCCTCTATGTCTGCACCATTAATATCCAGACCCATATTCTTGCTCAGTGTTCTCCACTTCCTGTGCACGAGACCCTTCAAGGTCATGTCCAGTGACACATTCTGGCCACAGTTTGCTCCATGCTAAGCTTAAGGTCTGGTATATGACATCTTCCAAGGTTTTGTCAGTTAGGTTGACTCCGTGGACTACTTTGATATGTTTCTCCCAGAACTCTTTCAGAGTGAAGGACATTTCTTCAGTGACATTAAAAGATCCACTGAAGAGTAGATTACTTGCTGTTGCATGGACTGCAGGAAAGGTGTCATGTTGGAGTGGAGCAACTTGATCATTATGAAGTCATACTCAGTGTCCGTATCACATGTGTTCAAAAATAAATAAAAAAAGTTTCACAGCTAGTATGCATCCTTCTGTCTGTGACTCATTGAGAGGAAGCCTTATCCACAGGGCAGAGTGGGGAAGATGGCCATATTCATGTTTGTCGCTTGATGAAAAGTTGGTAATTAGAAGCAATATTTTACCAAATGTATCTTTTTTTTATCATTGAGTTTATTGGTACATTTTAGGTATACAGTACAGTTACATTCATCATTGGGATCTTGTACCTTTACATGACAGGTCTTGGTTCTCATTTTTTCCCCTTGTCCCTGCCCTCCCTTCACCCCCTCCTCCTTTCCCTATTTATAAACACTTTATTTCCATCTTTTCATTTTCTCATGTTTTTTTTTCTTTTCCCTTATTACCTTTTCCCTTCCCTTCTCACTTCCCCTACACTTTTAGCCCTTTTCTTCCTATTTCACATTGTCAATTATATCATTAGGATCTTATGTACCATTACCAAACGTATCTTAATTGTTTGTAAATAGAGGCATTCCCAAACCAAAGTATTACTGTATTACTATTATGAAGATCAGTACAAAGATTTCTAGAATATCTAAAAGTGGAAACTTCATTTGATGCAACTATTCTTCCCCAAATGTACACTCATATTTAAACAATTCACAATAGTATTATCTTGGAAGCATCCTGCATGTCCATTAGTAAATGGATGGGCATGGAAAACTTTGATGCATATACGCAATGGAGTACTACTCAGCCATTAAGAAGGAGTAAATTTTTAGGAAAATCAATGGACCTGGAGACAATAATACTAAGTGAAATAAGTCAGACACAAAAGCTTAGATACAATCGATTACAAACCCAAAGTAAAAATAAATTTAAAGAGCGAAATAAAAGATATCAAACAGGGAGAGAGATCTTTTGCAAATGTCATGGGGATCTGTTAATTAAAGGAGAGGAGAGAGTGGCATGGGATGAGAATATAATTAAAATGTATTGTATATGTGCACCAATTCCCTAAGATCAATGTGATCATCTTGTGTAGCAAATCTATATTAAAAAAAGATAAAAGGAAGAGAAATCAGAACAAAGATTAACTAAAATAAAGCAAGTTATTTGGGTGAAGTTGCTATCAGGATGTGGTAAAGTGAGGTGTTACTGAAATCCAGGGATACATTTCATTGTTCTTCTCATTGTTTTTGTTTATTTGTTTTTGATAGCTTTGAAGTCTTGGGAAAACATAACTTTATCCATTTCGTTTATTTCCTGACAAAGTTTGAGAAGAACTTTTGATATAATTTTTTAGCTATACATCAGAATTCTTACTTCACTTTTAGCTTCAAAGAACTTGGGATAACTTTGGCTAATAATTTGGTAGTATCTATCTAAAGTTTAGTAGATCTACTTAAATTGTCCTCGCTAGATAGCATTCTTTTTATTACTTAATCAGTATGTTCCACAGGTTTTTAAAAACAGATATGAGCACCAAATATAGAGAACCCAAACTTAAACTCATAGTATACACCATCAGTGTATGACTTCAAGAGTTTTATAGAATTTAAAGAACTAATCCTTGTCAAATATCACATGGCTTCTCTTACAAGAGAAGTCAAAATTATAAACAATTGAAAAAGAAAAAAAGATAGATGACAGTAAATAGGCAGATAGACTTGTGCAGTGCAGTACAGTGGTACAGGATATGGAGAGAGAAATGGAAAGAGAAAGGAAGGGGAATTAAAAAATGAATACAGCATATATTTACATATGCCAGCTCCCCATGATGAATGTATTGATTATGCATTGCAATTATGTAGAAATAATCCTTCTGTGCACAATTAATACCATAGTTTTATTTATTTATATGTCCTTTTCATTTTTTTATTTTTTCCTCATTGATTACATTCATTATTGAGATCTTGTATTTTTACATGACAGGTCTTGGTTCTCATTTTTCCCCTTGTCCCTGCCCTCCCTTCACCCATCCTCCCCTTCCCCTTTTACAAACACTTCATTCCCATTTTTTCATTTTCTCATTTTTTTCTTTTCCCTTATTACCTTTTCCCTATCCTTCCCACTTTCCCTACACCTTTAGCCCCTTTCCTTGTATTTCACATTGTCCATGATATCATTAGGATCTTATGTACTGTTATAGTTTATTCACACCAGAGAAACTATTTTGTGTTTACACATGTATATGTCCTTTGGAGTGCACGGAGAAAATTTTGATCAGATCAATATTCTACAATACTAGACTACAATATGCTTGATACTTCAAAAAAGCTCTCAAATCTATGATAAGTTCTGCCTTCTCAGAATGGTTCAAGAACAGGAAGTTTCCATATTTTCTGATGCCACTCAGAATTAAACAGAAAAATCCAAGTATGCTTCCCAAGTCAATTTCATAAGATTCATATTTCCATTTGGCTTACATCCACCTTCCCTATGCTCACAATCTCCAATTGGAGTTCATCTGAAATGAGACCCTTTTACATATTACATTTTTCTATTTCCCTGCCTGAGGTTATATCTCTGCTGAATATAAATTGTGGGATGGCTAACCCCATTATACACTAGGAAATCAGGATAAAGCTTTTCCTTTTTTTCTTAGATTTCTCATACTTTAAAGCCAAAGCATATTTTCAAAAGTAAAAAAAATACAAAAATTCTTTAGAGCAAAAACATATCCTACAGAAATGGGATAATAAATTACCTCTCTTACAATACTTACTGTATTTACCATACATATGAATAAAGTATGATAATGGCAGCTCTTGCACTAGTGACAAATGACTTCCAAGATTACTTTAGATGTTACTACATAGAGCACAGACAGAGAACAAGTAGCTGGAGGATCCATTTGAAATATCTTATGGGCCAAGGCTGGAAGAAATAGGCTCTTTTCTGCTTGAATTGCTTTGATGAGAACTTAATACTGGGTGCAAGGAGGAATAGGAGATATAGTCCTAAACAATCACTTTCCCCAGAACGAGACTCATTTAGGGAAAGGCACACAGATCTTTGCTGTCCAAGTAGCCAAATTTGTAAAATGGGAGACAAAATATGTCACTAAAAAGGAAAATTGGAAACATGTCTTTAGGCTAGAATATTGACTATAATATTGAGTTGATATTCTTTTTAGGATAGTAAGAATGCAAAGGAATTTCATAATCTGTATGGAATACATATGGCTTTTCCCAACATAAATTGGCAAATATTACTCTGTAGCTAATTAGATTGTCAGTGAAAGACACCATAATGAAACAAAAACTTTAGACTCAAATTCCTCCCATTCAGAATTATATATCAAGGGCACATTCCTACAAAGACAGGTACTGCGACTGAAAGTTTCAATAGATTCATAGAAAAATTATCAGAGTATCCTTCAAGCATTATCAAAGTATAACGAGTAGTTTTTAGTGAATAATAAAATTGTAATGTCCTTTTTACAGTCGAGTAAAGTCTACACTAATAAAATTATAAGAATGTATTAAATTTCTAATTTGCATATTATATTTTATGACTGATTCATCAGCTAATAATTTTTTCTTGTTAAAGATTATTTAAACATCACTAAATGAAAAAGCATAGTTTTATAATGGAAGTTATAAAATGTGACTATTTTGTAATTTGCTAGATAAGCTCTAGAATTCTTCCTCAAAACTAGCTCTTGTTAATTGTACAAATCCAGTAAGTATAAGCATGACATAACTGGCCGTCATTCAAATAGAGGTTGTTTTCATATTAAAATAGATGGTGAGCTACTTAAATATCAATAAATACTTAAATTTTGATACAAACAAAAGCTATAGGACCCCATATTTTAAGTATTTCGTGCATCAGACTGTAAACATCTTTATGGATTTACGCATTAATCTGTGTAACTGAAAATCTTTAAATGTTTTATTGAAATAATGTGTAAAAGAGTTACAAGTCAGAGAATCAAAGGTAGGTATGAGTGTGGACAGATTTATAGTGGTAACAGAAGTCTTCAGACAGCTCTGATTGGAAGCTGCTAGCATCAGAGAGGCAGGTCATAAACTAAGAGTGAACTGTCTCACATGGTTAGTTTGAGGAGTATGGTTGGGGCTTCCCTGTTGGTGCTGAGTTGGAAATGGGTAAACATTTGATAAGCTGTCAATCATCTACCAAATCCTGAGTTTTTTTGTGCTGATTATTGCAGAGGTTATGTGTCAGATATATTGCATCATATTGCATCTGATAATGTCTATTTGTGTATTGAGTTTCTAATTTATGTCTGATTATTATACTCAAAACAAACTTACAAAAATGCAGAAAAGTATGCGTATACATTTTGCCAATGATATGAGGAGATTTTCTTTTACAATCCTCTATATTTCTTTTTTTTCCTCATTAAGTTTATTGGTACATTTTAGGTATACAGTACAGATGCATTCATCATTGGGATCTTGTACTTTTATATGACAGGTCTTGGTTCTCATTTTTCCCCCTACCCCTGCACTCCCTTCACTCCCTCCTCCCTTTCCTATTTACAAACACTTTATTTCCATTTTTTCATATTTTTTTCTTTTCCCTTATTTCCTTTCCCCCACCCTTCCCACTTTGCCTACACCTTTAGCCCTTTTCTTCCTATTTCATTTTGTCTATTATATCATTAGGATCTTATGTACTATCATAGTTTTTCACACCAGAGAAACTATTCAGTATTTATACATCTATGACTTATTTATTTCACTTAAGTGTATATCTTCAATATGCATCCATTTTCCTATGAATGACTCTATATTTCTATAACCTATATGACATGAGACTCTTTCGTCTAGGCATACATAATGTATATAATCAATTTTCTATTTGGACTTCCCCCGACTTTTACTATGTAAATGAATTTTATCACATATTTTCTTCGAAGCTACATAATGAATTAATATCCATTTAGTCTCACTTTCCCAGTCCTGGACAGTAACATTTTAAGAAAGTATGGCTTTAAAAAAATATCAGCAATCTTTTTTTTTTTTTTTTTGCTTTATTGGTACATTTTAGGTATACAATACAGTTGCATTCATCATTGGGATCTTATAACCTTACATGAAATACCTTGGTTCTTACTTTTCCCTCATTATCCTGACCTCACTTCACTCCCTCCACCCTTCCCTATTTAAAAAGACTTTGTTTCCATTTTTCCCCTTTCCCTATTTTTTCTTTTCCTTTCTTACTTGTCCCCTATCCCGCCCACTTTCCCTTCACCTTTAGACATTTTTTCCTGTTACACAATATCAATTATACATTTTGATTCTTAATTAAACTTTTACTTTATCACACCAGAAAACTATTCAATATTTACACATGTATCCTTTCACTTTCACTTAAGAGTATGTCCTCAAGGTGCACTCACTTAGCTATAAATGCTCTTCTTTCTCATTCTTTATGGCTGAGTAGTACTCCATTTTATTAAAAAAAAAACACACACCCATCTTTATCCAGTCTCCAAATGATGGGGAATTATGCTGTTTCCAAATTTTAGCTATTAAAAACTGTGCCTCTGGTTATTCAAGAGATGTGGATGAAAACAACAGAGATTCTACCTTACCCCAGAAAGAATGGCTGTTATCAAGAAATCAACCAATAACATTTGTTGGAGGGTTGTGGTAAGATAAGAACCCTTACTCATTGTTGGTGGGAGTGCAGACTGGTGTAACCACTGCGGAAATCAATATGGAGATACATCAAACAACTACGATTAGAAGTCCCATTTGAGTCAGCTCTTCACCTGCTGGGCATCTTCACCAAAGAATTAAAAGAATCATTCCACAGTGATATCTGTTCACCCATGTACATGGCATCACAGTTTGTAAAGGCTAAAACTGGGAAACAGTTCCTTAGCAGCTTTTCAAACTGCCAAAGTGCTGCGCACCAATGACCATGTTTTAGGATTGTATGGGCCTTTTCTTTTTACTACAGATGTACTTTGGAATAATTTATTTTAAAAATGTGAATAACCAATTTTTTGAAATAACAATTTGACCCAATTTTTTTACTTCTTTTTTTACTCATTAAGCTTATTGGTACTTTTTAAGTGTACAATACAGTTACATTCATCATTGATTTCTTGTACCTTTACATGATGTCACTTGGTTCTTATATTTTGCCCATACCCCTACCTTCCCTTCTTCCCCTCTACCCTTCCCTATTTATAGACCTTGTTTCAATTTTTCTTGTTCAATGGAAAAAATTATTTTTTTTTCTTTGTACCTTTATACTTCTCCTTATTGTTTACTATTCATGCCTCTTTACAAATACTGTGTTTGTAAAAAATTAGGAAGGAGTAGAGTTTCAAAAACTCATATCACAGTTTAGCTACATTTTTAGTAAATTTCTAAAGAATTGATGAAGCATTTTTGTATAAAATATTGGAATCAGAAACCATTCAAAACCTAATTCTTCTTTGTTCTTACATTTTATGCTGTTTAAAGTTCTAATCCCTAATCTTATATTGCTATTATCTGTTTTGTCACATTCTCTTGACAATACAGTCACTTGTGCACCTACACAGGATCGCCAGCTAGTCAAAGTTGGACAACACAGGATACTAGTAAATAGGTTTCCTGGATGACTGAGTACATGTATAACTGAAAAGAGAATAAAATGACTTTCCTTATGTACCAATAAACTCAATGAGGAAAAAAAAAGATCTAAGTATTTATTTCAGGTACAAACACTCTTCAAAAGACTCTCAAATCTAAATTGTACATGTAGCTTTCTTTTTTTAAGTCTAATAATCATTAATCATTTTCTGGAAATAAAATTGATTCCTTTAGTTTCAATATTTAAGCATGACCACCATTGTATAGGCAAGACAAAGCAAAACTAGGATTTAAAATAATTAAGGAAGAAAATGTCTCAGAAAAAGGTATGGGTGCATTAATAACTCAATTATTGATTTTTACCAAACATGGAATTTATTAAATATTTTTTGAAAGTGTCATAAAGATTTATCAATTCTTTCACCTTCCTTAATATGTTTTCAAATAATGAAATAAGTTGTATTTCTTTTGTTCTATGCCAATGAATTTATTTTGATAAAGTCATGAATTTAAGATAGAAAAAATGTTTCCCTTCCCAATGTTATATGCTTTTACATCCATATTAAGGTGCCCTTATCTGAAAAATCTTGCAACTGTTTCTGCATTTCCTAACATGTTCACTCATAAGTACAAAAAGCAAAAATGAAGAATGATTAAGGTACAACATCTCTACATACTTCACCTAACCCTAGCTTTATTCCTCTACATGGCAGACAGGTCAACTTTTATGCTCATCACATGGTCCACGACTTCATCCCCTGCAAGGTCAAAGTTGCCAGTTAACATTTAGGTGATTATTTTAACCTGGCCATAATCTGGTAGTGATTTATATTTTACTATCAACATTACTGAAGGCCCTGAATTTAAATGTCTTATAGGAAAATAAATTTAAATGCAAAAATGAACTTACCCTTGATGCAAATTAACAGAATTAAAAAAAAAACATTTCATGTCATTTTTCATGCTTTGTTTTCTTCTAGTTTTGAAAAACCATATAAACTGTCAATTGCTATTTAAATTAGTAACTTGTAAGTAGTAAATCTTCATTACTGTAGAGGATAAAGATAATGGTATATATTATCTATCTATCTATGTATCTGTTGAGTTGTTATTTGTCTACCTAATCTTTGGTAAAATAAGTTCCTATTGGTATTCCAGGAATTTTAATAGAGTTCTTATTCAGTTTCTACTCGGAAACATCATTAACTAAATACCATTTAAATACACCTGTTATTGCAAATAGCTTTCATGTGTGACATTGAATATTTGACGAACCTTTTATAACTAAAATGCTATTATTTAACAAAATGTATGTGACTAAATGTTTAAATAGAATGAATATCTATGAAAACATTTTATGAAGTTTTTGCTCATTTCTTCCCATGGAAAACTGTATATGTATTTGTGGTGGAGATCAAATCCAGGTCATTGAAAAAGTTAAGCAAATACTTCACCTCTGAGCTGGCTATACATCTATTCAATACCTATTATTAATTTCTTTTTAAAAGTATACAAACCCCATGGAAGGAAGAGAAGAAGGAAACAGGGTGGTTATAGTTTGGGCCATTCTGACATAGACAATACTTAAGAATGTAAGAGGCCAGGTGAAAATTGGATATCTCTCGGCATCATCATCTCTCCTCACCTCTCTAATGATAGTGTTCCTAATTCCTGACAGGCTAACTTGTAATGACAAGGGTATATTCTGCAACGACTTAGCATTAATATCAAAGCCTTCAATCAAGTGATTAAGGCACTGAGCAAGCACAGCATGGCTGAACCTCAGTGCTATGTAACAACATATTGCTGTTGATGGGTTTCTATGTAACAACATCAATTCATGTACCTTTGTTAATAACAGTAATCTTCATCAGTGAGTGAGTCCACAGTTGGAAGGCCAAGTTGTGGCCTTGAGAGGCATGCCAAAATCAATGGCATCAGAATGTTGCAAGGCCAATACACACCTGGAAAAGGGACAGAAGAAAGTTGGTGTGAATCGATAACACTCTTGCTCAATACCTCTTAGTGCTTCTTCTTTGTTACTTTGCTTTCCAATGCACTCAAGGCAGAATAAGAGTTTATGAGACAAGAATGCTGTCTCCATATAAATAATACACCAAAAATTTTATTGCCCATTTTATGCCACAACTTAAATATTCACTAAAGGAGGGCAATGCTTCATCTTGATGGCTGGATAGTTTGATTTTTTTCTCTATCTTTTTATTGATTTTTGTCACAAAATCCAAAAAGAATGAAGCTAAGAGGTTTGTGTGCATTGGATAATAAAAAGAAACTATATTGTTTTGTGTATTCAGTGAGAGACAATGTAAATGTACCTTTAAACCAGCAATTTGCTTGAAAAAATAATTTAGAATCATTACTTCCCAGGTCACACCATTTTATTACACTAAGCAGTCAATTTCCTAGCACTGAAGAATATAGTTAATATGAAAATATATGAAAGGAAAGCAAAATATGATCCATTTTCCTTAGAAAATATCTGTGGGCATCAATACAGTTGTTCATCAGTGTCTGACTTTCATCTTATTGCAAAATCTCAGTTGTTATCATTTGTAATTCTCTAGTATATTAAATAAATGGAAACACAGGTCAGTAAAGCTTCGTGCTCTCATCTTTCGCCATCACCTTGGTATTCTTCACACTTCCATGATGACCATTTGCTTAAGTACACTTTTGCTTTCTCTTGTTCTCTGGTCAAAGTAAACATTTCCTCTTATTTTCACCTATAATTGTTGTGTTACTGTTTTCACCTGTTTATATTTTATCGACTCTTTTTGTGACATTTTTACAGCAAACTTCAGGAGGCTGCACTAAAACTGACAAAACGAACATGAGGAAAACTGTATCGGGATATTTACTCTTCTCAGCACAGGAAGCCCAGATGATCTCCTTGGAAGGCATCTCTATAGGGTCTGCAGGGCGTGGGAGGAGGTGAATATAACCAGGGTGAGAGAACAGATTTAGATTTATATTTTTTTAGGAAGTTTCTTGCAAAGAAAAAAAGTAATGGCTAAATTTTGAAAGACCAGTTTAAATTGTGATGGAAATATAAACACAGCAGACACGGCATATTGGTTTAGAGACTTCTTTCCCATCATGTCGGCAGACCACTGGCCTGGAGTCTTGTCAGTCACCCCCTGGCCTTTCAGGTCAGCACATCTTGTATGAGTTCTGAGACAGTGGTACAAAATTCGCCTTCAGAAGCATTTGTTAAAACAACAGTGATAAGGGTCGTATTTGTTCATTGTGGGCAAGTGAAATTAAAACTGAGAGATGGTGTGACAATGAAGCCTGATAGGTCACCTTCATTTGACTAAAAAACATAGCTGATCAGTAAATACTCCAGGATTTGTCTGAGTACTTTGTACAGGTTAAGCCTGTAGAAGTTCTTGGAGTCTGCATGTGGTACCTTGCCCTTCCTCTGTGGTAACGTTTCTTTGCTCTGCTTTCAGACCACCATGCACTAAGCGACTTCTGCAGTGAGGTCTCTGCCATGAAGCCATCTTATCCTGGTCCAAAACCATGATCATATTTAATTCTCCTCCTTTAAGTTGTGGGTGTTGATGTTAAGTCTCATTACTGAGAGAGCTTACTGCTACAGATGAAATATAAAAAAATCTTCAATTAGATAAAATTCATGCCCTTTGAAGTAATTTATCTTGTGATGTGTAATAGAATGGAAAAATAACTTTAGTTATTTTACATTTTATCTAAATTTAATTTGGCCACTGAATATCAGCACTTCATTGAAATTTACTTCTACAAAGATGTTCAGTTGTTAGTAGAATGGTTAAAATAGTAGGCTCTGCTCAAAATTTCAGAAAAAAATAGATTTGTAAAACTTTGAACAATATATATTAGCTAGTCAGCTACTGTCTGAAAATGAAAGAATTATTTCTTTGTGAAGCTTAAAAGAATTTGGAAAACTATAATGGGGACTGTTGTAAGAATACTAGAATGAAATAGTACCAGAATGTAAGAAAAAATTATGGAAAGTATCACAACTGGTTTGAATAATAAAAATGCAGTTAATGATCAATTTTAATTTTTCAAAATGAAGTTGGCTTGAGGATAAGAATATTTGCCTAGGCTGGGGATTTAGCTCAGTGGTGCTGCCACCTGCCTCCCAAGTGCAAGGTCCCAAGTTAGATCCTGGATAGAAAAAAATAATAATAATGATAATTAATTTAAAAAAAACTTTTGCTTTTATTCTTTTTAAACTGAATCATATGTAATAAAGTTAGAAAAAAATTGTCCTCTGAGACATAATGTTGTATTTGTAAGAGACCTTAAAAATGTGTTTGTACCACATAGCTGGTGGGAGTACATTTTGAAAAATAATGAAAAAATTGTTCTACAGATATTTTCTATTGGCAAAGTTTTATATTATCATATGTAATATCATTAAGTACAAAGACAAATGTTATTAATAGATGTACAGTTGGCCAGTTTTTTAACCTGCCAGAGCTGTGGGGGCATTTATTGTAGATGATCTTTTAGAATCATGAATTAATTAGTGTTTTTAATGCCAAGAAGAAAAGAAAAAAAAAACTTATGGTGTCAAAGAACACAATATATAAAATGGTAACGATATTATAAATGAGTTACTCAATGTTTATATTAAATTATATATAGCCACTACAAAAGCCAAAACTATAATATTGACTGAATAATTTAATCTTGTCATTTTATGGAGTAGGTTTCAAAATAATAAATTGTTCAAGCTGAGTAAGTTATTGAATGCTTTCAGACTCAAGAGAGTTGTGGGTTCAAAACAAACTCCTGCTGCCTCATTCCTCAGAGTTGACAGATATTAGAGCATTCATAATAAGCCTGCCATTAGGTACACTGAACTTTGCTTTCTTTATTTCACTGACAGAGAATAATGCATGTTTTGCTGGAAGTATTATCTTTCAAGAGGCCTAACTTCTGAGGTCCAAAGAACTCATCCAAAAATGTTACTTAGAATTATTTATTAAAAAATGTTATTAATTTTTCTTCTCTTGGTACTGAGAATTGAATTCGGGTCCTTGTGCTTACAAGGCAGGTTGTGAAACCACTGAGCTAAATCCCCAGCCCAACTTGTATGATGTTTCTTAATTCCAGTTGACTAATGCAATGCTCAGGTAAATGTTAATTCAGAATAGAGTGCCACAAGTATCAAAAAGCGATGCTTCTGCCTTCTTGCTAAATAATCATGGACTGATGTTTTTGAAATCACAAACTAATATAAACCTCTCCTCCTTTAAGCTGTGAGCATTGTGTCTTGATAGTGGGAAAGTGGTCTAATGCAGAGATCAAGAGCATGAAAAATTATACACTGTGGAAGACAAGTAAGTATTAAGCAAAACGTAACCAATAATGCTGAAATGCTTAATCTTTCCTATTTAAGAGAAAATTTAAAAACATTTCAGTTACAATTATGACATATTCTTTGACAATTCTGCAGTGTGGCCAATCAGTTTAAGAAAAGCAGAGTCACTGACTATCAAAAGGCAATTAAAAATGAAAATAGTTAAACAAATGCATGTGTATAGAAATATTGTCCTTTGCTCTATGTATTGAGGTCTAATAAATTCATATAAGCTCAGTATATCTTAAAAATACTAACCTGGTATGTTTCAAAGTAAGAAGTATCAGCAATCTATTTAATTTGGGAAAAGCCAGCTAATCAAGCTCCAAAAAGATAAAATCGTGAAGTTGCTTTTAAGATTAACAAACATTTTACTTTTAAGTGCTGCAGTTACTATTTTAAATTTGTATCTTTTTGTTCAAAATGAAAGTAAATTTTCTGAGATAGAAACATAACAAACAACTCTTAATTTCACAAAGAATTCCCAAATATAGAATCACCACACTGAATTCCAAAACATTTTTTAAACATACTTTTTTTGAGTTTTTTTTTGTTTGTTTGTTTGTTTTTTTTGTACCAGGGATTGAACTCGGGTCCTTGGGCTTAAAAGGCAGGCCACTGAACTGCTGAGCTAAATCTCCAGCCACCATCCTTTTTTTGGGGGCTTAATATTTTTAATAATTTATATATAATTAAATTTCCTTGTAAGATTATTGAGTTTTATGGGCTTCATCAAAGCACAGAATTTAGTATCTATCCAGCACCAGACTGACTGAGCAATTCTATCTAGAAACATTCTTCTGTCATTCATCTCTTTATTTATCCCTAGTGACTCACTATACTGAAGTTTTACATCCCCGTAATTTTATCTTTACTAGAAGGTTGTAAAAATTGAATTTTAACAGTTTATAATATTTTGGGTTTGACTTCTTTCATTTAACAACATGTATACCTAAAAAGTACCAATAAACTCAATAAAATAAAAAACAATATGCATTCAAAGATCATCCTAATCTTCTTTCACATTTGTAAATCAGTACCTCACACATCACATCTTTATACTGAACAGAATTTCACTGTATGAATTCACCATAGTTTATTGATTTACCTGTTGAAGAACTTCTAAATTATGATCAGATTTTAGTGGTTATACAGAGTTGTAATAAAAATTTTGTAGAAAGATATGTTTTTAGTAGATTTGGATAAACTCATAGAGGTGAGGTTGTTGTATCATGGGTAGATGTATTTTTGTCTTTGTGACAAACTGTAAAGTTGTTTTCTGGTATTTTTGTAGCATTTAATAACTGTGCTCCTATTGTTTTATAAAAGCATTAGTACTTCATGAGGTCATATTTTCTTTCACCTTTCCAATTAGTTTCTACCAATAGCTCATTATAGTTTAATTTTATATTTACTTCATATTTAATGGTACACAATTGTATATCGGGTTGTCTGACAGCAAAAGATCTTTTTCATTGGAGTTTCTGTTCGGAATTCATCCATTGTTTTTGCTTTTTTTCCCCACCTATTGTGTTTTGGAATGCTTTATATATTCTGTCTACAAGTTTACCACATAATCATTTACAAATATTACCTTATTGTGCTACTTGCCTTTTTACTTTTTATGAATTACAAATTAAAAAAAATCAAATTTATCTATGTTTTCATATATCATGAATTTTTGTTATTTCTAAAAATCATAAGTGAAACCAAAGTCCCAAATATTTTTTCTCTGTTCTTACTGTGAAAATCATATACATGTACAGTTTTTTGTATTTATAATATACTATGAGTTAAACTTTCTATAATGTCAGAGATAAATTTCAGGCTTTTAAATTTTTTTTTCTAAAGGACTTAACAATTTTTAAGCACCAGTTGTTGAAAATACCATATTTTCGGCAGACATTGCCATATATACATCTTGTGAAAAGTCAAATGACTATATAGTGAAGCTTACTCTATTACTCGTTTTACTTTTGTTTTATTGATCTGTTATCTTTCATATCAAATTTTGTTTTTCACTGTAGCTTTTCATAACCTTTACTATCTAATAATCAGAGCCATCCATTTTAAACTTTTCCACAAATATTTAGAATATTTTAATTACATTGCCTTTTCAAACAATGTTCATAATCAGATTTTTGAATTCTAACAAATATATATATATTTAACTTAGAAATTTTAGTAATAAATGTTGAATCTGTAGATCAATGTGGGGATAGTTTATATTTTAATACTAAAAATGTATATTTTTTATTCCGTTTAGTAAATCTTTCAAAAATTGAGAGAGAAATGTTGAAACCTGTAATTATCCTTATGTATTTCTCCAGTTCTCCTTTCCTATAGAACAGTTTTTGCCTCAAATATATTAAAGTTCTATTTTTACATATCCACATATTTAGTGTCATTATATTATGAAAATTGCCTCATTGTTATGTTATAGTTTTTTGTCTTTATTCCGTTTAGTAAATCTTTCAAAAATTGAGAGAGAAATGTTGAAACCTGTAATTATCCTTATGTATTTCTCCAGTTCTCCTTTCCTATAGAACAGTTTTTGCCTCAAATATATTAAAGTTCTATTTTTACATATCCACATATTTAGTGTCATTATATTATGAAAATTGCCTCATTGTTATGTTATAGTTTTTTGTCCCTGAAAATATTCCATGTTTTGAAGCCTAATTTGTCTGTAATTTATATGGATTCTTCAACTTTCTTTTAGTCTTTGTGTAACATTTGCTATACATAAGCTATTATCACATCTCTTTATTTTTAATATGGGTTTCATAGAGGTAGAAATACAGTTGGTCCTTAATTTTTAGTTTAAAATACCTTGTTTTTTCCCAGATGTGGTGGCACATGGCTATAATCCCAGAATTTGGGGCAGGTGGATTCCCACGAATTCAAGGCCAGCTTGGACTATAGAGTGAGTTTAGGACCTGTTTGGACTACAAAATGAGACCCTGTCTCAAAAAACTTAAATAAATAAATAAATGTAAAAACCCTTACTTTTAAAATTGTATTGCAATAATTCACGTTTAATATGATTATTGATACATCTGGAACATTTCTCCTGTCCTCTGTCTGTCTTTCATTTGTTTACAGTGACCTTTATTGTTTTTCGGCCTTCTCTAGATTTAATTAAGAAATTTCTGTGTTTCTGTTTTGTTTCCACCTTTTTTCCCATGATTATTGTCTATTATTCATTTTAAAACATTTTAAATATTTCTGTATAGTTTACTATACTATGGTAATAATTTTGAGTCTACATTCAAACAATACAATTCTTCTCCTGTAGCATAAGGTCTTTAAAAGAATGTATTTCCAATTTCACCCTTTTTCCTATTGTACTATTGCTGTCATATAGTTAACAGCTACTTATTATAGTGTAATAGTGTGGTCTTATTTTTTTTACTTCAAAAGATCTGTAATATATTAAAGAATTAAAATAGGAAGTAACTAATTTTATTTTACCTTTATGGTTTCTGTTTCTGATACTCTTCCTGGTTGTGCTGACCTATATTTCTGAGTGATGTAATAGCTTTCTGTTGGAAGAAATTTGCTCACATTTCTTATCCAGCATGCCTTTTAGGAATAAGTTCTCTCGTTTTTGTGTTTTTCTTGGGAGAAGTGTTATCTCTCCATCACCTTGAATGGTATTTTTCATTGGTACATACGTCACCTTGTAGTTGTTTCTTTTCTTGTTTGTTTTGCCTTGATTTCCACTTGTGTTCTTGGGGAAAATTTTTGTTGCTCTTCCTCCTGAGGAATAGCATTTTGTCCTATGGGTATATAGAGTAGCAGGATTGAGGAGATTTTCCACATTGCTTTTTTTTTTTTTTTTTCAACACACCATGAGAAAAAAATTCAAGATACGTCACCATCTCCTTGTGTGCTCCTGAGGAGAAGACCTTGCAAGATTCCATTCATCTGTGACCACTGGATTTTCACCCACTCAAGCAGTCCTTTCAGCAATTTATTCAGGATCCTTAAAATTTTCTTTTTATTGATTTACCTGGTGTTTAGCAGGAAATGTGAACCTGCTCAGTCAACAGAACGCATGATGAATACATGTTATATTTAATTATCCATAGTTGCTACCTTGAAATTCTTAATAATTTATAAATACAAGGCCCTCCCTCTTTCATTTTGCCTGGTACTTAACTTATATATATTTGGATCTGTCTGGCATGCAATGGCTGAGTATTTTTGGTCCGTTGAAATGCCTCTCTCTCCCCAGATTTTGAGTTAATTGACTGTCTTGCATTTCCAGTTCTCTTATGGCCATGAAAAATTGTAAATTTGCAGTTTGTACAGATTTATTTTTTTCCTTTTGCATGGGTAGGAGCATAACTTTCTATATTTCTGACCTAAAACTGGAAATGAAATACTTTTTTTATCCTCTAATGTTGAATATAATTTTCACTTAAGTAGCTTACATTCTTCCAATTCAATTCACAGATGCGGTTTCTCTTAAATACATATTTGAACATACTAATTTTGATAAATAAAAATATATTGTTTTACTATAGGTCCCAGACTCTGAGTCATAAAATGAAGTAGATTTCAACGAAAACAAAATAATCCTTATCAATTTTTCTGTGTTATAATTCAAAAACAAATCTCATTGCTCGAAGTATTTGTTTCCTATCTTTAAATGATATATTCTATCTTAGCCAAGACTACTATAACATCATACTCATAGACAGAGCGACTCAAACAATAGCCATTTATTTCTCACAGTTCTGGAGACTAGAAAGTCCAAGTTAAAGGTAACTGTAGATATGGTTCTTGGTGAAAGTTTTCTTCCTTGTTTGCAGATGATTCCCTTTTCATCATGAGCTCATAGAATAGCTCTTGTTAACTATAAGATCACATTTTGAAACCTTCAGTAGATGCCTGAAATTGCGGGTAGGACAAAATCCTATATTTATAGTTATATATAATCCATACCTAAATCTATATCTACATCTATATGTATATGTCATATATATATTTATACACATACATTTATATGTGTATCTGTGTCATCTCTATTTGCTAACACCATCATACTGGTGAATAGGTTCAACATGTGAATTTTGGGAGGACACAGACATTCAGTCCACAGAAAATGCATTCTTGCGTATGTTTATGCACATTTAAGTTTACTATTAAGGCATCCTGTGCATTAACTTTGACTGAAAGGGTAAGACAGCTATTGTGAGTAACCACAGGATAAGGGCAGAGCAAACTCTAATAAGCAAATGTACATAACATTATACTTCTCAAGATAATCTAGGACTAAAATGCATAACCACCTGATGACATTTTATCTGCAAATTATTTATTTTGAACAATGAATGCATGTGCGTTGCTATCTGTAAATGCTATTATAAACAGAGTTCTACACCAGTGGTTTTATTAACAACATGATAAATGTCTTAAGTCTTATAATTCTCTCTGTGTTACCTTCAGAGGTGCAGAAGCCCATTTACAATGAGAGTTGATTATCTTCTTAAGTATCATGAATAGAATCTCTTTCAATTCTAGCAATTTTTATTTTTGCTATTTCCTATAATAGGGTTGGTTAACTTGGTTAAAAACATTTTTCCTGCAGAAAAAATCATGCATATTTATTATTTTCATCAAAATATCAAATTATATAGGACTGAGTTGCATAATAGACAAAATATGGGTTCAGAGATTCTTATTTTGTGGAAATGCATAGTATCTAAATTTGACATGATTCACTTCTTATCAATTGCACTTCAAATTTATTTCCCAGTGAGACACAAGATATATTTTAAAATATATTCAGGAAGACCTTCAGTGCCAAAAAAAGGCAGTCACTCTCTTATTTGTGCATAAGGGCTATAATTTGATCTCATTAGCACTACTTTACAGATTTTACATTAAACATGACATAGTCTCAGAGAAAGACAAATCACAGTGAATTTTACAAATTGTTCTTATTTCTGTCATCAACATTCTAGCAATAAGCAGAGAAGTAGTAGCATTATAATAGCTCCATTCCATACCCTTTACCTTAAAGGTAACTAATTTCTTGCAACAAAGTTTAATATTGCTAATTTTGAAATTTAATTAAATGTAATTCTATATTGTGTATGCCACTCTAATATGCAATGGTTAAAAATGTAGCAAACTTTATTCTATATTAAAATGAAAATCTCTTATTTTCTTCTTAATAATTATCTAAGGTGATCATAATATAAAAATAATTATAAAATGTATACTTAAAAATAAATATGTTTAAATACTGCAGCTATCGAGAATCACCATCTGAAATAGAATAGATCAAGTTACTTTCATTTTTAATATTGATTTAATATTGATTCCCTGTAAACTCTTGATATTAAATTTTTCTCAGATGCAGAGTTTGCAAATATTTTCTCCCATTGAAGAGATTGTCTTGTCTCTGTTTGTTAGTCTCAAAATATTTAAAAATGAAGATTTTTAAATCAAAGCAGTGATAAAAGTTTAAATTATTGGATATTTTAATTACCTTAAATTGGTCATGAATCATTGTATACATTAATCAAAATATTGTATTGTGTATCCTTGATATGTACAAGTGTTATATCAATTTAAAAACAAATTTAATTAAGAAGTGAATGCAAAGCAAATAGTAACTTCTATACAAATAAATGCAATACAAACACATTGTTATAAACCTTAGTGAATGAATCATGAAAACATACTTTTGAGTGAAAGAAAGTATACATTAAATTTTAGATATGTTAAGATTCACTTACACAGACATTAAAGAAAGCTAATGAATACTGATAAGTGTCAGAAGATGGCAGTACTGGGGCAAACCACAGACAGAGGTATGTGGAAGTTTTCAGGGTACATGAAAAGGTCCAATTCCTCTCCAGCTCACCTTTTAACAGGTGCATTTACCTGGGGAAAAAAATCCATGGAAATATACATTCAGAATTCATTTAGATTTCTGTATCTATTTTGTACCACAAGAGACTGGTTTAAAAAAAAGTAAAGACAGAAGAATAAAATTCAAAGGATAATATATGCATATACAACAAAAGATATAAATGAGAATGTGAACATGAGCTATACAAAATGAAAAATATTTAATATTTCATTAAATCTTCAAACTCTTTTTTAGAATCTACATATTATTGAAGTTAAAAAACAAGAAATTTTTAAAAAAATTAAATAGACCACCCAGAAATAAAACAAGATAAAGTCATTAAGTAAAGTCATAGGATAACTCACAACAATCAATTACACTGAGAGGAAAAAGAGATGTAAAAAGAATAAAGATGCATTCTGTACATTTAGTAATGCCCCATGATGGATGTAATCATTATGTACTACAAACATGCAGCAATAAAAAAATAAAAAATAAAATAAAAAAATTGCTTCTGGAATTATAAATGTTGATTAAAACTCAGGTTCAGTTTCTAATACTAAATACAAAAGGAAAAAAGGAAACTTTAGAAATAAAGAATTCCAAATTTTATCTAAAAATGGAGTTGTTATCCTAGGTTATTACCAGGCATGCTATAGTCTTAGTGTAATTACCAACTCCTTTAATTCTCAGTGAGGCACAATATTTTGTGATAAATTGTATAGTCACTTTTACAAATGAAAAGTTAAAATTAAACCCCTTTTAGATGTTTTCAAAATGACACTAATTCTTTAGGTGTGTATCTTTGGAACCAGAGAAGTGGGGCCATTGCTCTGATATTACCTGGCCATGTGGCTCTACAGCATTTTGTGTATGGCTTGGCAGAAAGTTTACCTTATGTACTGAGACTTCCTGAGACTGTGATTAGGGGTGGTGGATGAATTAATCTTGCAGAAGAATTTTCAAGGCAGTCTAATGTTAAGGCTGTGGCATTGCTGCTGTTGGGGGCTTTTAGCTAATTTGATGTTAAGATTTAAGAGCAAAGAGCCGAGCATAATGATATAAAATGGTTTGAGTTTTGCCATAAAGGAAACTCCAGTAAAGCTGTGGACTGCAAAGAGAAAGCAGAGGAGACCTTGATTCATTAGGAGGAAAGGGCGAATAGAAAAGACGACCTGGGTGCATCACAAGAAACAGCAGTATTCCACCTCTTACAGCCTCAAAACTGCAGAAGTGAAAGACTTTGCTTTGAGAAGAAAGTTCCACAGCACCATATTTCAGAAAAACCATGGCCACAATTCCAAAATAGTGATACCCTCAGCTCAATCCAGAATGGGAACAGCCCGGAGAATTTGCTCCTCAGAATTGGATTCAGGGTGCTCAGCAAGCCAGGCACTCAGCCCCTAAAATGGGAGAGGGAAGGCTGGCTACTATTATACCAGCTGCTAGCAGAACTTGGCATCACCAACACGGTGCTAGGTTTCGGTGCACGAAGAATGCAAGAGCTGTGGGGTCAGGAAGGCTTACACTCAGATTTCAGAAGACAGCTTGGGAGGGCAGTCTTTGAAGCTGTGAGTGTGAAGCTGAAGTGCAGTGGAGATCGCAGAGGTTTGGAAAAGCCAGGAACATGGATCATCTGAGGAAAACTACAAGGAAGGAGCAGAGCCAATCTAATGGAAAATTCATGTGAACTACAACCACCAGAAGTGCCACAGGAGCAGAACCACCCAGCCCTTTGAAATTCACATCTTGCCACGGATTGCCAGGATTCTGGGAGTGTAAGAAAGAGATTTAATGTTTACCCTGTTGGATTTTTGTACTTTTTTTGGTCTCATTCTTTTGTATCCCCCTATTGTACCTTTTGTAATGGTAATGTCTAGTTTGTGTCACTGAATATTGGAAGTGTTTAACTTTCTTTTCATTTGTGCAGGGGCTTGCAGCTAAGAGTTTGCCTTAAATCTCAGAGAAGACTTAGGAGTTGGTTTTATTTTTCCCCTATTAAGTTTATTGGTACATTTAAGCCAAATACTGCAGTTACATTTATCATTGGGATCATGTATCTTTACAAAATATGTCTTGGTGCTTATTTTTTCCCCATACCCCTACCCTCCTTTCATTCCCTACACCCTTCCCTATTTACAAAGACTTTATTTCCATTTTTTTTCCTTTTTTCACATTTTCCCCTTATTTCCTTTCCCCTCCCATTCCCACTTTCTCTTTAGCCATTTTCTTCCTATTTCACACTCCCAATTATACCATTTGAACCTTATTTACACTTTTAGTTTTTCACACCAGAGAAACTGTTCAGTATTTACTCGTGTGTCCCATTTATTTTATTTAAGAGTATATCCTCAATGTGCACACATTTAGCTCCAATGTTTCTAGTCTCTCACTCTTTATGGCTGAGTAGTGCTCCATTTTATAAAAAACCACATCTTCTTTATCCAGTGTCTGGTTGATGGATATTTGGGTTGTTTCCAAGTTTTAGCTATTCTGAACTGTGCCAGTATAAACATGGCTGCACATATATCACTGTGGTATGATTATTTTAATTTGATTTGGAAAGATGTCCAGCAGAGGGATAGCTGGGTCAAACTTAAACTTTAGTCCTAGTTCTGTGAAGTATCTCCATATTGATTTCCACAGCAGTTGCCCCAGTCTACACTACCACCAACAATGGAGAAGGGTTCCTTTCTCCCCACATCCCTGACAGTATTTGTTATTGGTTGATTTCTTGTTAACAGCCATTCTTACTGGGGTGCAGTTGAATCTCAGTGTTGCTTTCATTTGCATCTCTCAAATGACCAGTGATGTTAAACATTTTTTCATATATTTATTTGTTGCTTTAGTTATTTGCTTGAGAAATGCCTATTCATTTCAGGTGCCCATTTTTTAGTCAGGTCTTTTTATTTGGAGGGGTCTGATTTTTTTTTTTGAGTTCTGTATATATTCTAGATAGTAGTCCTTTGTCTGAGGAATAGCTGGTAAATTTTTTCTCTACATTGTAGGTTGTCTCCTAGCTCTGCTGGTGGTTTCTCTTGCTGCAAAATATTTTTAATTCAATGAGATCCCAGTTGTTGATTCTTTGTGCAAGTTCTTGTGCTGCTAAGCATTTTTTCATAAAGTCTTCTACTAGGCCAATGTCTTCAAGAGTTATACCTAATTTACTTTCCAGTAAGTTTAGAGATTCTGTTTTGATATTTAGATCTTTAATCCACTTGGATTTTAGTCTAGTGTATGATGAAAGATAGGGATCTAGTTTTAATCTTTGGCAAGTTGAAAGCCAGTTTTTCCTACACCATTTGTTTATGAGACTATCTTTCCTTCAGTGAGGATGTTTGGATCCTTTGTCAAAGATCAGGTAGCTTAGTATATCGGAGTTGTTTCTGAATCTTCTAATCTATTCCACCAATCCTCATGTCTGTTTATTTGCCAGTACTATGGGTAGGAAGAATCAACATAGTGAAAATGGCCATACTTCCAAAACTTCTATACAGATTCAATGCAACCCTGAATGAAATCCCAAGAGTATATTTCATAGAACTTGAGAAATCAATCCAAAAATGCATTTAGAACCAGAAAAGAGCTAGAATAGCAAAAACAATTCTAGGCAACAGAGACATGGCAGCGGTATCACATTCCCCAAGTTGAAACTATATTACAAAGCCACTGAAATAAAAACACCATGGTATACTGGCTATGGACTTGGACTTATTAGCATTGCTGAAGCTGTTAGGATTTTGGCACCTCTTGGAGATGGACCAAATGCTTTTTTGCATAAAGGATATGCATGAATCTCTGGGGATAGACCGGGGCAAAATGTTAGGGTTGTGTTTAGATGTCCCTCAAAGTCTCACAATTTTTCAGAGGTGATTGAATTTGGAGTATGTGATTGATTCATGGTGGGGCTAGATCCAAGGGCTCTAGGATTAAGGGCATGAGTGCTACTCATCCTGCCCTAAGTAGTCTGAATAAAACAAAATGAACAAACTTGCTAAGGTCCCCTGCTGCTTTGCTATTAATGGTCCAGTCTGCCATGAATTGCTGCCCCTCTGCCACACCACCCTGCCTTAGAGCCAGCTGATTATGGACTGACACCTCTACAGACCTTGAGATAAATAAACCCTTTCCTCCTTTAACTTTGAATATCAGGTTTTTTCCCTCAACAATTAGAGAAAAGTAACTGACCCAGTTGTTAAGAATATACATATAATGGTGGTCAATTTGTAAATTATATATTTAATCAATATTTATATTTAATTACATATATACTATATGCATGATCTCACACACTAAGGATTATGTATTTACTCTACATAGATATTGTAAATAGATATTTTTATAATTCATGGGTGATCTAATATATATAACATTTAATTTTCAGATAGATCAGTGTTAAACTTATTTTCACTCTTCCCATGGATACAAGACCACAACTCTAAGTTAGCTCAGGGAGCTGTGTCAGCTTGCATCTGTCCTGTCTTTCTCCAGTGGCACTATGTCCATGCAATGCACCTGTATGTCATGAGGACAGAGCCAACTTCAATTTTCATGACTCAGGCTTCCACCTTTCTTTTCTTCTTGATATATAATGTTACTGTGACTCCTGCAGAATAAACTTGAAGTATGGTTATGAAGAAATAACAGAGGTACATTTTCTTGCTCTGTTTTAGAAGTAAAATTATCTTTAATTGAAACAAATATCTTTTGTGAAAAGAAATGAACAGAGGAACTGAAGGTCTTGCTATCAAAAAGCCAAAAAGCAGTTCTATCAGTGCTAAGAATATATGGTAAACAAATAAGTCATACCTCAAAAGTAAAGTGTTAGATTAAGGCATTTGTACAGAGAGTCATGAGAATAACCAATAGGATGTGAGCCTTCTATGAGTAGCTTTACAAGCTGTAAACATTGTGGTCTTGGAAAGATCAGAGGTAATCTATCTCCTCTATTTCTTTGTCTGAAGAATATTAATTGAAATGGTAGACTCAACCTTATAGAATTTTTGTGTTAGTTCATTTAGTGCATTTGGAACAAAGACTGGCCCATTGCAAATCTTAAATAAGTACTGCCTATTCTAGTACCACTTGCATGCCTGACTTAGGAAAAAATGAGGATAAAATTCTTGTATTAGAAAATACTAAGTAATTTTGAAGCCGTATCTTTTTGATATCAAAAACTATTGATACCAAACTATTAATGTGATATAGATCATTTTGCTCCTCCTCCATGAAAGTTTTGAGGTAATGTGAAATATACTATCATTTTAGTCAATAGCAAAGTTGACAGTGGACGTTGTAGCTTTTATATTTCAGAAAATCACTCTTTAATATTAAAATCTAGAAACCAGCTGACAATGTACACCATCACCAAAAGCTATTGGCAGAAACATGACTATGAAACTTGCTACAAGGACAAGACCTTCAACAGTACAAAGAACTTTTGTAAGGCAGCTCCTTTCCTAACATCTGGAAAGGGAAAGGTCAAGCAATGTGTCTTCATAATGGGTGCTCAATTTCTGCACCACAGTAATATATTGTATGAAGTCTGAGAGTGAGGGAAGTGGGCAGGGAGAGAAGATTTTGAGAAATAAAGGAGAAGAATGTTAGAGCTACCAGCATCCTTGCCACAAGGAACAAAATATCAGGAATAAGGATGATGTACCACTGAAGAGTAGGGAGTATTGATATGACTAACTAGAGAAAAGGCATTAAGCTGGGCAAGCAACATTGAAAAACTTGAAAGACTAGAAATGAAATATATATAATCACTGAATAGATAAAGATGTGATTGACACATGCACAAAGACATAAGCCCATGGAGTAATATTTGACCTTTAAAAAGAAGGACATTTTGCCTTATAACAAGAGCATGATCCTAGAGGACATTACAGTAAATGAAATGAGACAGATGCAGAAAGGCAAAACTTGCATGATATCACTGATCAGTAGAATCTACAGCCAAACTCAGAAGTAGAGAATGGTCTTTGGGGTTGAGGAGATACTTGGTTAAAGAGCTCAAACTTTTAGCTTTGCAAGATGAATAAATTCTGGAGACTCAATGTACAACACTGTGAAAGTATATTATGATACCTACTGCTTATATTTCACTAGCTCAGAGAGCTTGAGTGTGCACATCATAAAGGCACAGCACTAAAAAAATGGTAACTATATACTTTAGGTGATGGATGTTAGCTTGTTAAGTAACTTGTATGGTTATCACTTCAAAATGGATATGTTTATCAAAATATCAAACTGAGAATCTCAAAAACTTATAGATTTTTGTTAATTATATCAAAATAAAGCTGTTAAATAGAAGTCATGATATTAAATAATGCATTAGGCATATCCAAAATAAAAAGTCTTCCCTGTGAAGTACGGAATAGATGAGGATTTTTTTTCTTTTTATTGAGTTTATTGGTACATTTTAGGTATACAGTACAGTTACATTCATCATTGGGATCTTGTACCTTTACATGACAGGTCTTGGTTTTCATTTTTCCCCTTGTCCCTGCCCTCCCTTCACTTCCTCCTCCTCTCCCCATTTACAAACACTTTATTTCCATTTTTTAATTTTCTTTTATATTTTCTTTTCCCTTATTCCCCTTCCCCTACCCTTCCCACTTTCCTTACACCTTTAGCCCTTTTCTTCCTATTTCACATTTTTAATTATCTCATTAGGATCTTGTGTACTATTATAGTTTTTCACACCAGAGAAACTATTTGGTATTTACACGTGTGACTTATTTATTTCACTTAGGAGCATATCCTCAATATGTATCCATTTTCCTATGAATGACTCTAATTTCTCATTCTTTATGGCTGCTCCAGCACCAGGAGGGTGAGATTTGGAAAAGCGGCTCAGAGATGAGGAAAATTTTAACCACTATCTGTAAATCGCACTTTTTTTTCTTAAATTGCAGGGATAGAAGCTACATGGCAACATCACCCTTCTTTCTTCAGGTGTTGCTTCAGAGTCAAGTCTCTCATTGACCCTCAAAACACAACACTTTCTGCTATGTTCAGAGATGATAAAAGTTCTGCAACGATTTAAAGCCAAGTTTCAATAAGTTTATGTGTCACCTTTATATGCACAATGAAAAACTAGCTTCATGAATAAAGAGTAAAAATCATGGAGTCCTTTCTCATCTAAGTTCTTGTCCATATTTGCCATTTCTTGAAATCCATCATAATCGTCTTCTCATCTCCAACCTTACTCTACTTCTAAGTTTTTGTCAATAATAGATTACAAAACACTCTCATTTTATCCTATATTTGACATGGCATCAATCCCAATAAATGGCATTCTCTACTGACTTAACCCTAGCTTTTATTCTTTTATTTACTTCAATTTTCCTTTACTTGATTTATTTTTCTGCCATGCTACCATGCAATCTTTATTCTAAGAAAATCTGTGCCTGTCACAGCACTTACAGCCAAGGAATTCAGTGGATAAGCCATGAATACATGAAGATATACTCTTATAAATAAGACACAGTAGAATGCACCAGACCACACTAGGAAAAGAGATGATAGTTCAATTAAAAATATTGTGGAATTATATGTGCTATTCTAGGTATTAAAGTATAACAGAGATATTAGTTTTGCTCCTTCAAGTTTTCATTTACTTCAACATGGATTTGAAGCTAATGCACCTGCTTATGTTGTATGCTTTAGTTAAAGGCAATACAAAAATGATCAAAATGTATGGTGAACGTTTAAATTTTAAAAATATTACCATATAAGATACATTATCATTAATGCTCCTCAACATACTTCCCCTAGCTTTGAACACATATAACACATTATTGCCACTTGTGAAACCATTCTGGAATTCATTTTTCATAAATGTCATTATGAGGTGTGATCAAATGTGGTGGATGCTGCTTCCACCTGACATTTAATGGAAAGTAGGTTCATAATGACACCACCATATGTTCTTATCTACCTTATTCACCAGATATAGCACCAGGTAACTTCTGGCTTTACTCCAGGGTCAAAATAACTATGAAATGTAAACATTTTGAATCAATCCAGGACATCAAGGCAGTCACTAAAGCACAACTAAAGATACAAAAATTAACCTCCAGATTGCTTCAGAGAGCATCAAAAATGATGTAATATGTGTGCAGAGAGAAATTTGAACCATTAATTTATTGAGTTAAAATAGTAACTTTAAGAGATGTAGAAGGAGCTGATTGATATTAGGGGAAAATTAAGTTTAAATAAACATCCAAATAAGCAGGAATATAAAGAAGCAAATGGAAATACATGCAAAAGGTCCCACCTGGAAAACAGCTGTGCAGGCACACAGGCCACAGCCAGAGGCCTTCCCAGTTATCATTAGTAAGTACATGCAGACCCCAGTCAGAAGCCCATGTGAACAAAAGTATTATTTGTGCTCAGGTCCAAGCCAGGGCACCAGCAAGACTCAAGAACCTTGGGTGCACAGCCTCCATCCAAAGACCTTCCCAGAAAACAGCTTCTCAGGTGGGCAGGCCCCAGCCAAAAGCACACCCAGATACCATCCTAAGTGTGCACAGATCCCAGCCAAAGCCCTGTCTGGATAAGAGGGCAGCACCAGGATCCAGAAGGCCGCTATTCTAGACCTAGGAGTTGGTGCAGTGCAGAGGAGCAAAGATAAGGCCTCTCTGAGGATTGCAGAGAATTGAAGTCCACTGAGCCATGAAAGAGTATCCTTAACAAAGAAGCAGAAGGCTGCATCTGCTGAAATGAGAAGACACATAAACAAGACTCAAAACCAGACTTCCAGATCACCCAAAGCAACCTCAAGGGGCAATGAAATGGAACAATCAGATACTTAACCACCTAGATTCCCTGAACTAGCAACAAAAGAGGATCTGGAAAAATTAAATCAGAAAATACTTCTCATATAAAAACAGAAATTGTGTTCATAGTGAAAGACATGATTAATAACTCTAGAGCATACACAGACAAAAAAATCAAAGGAGCTAAGGAGCATGATGAAATCCAAGCAAAGAAAACAAAACAACAAAAACAAAAACAAATGGAATCCCTAAAATAGATGCAAACAGATGTCTAGGAGATTAAAAACTCCACCGAAAGTTTATTCAGCAGAGTGAGCCAATGTGAGGACAGAATAAAAGATATAGAAGATGGAACTGCAATTAGTGACCAGAAAGAGAAAAATTGCTTAGAAATACGAAGAAACCATGAGAAACCAATCCAGCAGCTGCTAGATGATGCAAAAAAGAATAACATAAAATCAATAGGAGTCAAGGAAGAAACAGGAGAGAGCACAAACAACGTGGAAAAAAAAAAAAGCTGTTGACAAAAGTAATGGCAGAAAGTTTCCCAAGCAGGGGGAAATAATTTGACATACAGATAAGTAAGGCATATAAGACACCAACTAAACATGATTAAAAAAAAATCTACACATAATCATATAATAGTCAAGATTCCAGAAATCCAACAGAAGAACAAAATTCTACAGAGAACAGAAACAAATCACACACAAAGGAAAACCCACCAGAACCATAGCAAACTAGCCAACACAAGCCCTTGAGTCAAGAAGAGCCTGGAAAGAAGCATTTCAAGCTCTAAAAAAATCCTCCAACCCAAATTGATGTACCCTGCAAAAGTATCTGTCATAATCAATGGCTAAATAAGATACTTCCATGACAAAGAACACCCGAGGACTTCATGAATATCAAACCGGCACTCCAAAATAATTTAAACAATATCCTAGGAAAAGACAATGTGGATAACAAACCCAGGAAACCCAGCAGCATGAATCCGTTAGGTAAGACAAATTAAATGCAAAGGTGGAAAATCTAACAACAGAAAATGGTCATGACAAGATAAAGTCAATGCATCTCATTTATAACTATCAGTGTGAATGGTCGCAATTCACCAACCAAAAGAAATAGATTGGCAGGATGGGTCAAGAAGTAAAATCCAAAAATATGCTGCATATAAGAAATACACTCAATTCAAAAAGAAACTCATAGACTCTAAGTCAATGGGTTAAAAACAATACTCCATGCAATAGGAACCCCCCCAAAAAATCAGGAGAGGCTATCCTAGTTGCAGATACAGTGGATTTTAAACCAACACTAATTAAGAGTGACAAATAAGGCCATTGCATGCTTACAAAGGAAACAATACAAGGGGAAGAGAAGACAATCATAAATATTTATCCCCCTGATATCAGTGCACTCAATTATATAAAACAAACACTAATTACAATTAAATGACAATGCCAATACAACCTATTAGAATCTATGGGACACAAATAAAGTAGACTTATGAAGGAAATTCATAGCATTGGATACTCATTTTAGTAAAACAGTATGAGCTCATATAAACAACCTAATGCTGAACCCTAAGCTTCAAGAAAAAGAAGAGCAGGACAAACTCAAAGCTCATACAAGGGAGGAAATTATGAAGACCTGGGGAGAAATCAATGTAATGGAGAATAAGAAAAATAATATATAAAATCATTGAAGCAAAGAGTTTCTTGGAAAGAATAAACAAAACTGACAACACTTAGCAAACCTTATCAAAAATAGAAAAGAAAATCTATGCTATTAGGAATGAAAAGGGTAAAATTACAGTGGAGCCAGCAGAAATCCAGAGGATCATCAGTACCTACTTTGAGAACCTGCACACAAAAAACATATAAAACACAGAAGAAATGGACATATTTCTACATATGGATTACCAAAGGTGAATAAAAACCTAAAAATTCTAAACAACCAAGAACAATCAACATTGAAAACATAATTAAAAACTTACCAACTAAGAAAGGCCACGTCCTCATGGCTTCACTGCTGAATCCTACAACACGGTTAGAGAGGAACTACTGCCTCTACCGTCTAAACTCTTCAATGTAATTTAAAGGGAAACAATATTTCCATATTCATTCCTTGAGGCAAGTTTTACTTTGATTCCAAAAGGAGGGAAAGACCCCCTCCCCCCAAAAAAGAGAACTGTAGGCCAATCTCATTAATAAATATAGATTCAAAAATCCTCAATAAGATACTAGCCAGCAGAATGCAGATCATCAAGAAGATCATACACTGAGATTCATCCCAGGATAGAGGGATGTCCAACCTATGTAAGTCAGTAAATGTCATACTCTATACTAATAGAGGCAAGGGTAAAAACCATATTATCATCTCAATAGATGCAGAAAGACTCTTCAACAAAGTCTAACATCCATTTATGGAAAAAGCCTAAAGAAAGTTGGAATCAACAGTCTCTATCTTAACCTGATAAAAACTATCTATGAAAAACCAACACCTACCATTGTATTAAATGGTAAAAACCAAAAACCTTCATGCTAAAATCAGGAACAAGATAAGGATGTCTGTTATCACCACTCCTGTTTAGTATAGTTTTGGAAACATTGTCCACAGCAATTCAGAAGTTAAATTGTCATTGTTTGCAGATGACATGATATTCTATATAGAAAAAATTAAGAACTCCACCAAAATACTTTTATATTTAATAACCAAGTTCAGCAGAATAGCTGGATACAGGTCAGCACAGAAAAATCAATAGCTTTCCAGTAAATGAACAACAGACTCACTGAGAATGAAAATGGAGAAACAATTCCTTTCACAACATCATCCAAAAAATGAAATACCTGGGAGTCAATCTAATGAGAGAAATCAGAGACTTCTACTCTGAAAGCTATAGCACTCTGAAAAAAGAGATTGATGAAGATATCAGCAAATGGTAAGATGTCTCTTGCTCCTAGGTAGGAAGAACAAATATAGTGAAAATGGACCTACTTACAAAACTGCTATATAGATTAAAAGCAATTTCAATTGAAATTCCAGGAGCATACTTCACAGACCTTGAGAAAATAATCCAAAAATTCATTTGGAACAAGAAGTGACCTAGAATAATAAAAGCAATTCTTAGCAACAAAGAAAAGATAGGGGATATCACAATCTCCAACTTGAAACCATATTACAAAGCTACTATGATAAAAACAGCATGATACTAGCAAAGAAGTAGACCTGAGGACCAGTCAAAAAGATTAGAAAATGCAGAAACAATTCCAGACATATTCAGCCACCTCATCTTTGAAAAATGAGCCAAACACCCTCGCTGGAGGAAAGATAGCATTTTTAATAAATGGTGCTGGAAAAACTGGGTTGCAATTTGCCAAAGATTAAAACTAGACCTATATCTCTCACCATTTACTAAATAAAAATGGAAAAATGGATTAAAGATCTCAATATTAAAACAGAAACAGTAAACCTGCAGGAAGAGAGGTTAGGTACAACTTTTGAATACATTGGTGCACGAAAAGATTTCATGAACAAAAAACCTCAGTTCCCTGTGAACTAGCACAAAGAATCAACAGGCTGGATCTCATCTCATTAAAAAGCTTTTGAATAGCAAGAGAATCCACCAATGGCATGAGGATACAACTCACATTGGGAGGGAAAAAAAATTACCAGCTGTTCCTCAGACAAAGGTTTACTATCTAGAATATATAAAGAACTTAAAACATCAGACCTCCCTATAAAGACCCAGTCCAAAATGGGCATCTGAAATGAACAGACATTCTTAGACAAAGAAGTAGAAACAGCAAATAAATATATGGGAAACTGTTCATCATCAGTGGGCATTTGAGAGATGCAAATGAAAATATATCGTGATTCCATCTCACCCCAGAAGGAATGACTGCTATTAAGAAATCAATAAATGACAAATGTTGGTGTGTCTGTGGAGAAAAAGGAACCCATCTCTACTGTAGGTGGGAGTGTACTGTGGTACAACCATTGTGGAAATCATTGTGGAGATATCTCAATAACCTCAAATTAGAGGTCTTATTTGACCCAGCTTCTTTCCTCCTGTGTATCTTCCCAAATAATTAAAGAATCATACCACAGCTATATAAGTGTACCCATATTCATAGCCACACAGTTTGTAATAGGTAAAACTTGGAAATAGGCTGATTGCCCATCAACTGGAAACTGAATAAAGAAGATATTTTAGTTTTTTTTTTAATAAAATGGAGTACTACTCAGCCACACATAATGAGAAATTAGAAACATTTATAGCTAAATGGATGCACATTGAGGCCATACTCTTAAGTGACATAAATTTACACATGTAAATACCAAATAGTTTCTCTTTGTGTGAAATTGAAAGCATAAATAGTATCAAAATATACAATAGATAATGTCGAATAGGAAGAAAAGGTCCAAAGAGAAGTGGGGGGGTAAGAGAAAGGAAATAAGGGAAAGAAATAAATATGAGAAAAAAATGGAAACAAAATCTTTTAAATAGGGAGGGAGGGCAGGGAAATGGGGAAAAAATAAGAATCTAGTTTTATCACGTACAGGTACAAATTCCCAATAATGAATATCAGCATATTGTATACCTAAAATATACCAAAAATTAATTTAAAAAGAAATACATAGACAAGGTGGAAATTATATGAATGTTTACTAAAAATAAAATTATATTGTATGACTTGAGAATATTGTGTGGCTTTGTGTCACCAATAATAAAAACATGAAAATGGAGCTCAACTACGCTGCCATGTACTTTACAACTCAAGTTCTACACCAGATGAAGCAAGTCAAGGAGACAACAAAGAGGGTGGATCAAATGAAAGGCAACTATGGTTGAAGCAGGCTAGGCATACATGAAACTCTCTGAAGGCACTGGACACAATGTGTATGATACTTGTTCAGCTTTTCTTGTCACTTGGAGAGCCAGTTGAAAATACGTAATTTGTGATAGCTCAGCACTCAGCAGGTGAGAATGTAGGTATCATCAAGTATATAAAATATGACAGTATCAATCAAAGTTCTTTATGATATTGGACTTTGTAGTGACTGATTTTGATACAGGAATAGTTCCTATGACCCAGTGATCTCAAAATAGACTGTGTTCAAGAACAATAACATGTTCTTTGGCTGAAACTCTTTACACCTTGCTTCCCAAGTTAGTGGGAGTTCCCCACATAACACTTGACTCCCGTATACAAGTTCAAAGTTTCTTCTTCAATTATGAAGAATTTAAGCCCAAAGCAATATTTCTATTCGTGTCTTAATGGACAAACTGAAGGATATATACAGATTTGACTTCAAAGATTAATAGATACAGTTTATATCTATCTGGGTAGCAGAGTGTTACCATAAAATCTGGGCAACCTACAGGGCAAAATGGATTTTTGCCATCATTTAGCACTTAGAGTCACAATTTCTACCACTGTGACTCCTTGTTTATGTAAATATATTTATTATATATATAAAGCATATGAAAATGAGAACCTTATATGATTTTAATAAATATTAAATAAGAATATAGTTAAGGTCAGCAGACTGAGATATTTTGATTTATAAGTATTTGCCATTACTGTACTTTATTACTATTGTCACTCACTCAATTAATAAAAAAGAAACTGCTAATATAATTTTAATAGTATTCAATTCATTATTGTAACAATTATTTTATTGTACAAATTAATGAAAAATGTTGACCTTTCATTATGATTTTAAAGTCATTTAAATAATTTTAGCAATATAGCATAGATTATTAAATACAATATTCTGTTTATAAAATAAGTGATTCATAAAAATTATTTTCAAGTATGCTGCATGCATTAGTATGGCTAATGATGGGTTTGTGAAGCTCCCTCATTTATGGCATTTGAAACTGTATCTACTCACCCACCCCAACCCTCCTGATCACCCCAGGTGTGACTGGTAAGTGCTGTGCAGGCTGACTCTTTGCTGCCTCTCAGTATATCAGTGGATCCCAGAAGTTTCATCCATCTGCTTTAAATTAGGTCTTAAATCTTCATTTTCTTATATTGCTTGACAAATACAGAAAATATACTTTAAGTAAATAGTTTTATAAGTGATTTGCAATGTTTTATTTTTATAGAAAAATACTGCTTTCTGACTTATAGGTGCAGAATATAAATATTCAGCTTTTATGAAATACTGATATAGTCTTAGGATTAGAAAATGTTTTTACATAATTGAATATAAAGTCAGTAACAAGGAATCTCCAGCTTCTATTAAAATAATTAATTGGGAAGCCACTAGACTGAGGCAGCTTCAGGGCCCCTGGCTGTTATTTAAGCAAAGCAAAATCTCATTCCATGCTTTGTGTGAAACTGAATATGAGTGTAACCAGTCAGATACCACTGACTGACTTCTTAGTAGGGACTACCCACTTCAATGAGAAGAAGCTCCCTTTGTTTTGATGGACTGGGGGAGAAAAAGGAAGAGTCCAGAGTGGATGGGGCGGCCTATCTATTCATTGAGGCTAACTGCCACTTTTGAAGTTTAAGGTAACATAATTAAAAAGCAATATGAATTGCTCTTCAGAAATAATTTGGTAATGAATGAGTATCATTACCAAAATTAGGAGTATGACACATTATTAGTGATGCAAAAGACAGCCACACTTCAAACAGTCTGAGGCATATTTAGAGTCCAGATTGATTCTAATGCAAAATAGTCATTCTCTAAAAAAAAAAACAGCACTCTTTTACAGGGAACAAATGAACACATAATGTGTAATGTGCATGTATGAGTGCCAAAACCAGAGCAATTGAACAGAGTATAAGGCTGGACAGCTGATTCTTAGAGAGCTAAGAGCATCTTGGATAAAGGAATTTCCTGGTTCACAAGTATACTATCTCAAGTAAATAGATACTCAGAAAAGTATTTATGCTTTTCAGAAATATGAGTAGTGTAAAAGATAGAACAATAAATCAAAAACCTCCTTCAGAATAGCCCCTTATTTTAAAGTATAAAGTTGTTAAATCCCAAAATGTATATACATTGTAGTAGAAAGTATAGACATATTCTACCTAATGTCAAAAGATCGCTATTTCTTAGTTCCTTGATATAATCCCTAAAATAAATAGGTAAAAACTTAGGTAAATAAATCATAGAAAAGTTAAAAAAAGGATTTTGGAGAGAAAGAAAGAATTATTTGGAGAGAAATAAATAATTAATTAAAAGTGATTTCCATTATATTTTGGTAATATAAATCTTCAAATATAATGTTCAAGTAAAATTTTCCACTAACAGAGCCAGGGATTTAGCTCAGTGGCATTGCACCTGCCTCGCAAGTGCAAGGTGCTGAGTTTGATCCCCGATACCAAAAAACAAAAAAACAAAACGAAACAAAAATCCACTAAGAGACTTCTAATACTTTGTAGATTAATAGCAAAATTTTAAATTTTAATATAATTGTATTCTTTGAATTAAAGCATATCTATTAAGTCAACACATATTTGTTGCAAGGTGCAAATATTACAGTATATACATACTTCTGCAATACATGCACTAAGTTCTGATGACCCATTTCATTGTCTCAAAAGTATGTAAATTTAGTGTTACTGTTTCCTAAACTATCATTTAAACTAATGAAACTTTTGAGAATTTGCTAAACTTATGTGGTTTTATGACTTACTATTGTACAAAAAGAATGATAATTTTGTATGCTACAAGTTTATCTACTCATGCATATACATATTTCACCTCAAAAGTATGAAGTATTGATCAATATTGGAGGGAAGGTGACAAAATCATATAAAATCTTTTGAGAAATTTTATAACTGTCTTTTATGAGATATATAGTAGCTACAAATAAAAAGAAATGAAATACATTATGAACTTGGTAGTTACCAGGTGATGGCCAGGAGAGATATGTGGAAATCAGTCTTAAATGAGATCATCTTCTAATCCTGATAAGTATGCCAACATACTGCTCAGTTTTCTTTTTCTCTGGACACAATACCAAATGCCTATGACTTAAAGGAAGAGATGTTTAATGTGGCTAGCATCTGTGGAGATTCAGTCCATGCTCAGCAGAATCCTAGGAAGGAAGGTCTTGGAAGAAGGACTTTATGGAGCAAAACTGATTGATCTGTGACAGTGTCAGAGCTGAAGGGGCAGGAAATAGACATAGTCTCTAAGGCCATGAATCCACAACCAACACAGGCACACCTGGAAGTGTATTACCAATCCTCAAGGTAGGTTGCATAGCCATTCAAGATGACACTTCCCTAGCCACCATAGCCACAGGAGCACATTGCCTTTCTATACCATTTCCCAAAGGCTAGGATTTTAGTGAGTGATCTTGAAAATGGAGGTGGCTTCTCCTGCTAATAGCAGATTTGCTTATCTCAGGCTGTGCATGAGGCTCAAGTGTTTGTATCTGACATGTAACCCCAAAATATTTTCCAGGCTCTGTCTCATGCAACACGGCTTGCCCTGGCAGTAACTGGGACTTGGGGAACTAAAGTGACCACTGAGATACTTTGGTGTCTGCTTTGGACATGAGTAGTACAGTCTTAGTGTTAGTATAGTCGTGTGGCTTTTACTTGAATGGGTAAAACCTTTTCAAGTTAATATAATAGTTTACAATATAGTAACATTTGGACCCTTTGTAGTTTTGAATAAATAAAAAAGGATGTAACACAATATTTTTTTAATGTAGAAAATTTTCTGGCAGATAGGGATTCAGGGACAGGAGAAAGTTGACCATTATCTATGACCAGAAGCAGAAGGGATAGTGGCAACTCTCAGATCAGGAATAAGATATTATGAAGAGTTTTATAGGTATTACCGATATTTAAATGTCATTTTTAAGGTGTATATAGGTACTTGCCTTTGAACTCACATATGTGTCAATTTCAATATTTTTCTATAATAAAAAGTCTAGGTTAGTGTGAACAGTAAAAAGCTCAAAGTTGTTGGAACTATGTAAAAGTCTGTGATGATAGATGTATGACAAGGGTCTTTTATGTTCATCTACCTGCTTGCTGACTCCAATCATTGATGATACATCCAATATTTTTTTTGTCTCACTAGTATTTTCTTTAATCCTTATGACCTGAACATTAATTTTTCACCTGTATTTTCTCTGAATGGACAGTGTAATTTCTTGATACATAAAAATGAATTGTTGACATAAAATGTATTTGGCTTCATTTGGCAGATATGAATATATGCTGGTAATTGGTCGGTACTAAACTCCCATTGTGGATTTCAGAAACCTCTTCCGTTTGTTCTCTTGGGTACAGCAGGAAAGTGGGCTGTTTAAGTGGGCTTCACACTTTCTACCTGAAGAGATTTTGAGGTGATTTATGTGCTTTAAAGAGTAGTTAGTGTTCTGTTTGCTCTAAGTTTGAGTCATGATTAAAGCTAGCAGGGGACTGATGTCATTAATGACCAGTTAATTAGGGACATCAAATGGTTTTTAATGGAGATTTGGAGTATGTGATATCATTAGGCTGAAATGTAATTCCCTGACTTTATTCTTATTAAATTGGCTTAGTCTTTCTTTGTATCCTTTGATATGTGTGCTTTTAATTAGCACAAAGCATATATTTTAGGAAGCTGAAGAACTCTGGAAAATGCAATATAATGTAGACTACTGTGGAATGTCGAGCTACTGAAATTGTGCTCATGTACTTTTGTTAATTACATTGAATTTACTTTAAATCTAGAATGATGGACTAATGCTTCTAAAAATAGTAATATTTTAAGGTACATGATAATGGCTCTATATGTATTTTCTGTCCCAAATTCCATCTACTGACAGGTAGGGTGATCAATTCACATATGCTATAAGTCATTTTTCTGACTGGTTAAAGAATAATAACTTTGTGCATATAATAAAATTTCTTCTCTGATGGTGTGTCACTTTAGAAAGCTTTGAAAAGTGATGGTATAACAATCTTGTTAAGGGCAAGTGTATATTAAAATGACAGTAGTATAAACAATACTACTACACAGAAGAATACACAATGAAGAAGATTCTACCTATGGGTAGAACAAAGTTTTGAAAATTAAGTCATGTTTTCTGTTTTTATGTTTAGTAATAAGAACACGTGACTTCCTTGTGAGTTTGAATAAATATGTGAGGAAAATGACTAGATATAGTAATAATTTAATTGCTAATATTTTCCTCAGAAATTTTGGATTTAGTATTTGTTTTTTATTTATTTTCATAACTTATGAATGGGAGGAAGAGAATGCTCATAATTATATGCAATATTCCAAAGTGCCTAAACATTTCCTATATAAGTGATACAGTGAAATAGACTCATGAACAATATTATGCTTGTGCTAGGTATCCATAAACACCAACACAACCCTGTTTTAATTGGGGTAATTAATTCATGATTTTATTAAGTGTTTTATGTCAGAAGTTTATTTCAACAGCACATAATTAAAGTAACACAAGGGATAATAGGAGATAAATATTTGCATGTTATTCTTGAAATTTTACTATTAAATTGAGAACCTAAAGCACTATCCTAACATAGTCAAGGTTTTGTGACCCTCAGGTAATAGTAAAAGTACTTGCACAGACCCTTTTGATTATTTTATTTTGACAGAAAGTTGATATGTTATTCCACCCACCTAACTGGAAGCTCAGTAATAAAGAGTATTGTATTAGATAGGGGAAGTGAACCAAACTGCACCCTCAAATATTGTTGGCAAATATTGACTTTAGCTGGTGTATATTTTTGTTCTGTTAATCTAACTTAAAATTCCTTCAGTCTAAATTCCCTTCAGAAAATTCTTATATTTCTTGATGATGAAGATGGGTTGACAACTGGAAGTGCATCAGTTTTAAATGGAAAACAATGCAAAAAGATTCTGATGCTCAAAATCATTTTACAGTTTGAGATTGCTTCAGCTTCACACACATTTTCAATTTATTCTCTAAGGGCCAGAAGTGTAGTGCATTTCTGTGATGTACAACATCCTCTAGGGTCCGCCATAAGAGGGTAACACCATCTGTTGAAAAAACATCATACTATTTTTCTTTTTCTGAAGTGTGCATACATTTTTTTGGCAGACTCTGTATGCAGTGTTCATCCTGGTATGTTAGTAGTCCTAAAAATAATTGGAGTAAAAGAGTGCTTCTGGTAAGAAACATATGTTACCCACAATTTAAAGAAAGAGATGTAGTTTGGCTGACAGTTTCAGAGATTTCGATCCATGATCTAACTTGCCTCAGAGTACAGATGTTACAGTGAAAGGGTTGGTAAAGGAAAGCTTCTTAATCATGCCAGTTGGGAAGCAAATTAGTAAGAATCTTAAAGAGGAAGGGGCCACAGACAAATATAGTTCTATGGTCATATCCTCCATGACCCAATTCCTCCAAATGGAATCCATGTCCTCGTGAATTTCAGCTATGAAATCCTCAGTGGGTTACCCCATTGAAGGAGGTAGTGCTTGCATAGTCTAACTGCTTCTAAAGGAGTAGCTTAATCTACTCAAGTTTTTACAAAGCAAACAGGCACAAATCCAGTCCTTGTTAACTTGATACCTAATCACATCTCCTTAAACCATACTTAATCTCTAATAAACAAAATACCAAGCTCATAGTTTTGATTAACAGGATGTAACTATACTATGTATAACCAAAAAATACAATAATTTCTTCACAGAGTTAAAAGTCCCAGCATGCATCTAAAGTTTACAGTGTCTTCTGAGATTTGAGGCAAATCTTAACTATAAGCACAGAAAGTTGACATGCTATTCCACCCATTTAACTGGAAACTCAGTAATAAAGAGTATTATATTAGATAGGGGAGTGAACCTATCAAAAAGAAACTTACATAATCTCAAAATATAATGGCACTAAAATATTTTAATTAAAAAATGACAGAATATGGGACACAGTGGAATTAGTCATGAGCAAGACTTCAAACCCAGTAGGAGTTGGGGATTTAACTCAGTGGTTCTACCATCTGCCTCACAAGCTCAAGGATTGGAGTTCGTTCCCTGGTAAAAAAACAAAAATCAATAGCAAGACAAACATTAATTCTTGTAGTTTCTTATTCAACATTCAGAATGGATGGCTTAAAATGGTAACATGACTCCAGAAGGCTTGAGTAGCTTCAAGTTTTGCCGCTTGCAGCTTACACAATTTCGCTCTTGGCCTGGCTGTGCTCACTGCCTGTAACTTTTATTAGCAGAGATTCAGTGTTCCTAGCATCGCCAAATTCCTGGGGTTCTCAATTCAACCTGTTTCATTCTTACAGCTTCACAGATTGCATTGTCAGGAGCTCTTATCAAGAATATTTTCCGTTTTACATGGGAGAGTGTTTTTGCCTGGGGTTTCAGGCTTTTATTTGAAACCGGGGGAAGTTTCCATGACTTAATAACTCTTATTCTGTGTGCCGGTAGAAACAGCATCACATAGATCTGTGGTAGCTAACCCATGACACATGTGCCACAGCAAGCTGTTTGTATCATTGAGAAGGTTCACATCACTGACAGGTAGATGATGCCAAGTCTCCCACCAAGTTGAGTCAGACACCCTTCGACTATGGCTACAGTGGCCTCTGAGTGACAGGATGGCTGAACACACTGAAATGAATCCTGTGTACCATGAAAATGCACTAATTCACAAATACACTAAAAACTGTGATAACCCACAGTGCTCTGGTTTGGATTCTCTTGCAGGAGAGGCAGAGGCTTTCTTATTTATTGTTTTGCTGTTGTTTCATGTACAAATAATTTTTAATTTTTTTCACTTTTAATAATTTTTCAATACAGTTTTACAAACTATGACTAGAAATCATCTTTAATAAAAAGGTCAGCAAGAAAGATATGGAAAGGTATAACATAAAAATTCAGAAATAAGATGGAGACACATACTGAAAGAATTATTTGACATTTTTCTGTGAGTTCTTGCCATCAAAACACAATAAGAAAAAGAGACAATGGCTTAAAACATTGAAAAGAAATAAAAACAATGCTACTAGATTATATGAATGTTCACATAACAAAACCAAATGAATTAATAAATGATAAAAATAGCACCATTTACCAAGTTATATAGGTATGTCAATGTGTAAAAATTAATTTTCTTTAGTCATTTTTATGACAATTTATATTCATTTGTTTTCTAAAAAAAGGTCACAGTCTTGGTAGTAATATAGACCTTAACATATTCAAAGAATTGGGATTACTGTGAATTGAGTTCTCACACCATATCATTGTGAAACCAGAACCCAACAATAGAAATGTACTTAGAATTAAGTTATTTTGCTCTCTTTTCTCCTATTAACTTGTTCATACAAAGGAAACCATAAAATGCTCAAGCTTTTGTGTTTGATTTACTTCACTTAATATTATGGTCTCAAGTTACATCCATTTTTTTACAAATGCTTCAAGTTTATCTTCCTTAATAACTCTACTGTGCATAAATGCCACATTTTATTTATCCATTGGTATGTTGATGAGCATATATATAGGCTGTTTCCAAGACTTAATGGTTATGAAGTGTACTGCTATATGTCATGTGTATATGTCACTGCGGTATGATGTTTTTAACCCTTTGGGGCAGATTGTCAAAAGGGACTAGCTGGGTAAAATGAAATTTCTACTTTTATGTTTTTGAGAAATATCCATACGGATTTCCATAGTGGTTGTATGATTCTACAGTTCCACCAAGCATGAAGAAGAGTTTTTGGTTGTTGTTGTTGTTATTATTTTTGTTTTTGTTTCCCATAGCCTTGAAAAGTTATTGGTTGATTTTCTCAATGCCATTCTTTCTAGGGTGAGATGGAATCTCAGTGTTGTTTTGTCACGCTCCATTATTTCCGGGTTCTTCATGCCCTACATGAATCCCGGGCTTGAGTCCGCCGGTGACGGTGGTTTGCGCTTGCGCAGATGAGGCGCTTGGCTCGTCAGAATGATGCAGGCTGGCATTGACCAATAGAAACAGGCCACGACGCCCGAGTGGATATAAAAGCAGGCTTGCATCCGGCTCGGGGTCTTTCCGCCATTGAATTTTGTAGAAGAAACTCCAATAAAGCGTGCATCAGAAGAATCCTGAGTGTTGCATGCTCCTTGCTGGCGAGGTGCGCGCGACATTGTTTTAAATCGTATTTCTCAAATGACCAGTGATGTTGAACTTTTTTTGTGTGTGTGTATTTATGGGCCAATTGTATTTCTTATCTGAGAAGGGTTGATTCATTTCAGATGGCTATTTTTAATTTGATCTTTAAATGTGAGGGGTCTAATTTTTTTTAGCACTTTATATGCAGATGTTAGTCCTTTGAGAATTGGCTGGAAAATGTCTTTCCAGTTTTGTAGGTTGTCTCTTCATTTTGTTGGTAGCTGAAAATCAAAAGATGGTTGCCTTTACTGTGCAAAAGCTTTTTAATTTGATATGATCCTATTTGTTGATTCTTGCTATTATTTCTTGCACAATGGGGGTTTTATTCAAAGTCTTTGTGTATACCAATGTCTTTGAGAATTTTACCTATTTTGCCTTCTAGTAGATTGAGTTTTTCTCTTTTAATGTTGAGATCTTTTAACAATTTTGATTTTAGTTTAGTACATGGTGAGAGAATCTAAGTTCAACCTTTGGCATGTTGATAGCCAGTGTTTCCAACACCATTTGTTAAAGAGAGCATCTTTCCTTCAAAGAAGTGATTTTGCCCCTTTGTAAAAGAAAATATTGCTGAGTTTGTCTAGAGCTCTTTTTGTGTTTCATTCCTTTTTATTGGACCAGAAGTCTGTTTATTTTATTTTTTATTTTTGCAATGTGATGCTGTTTTATGACTAGTTTTTTATTAGAATTTAAGGACTGGAATTTTGATGGCCCCTGCCTTGACCTTTTTGCAGAGAATTTCTTTTGCTATTCTAATTTTCTTGTGGTTTCATATGAGTTTTAGAATTGCTTCCTCCAATTCTGTAAAAAAACAATGTTATTGGTATTTTAATTCAGATTGCATTAAATCTATGTAAAAGGTTGGAAAATATGGCTACTTTACATATATTGGTTCTGCCTGTGCAGAAACAGTTGACATCTTTTCATTTTCTGATATTACCTTGAATCTCCTTTCTAACAGTACTATTGTTTCCATTGAAGAGGGCTTTTAGGTGAGGTTAATGTTCAAGTCTTTCATTTTTCTTGATGCTATTGTGAAAGATAGTGTTTTACTAATTTCCCTGTGAGTTTGTTATTGGTATATAGAAACACCATTGATTTTTTGGTATTGCCATTATATCCTGCTAAACTATTGAATTTGTTATTAATTCTAAGAGTCTTTGGGGGTCTTTATAGAGGGCAGTGATGGTGAACCTTTTAAAGTCTTCAGTGACAGAGTCAGCAGTGGCGTAGGTACCATAGTTTTGCCGCCACTAATAGAGGATAATGTTTTCTGCAAATAAGGATAATATAATTTATTTACCTACTCATTTCAATTTGTTTCTTTCTCTTGTCTAATTGCTCTAGCTAGCATATTTTGAGAACTATGTTGGAAAAAATTGTGATAGCAGACTATTGATTTTATTTCTTTATAAATTTGACATGACACAGCATGAACATTGTGCTACCTTGAAATTTCCTATGACAGATCCACTAGTCCATTCTGTTCAAACTTGGACTCACCTAAAGTATTAAGACCTGGACAAAACGTAGACAAATTCTTCATTAGAATAAAACGCGCATGGCCTTTAATTCAATTCCAAATGGAGTCCCTATTCCCATATGATGACTTCATAAGCCTGACCTTTATTATCCACCTTGTTATCCACATTCAATTTTATCAACTCTGATCTGAATTACCCACCACGATCTAGTTAGAGCAGCAAGCAGCAGCAAGCAGAACATAGCCTGTCTTTACATGACATCCAGGCTATCTGCCCTTTACGCAGTGCCACCTGCATCCAGGGTGGGAGACCCTTAATCCCAGCATCATGCACTTAATCACAATGTCACAAACCCTAGATCCATCTACTTCTGAAAAATAAAACAACGTCACCTATGGTGGCATGAGGCTTTGGAGATATATGTGTGTATATACTTGTATATCCCCTTGCCTTGGGATTCATTTTTACTTTTTTATTTTGACATGAATCGATACTATTTATTAGCTTGTCACTATCTCCTATCTCTGTCTCTCTCCCTTTCTCTTCCCCTTCCTCTCCGACTTTCTATCAGGAAGAAATGATAATAAAAATTTAGCAGTTTACTATCTAAATTATGACTTCATAACATATTTTGTGAAACAGAACAAATTGTGTTTGTATATGTATACATATGCATAGACACATGTATTTATGAATGCATAATCTGTCATAATACATCCATACCTAAAATATTTTTCACGTATTAGTCCACTTTAAGATTTTAGGTTAAATTTATTTATTTATTTATTTATTTTACCTATTTGTGATACATAAAGTTTACATTCTTTCTGGTAAGTTGGTATATGTACACAATATATCTTAATTCCTTGTTTTCATTTGTTTTCCCTCTTGTCCCTTCCCTATCCACTCATCTCTTACTCACTTTTCTTTGTTGTTTTTGTTGTTTTTTGTACGTGTTTTCACTTTTGTACATATTTACACACTTTGTGTGACGTTAGTCATGTACATAACAATTCTTGAAGATCATTAAATGCAGAAAATGGTAGATTTACTAGCTGCTATTTTTCCATTGTTATTTTATTATTTTTAGACATCTTATTCTGAATATTATAGTCATAATTCTAGATTACTAAGAGTTGTTGAATATTAAATATATTATCCAAATTTGTATTTTTCAAGATGCATTTGCTGAAGTGATGAGTACTTAAATTATCTCAAAAATAGTAATACAAATATGAAGCACTTATAAAAATGTAAGTTACTGTTGCAAACTACAGTTTTCTGACCATAATAAACATACCATTTTTTAACTGTTGTGATCATGTTTCTTTGTTTTACCTCAAGTAAGTGAAAGACTATTATAACTCAAATTATAGCTTAAACTGTTTATTCTAACTTTATATAATTTACATCATGGAAGAAATACTGACACGTTCTCTTTTCTTAAAACTGCTTATTAATTTATGGCTGCATCTAGTCAGACCAACCCTATTTTAAAATTCTTTGACAGTTTTTAAGCAAGGGTGTACTTAGATTTGGCCATGCCAGTAACCATGGTAACAACAGATCTCAAAGGCTGTTTGTGAAGAAAGTCCAGCTGTTATGACTTCGTGGGCACACCACCAGCAGCCCCTCCAGCTCGCACCTGCTGGGGTGAGAAAGATGCATCAATCGTGAACTCCAGGGGTGAGAAGATTGCAGGCACAGGCTGTATTCTTGTAGATATGGAAACCCAGGAAATTTACTGTGAGACATAAGCTTAGCATTATTTTTATTTTTGGTAAATGGATGGACTCAAACATAAATTACATACAACAAAAGCAAAATATACATGAGAAATTTCTAAGAATGAAAAAAGTTTTAAAATTCCACATACTTTTCCAAGTTGTAGACAATATGTTTCAAAATTTTCTGATATGTCTAAAAGTATAGGTATACCTTTTTTCACATGGAAAACTGGAATCAGTTTTAACTACATCTAATTTATGTACAGCAAAAATCACTTTTATTGAGCAGTGACAAGTGTAGACTATAAACACCAACGCACTCAAAGAAAAGATTTCACAATCCCAGAAACTCCCACCCTGTTTACATACAGTTGCCTCTTTCCACTCCTAGAAAGTATTTTAAATGATGTTATTTTTCCACAGAGCAAATCCATTTGAGGGTAATCAATGTTGTTTCATATATCAGTCCTTCCCTCTGTCTTTTTGTTTTTATGTAGTCCTTTATGTGGTTATGCCTCAATTTGTTCACCACATTTCAAAGTAATAAATATTTGGATTATTTGTACTTTATGGCTATTATGAATAAAGATATTGTACACATTTATCTACAATTCTCTCTTTGGATGAACTTTTATATTTTTAGTTAAATACCTGAGTATTCAATGTGTACCACTGGACTGCCATTTTCAGGTAAGAGTTTTAATGTTTCTGCATATAACCATCAGTAAGTGTCAGCTTGCATCTAGTTCTCCCAAAGCCAAATGCCACCATAGATGGAGTTTTTCAGAAGTGGATGGGTCTAGGTTTTGTGATACTGTGATTAAGTGTGTAATGCTGGGATTAAGGGTTCCCCACACTGGGTATGGGTGGCATTCCCTTAAGGACAAATAACCTGGATGAAATATAAAGACAGGCTTGGTTCTGCTTGCTGCTGCTTGCTGCTTTGCTGTCTCTTGCCTGATTGCCATGGACTATTTTTCTTCTCTGACCCTTCTCCACCATGCTATCTAGCTTTAGAGCCAGTTGACTGCAGAATGATACCTATATCAACTGTGAGTCACAGTATACCTTTGCTCCTTTTACTTTGAGTGATGAGTATTTTGTCTCAATAACAAGAAAAATTAATATAGGAAGGCAAGAAAATTTTAAGTTTTCTGTATTTTATTTTTCGGGTATGCACTGTATTCTGGTATACAGTTGTAAAGCATTACTGTAATAGTCCCATTAACAATTAATTACAGAGACTTTTTTTCTTGTACTTCCTCACTAATACTGAATTGTATCAAACATTTTAAATGTTCCCAATAAAATCTAAGGAAAATGATATCATCTGCCCACTCTAAATATAAATTCAATTCAATATTTTCTGCATATTTTTGAGCATTTGGTGTAATCTTTTTTCGTAAATCTTTCAATTTTAGTCCTTCTAGTATGTAATCATATCTCATAGTGATTTAAATGTGGACTCTTTGCAAATGCTAATGGAAATATCTTTTAGTTTGTTTGCCCAAAGTTACTTTTACAATAAATAATTTTTTCAGTAATGTTAACTATTATTTTTTAATATATTATACATGTGAGATTTTTATCAACTTTGTTTTCACAAAGTTGTAGTCCAATCAATGGTTAATCTTCTCATTTATTTTTCAGTGTCAAAGACCATGAATTTTCATTCTGATGAATTCTATTATGTGTCTTTTGTGAGCCTGCTTTTAATATACTCTCAATAAAATATTTTCTTATCCTATGGTTACAAAGATTTTCTCTTAAGATTATTAGTGAAATATTGCCTTAGGTTTAGATTTCAAGTTGGTTGTTTATATATGAGAAATGGATTGAATTTATTTATCTGTTTGTAAAAGTATATTCTAGTACATTTTGTTGAAAACAATATCAGCATTGAATTACCTTTCTTAAAAACTAACTAATTGTATTCAAGTACATCTAATTCTATATTCTGTATCATTTTCTACTCATCTTTATGTCTTTATCCAATTTTTTTTTTTTTTTGTACCAGGGATTGAACTCGGGTCTTTAAGCTTGCAAGGCAGGTCACCAAATCACTAAGCTAAGTCCCCGGCCCCTTTATCCTAATATTATATTATGGTGAGTGCTATAATTTGTTTCTATTTTTGAAATCAAGTAGTATAAATTTTCATTTTTTATTTTATTTCAAAATGATTTGGTACTTAGGTGCTTTTCATATCTACAATAATTGCAAATATATTTTAATATATAAAAATACATTTAACTGAAATCGTATGAAACCATATATCTTGGGAATTTTTAGTTTTGAGGTTTCTAAACAAAGTATTTTTCTCAATTAATCCTCAAGCTTATTTTATTTCTATTTAAAGCTATCTGCAATATTTTAGTTTTATAGAATTGCCCCTAAATCTTTTGTGTTTTATATAAATATAAATGTTAACCTATTTTGCAAACTTAATTACTAATATGTTATTATATATAAATAAAATTAAATGTTTATATTATATCCTCAAATGCTGTATTACTCAGCTTTCTCATTACTTATTCACAATGCCTAAAACTCACAACTTAAAGGAGCAAACATTTAATTTTGCTCATGGTTTCATGGAATTCAGTCCATGTTTGGCTGCCTCAAAGTAAAAACTTTAGGTTAGAAGGGTATGATGGTGCAAATACCTTAAATTCATGGCAGATAGTAAATAGAGCAATGAAAAGTACCAGACAGTAAAGAGCCAGGAACAATACATAGTAGCCAAAGTTATTCTTCCTTAACTCATTCAGAGACATAAAAGTGTGCTTCACTAATATGCTGGGAATTTTTTTCTATCATTGAGTTTATTGGTACTTTTTAAGCATACAGTACAGTTACATTCCTCATTGGGATCTTGTACCTTTACATGACAGGTCTTGGTTCCCATTTTTTCCCCATACCCCTGCCCTCCTTCACCCCTCCCCCCTCCCCTATTTACAAAGACTTTGTTTTCAAATTTTTTCTTTTCTCATATTGTTTCTTTTGTCTTATTTCCTTTCCCCTACCCTTCCCACTTCCTCTACACCTTTTTCTTCTTATTTCACATTGTCAATTATACAATTTGGGTCTTATTTACATTTTTAGTTTTTCACACAAGATAAACTATTTGGCATTTACACATGTGTGTCTTATTTATTTCACTTAAGAGTATGGCTGGCTGAGAATTTCTTAATCAAATAAAGTAAAAAATATCACAATGATCACAATCCATCCCTAGTCAACTTGTTACCCAAACACTTCTTCTTAAACTATACTTAATCTTGAGGCAGGAGGAAGAGTTTGAGGCCAATTTGGGCTTCATAGTGAGTCAAAAGCAACCTGAACTACATAGTGAGACCCTGTCTAAAAAAAAAGCAAAAAAAAAAAAAAAAAAAAATAAAAAAAAAGCAAAAAAAAAAAAAAAAAAAAAAAAAAAAAAAAAAAAAAAAAAAAAAAAAAAAGAAAAAAAAAGAAAAGCAAAAGAAAAGAAAAAAGCAGACAAGAACAATAAAAAGACATCATACATACTTAATTACCAAAGAAATACAAGGTCAAAATTTTCACATGATGCAACTATTTTGTGTATGAACAAAAAAAATGCAATAAAATAATCTAATCTTTCCCAAAATCTCAACAGTTCCAGCAAGAAAGAATGATGGGATAAGTGTGTGTGAAGTCATGGTGGATGTATGTAGATGAGGATTAGGATTAGTGGTTGTGTGTCTTTCACTCATATAATTTTTTTAAATTACAAAAGCCTCTTCTGAAAACCAAAGCAACTATTAGCTGTGAAGCTTTGTAAAAATTAAAAACAAGTTTGATAATACCAAATTTCAATGGCACAGAGTAAACACTCCCATTCTAAATATAAGTATAGCGGGATAGTAAAGGAGTAAAGCTGAATACCAACCAGATAAACATTATGTCCTAGAGCTCTGTGTCCTGCTGCCATGAAACATAGTTCTAAGATTAAGTTCCAAAAGTTGTGGGTCCCCGCCCACAACCAGCTGTGCTGGGTACATCACATACAGCATCTTTCCTGGGCTGGTTGTACTCATGGTCTTTCTTTTGCAGATGTTCTATATTCCTGTCATTTTTTGTTTGACTTCCTGGAATGTGATCAAACATTAATCATGATAAAGTAAATTTATTGGATTAAGAAATACCTGGCAGATGATTAAAGCACATGTTTGTGTGTGTCTGTATGTGTCATGATGACATGAATTTGGGTACAATTCTTGGTGCTTCATACGATTTACTCTCTCAGTGTCCTCCTCTGATTGCAGCTTCTCTAAATTAAACTACTTGCTCTAACGTACTCTTACTCCATGATGTTTCTTCATTAGAGCCACCTGACTATGGACTGAGCCAAATTAAACCAATCCTTATTTATATTGTGGCATTAAGTATTGTATTCCAGTGATAGGAAAGCTGACTTGTATAGAAGATCGGTGCCACAAGTGGGATGGACGCACTCCTAACCTTGCAAGTCTTACATTCTGCCAGCTGGAAAAACAAGCATCAGGTGAATGATGTCAAGGTTTACTGAAAGCAGAAACACTAGCTGGGACGTTCATACAACAGCTTCAGCCTCTGATTGCCTGGATGGCTGGACACAGAAAAATGAAAGCTGGAGAAGCAACTTCCTAGATGGTAATTCTTGAGAATTGGGACTGAGGCCTCCCTCTTTAAAAAATTTATACCTTTAAGCCTAAAATCGGTGGGGCATTGGTGATTCCTAAGATGTTTTCATGGCCTTTTTCTTCTTATATCTACAGAAAGTACTCAGTTTCTTTCAATGGTACTAATTTTTTAAGCAATCACACCTCCTTTGGCCCCACATTTACAAATGGTTTCTTCCGGATCAAAATTGAAAGTTATCAAATTTTATCTGCTCTGCCTTTTGCTCCTGATTTTCACTATTAAACTTGACTGAAAGAAGTCAGTATTACCTAAGCCACAGTTTGAATGGTAGGCTTCTATATCAGTTAATCCATAGCCCTTAAAATCAGCCTCTGAAAATCCTCAGTACATGGGAAAAATTGTAATTATTTTTTTGCCAGAAAGTAACATTCATAGTCTCTAGAGTAACTCCCAGTAGAATTTTCACTGCCAACTGACTCCTCATGAGACTTACCTTTATTGTCTACATTCTTATTAATACTTTGGTCTTCTATGCCATATTATAATCACTAGTCAAACACTGCTTACAATATCACAGGGCTTTTTCAGCATGCATCTCAAAATCTTTTCAAATTCCTCTTACAAACTGGTTCCAAAGGCTTCTGACCCACATGGCCAGGTATATTCACAAGAATCCAATTTCTCTCATACCAATTTTCTGTTTTAACCTGCTTTCTCATCAATGGGACACAGGAGCCAACATCCACAACTTTAAACAGAGGTTCAATTTGGCCCACATTTTCAGGAGGTGTAGTTCCTTGTTGGCTGTTCCCACAGCAGAAACATCAGGGCAGAAGGATGTGGCAGGGCAAAGATGATTAGTTTATAATGTCTGGGAAGCAGAGCAGAGAAATAGTGCCAAGATTGGGATATCATGTACACTAACTAAAACCACGCCTTTAAGGCCCACACAGACATACCTAAAAGGAGGCTTGTACATCTCCCAATCTAATCAAACTGACATGCAATTAAGCTTTTCCACCACAGCTACTAAATTCACATATTAGTTATTTTAGAGGCATGGATTATTGGCTACTTTCTGGAAAGACTTATGTGTTACCTACACATAAGGGCAGGTATACTATATCTATATATACTATATATAGAATACTATGCATAGTATTCTAATAAATCACATACCTATTACCCCCCCATTTTCCAACCTTGTTTGACTGGTTATCTTTTCCCAGTGTGGTGTAGCTAGAAGTGAAGAGAATCAGTGATATTTTTGGCCTGTTATCCATCTTAGAAAGAAATTTTAAATTTTCATGATTAAATATTAGCTTCAGCTGCTTCCCAGCAGACATTTTTCAAGGTAAAGAAGTCATATAATATTTTCATAATAGATTTTTCTTTCTTTCTTTGCCACGAACAGAATGTGTCCACATACCAAAAGATTTTCAATCTGTATTATAAGTGATTGTTCTACCAGATTGCCTTACTTATTTTTTCACATTCCTCTGCATTCTGTGTGACTAACAAATATCTTTTCTTGCTTCTTGCAATCTTCTTTATGTAATATAAATATATAAATTTTTAATATACATTTTTAAAAATTCACTGTACCTCTGTAGGCTTACAACTTTCCATTTTTATCATCCTATAGTCTTAATAACAGTTTTTTTGTCTATTTTGTGTATATTTTTATAGAGCTGAAATAAATAGTGGAAAACAATCCTCTTTCAACTTCTTTCCAAGTTATGAATAATTACCTATATTATTCTAATAGCCAAATTATAGCTATCAATTCAATGTACATTAAAAATATGTTGCAGGCTAGGGATTAGCTCAGTGATTTCACTGCCTGCCTCACAAGAGCAAGGTCCAGAGTTCGATTCCTGGTCCAAAAAAAATAAAAAAAGTTGCAAAATATTAAATAGGCATTTTCACAATACTTTTACCCATAGTGATTGAATGAGTGTCAGACAAAACTGAAAATGATAATATCAAACTACTAATGCACTTTTATCATTACTTCTCCTCTATTTTTATGGAGCAACTTCATATTTTTTTAAAGTACATTTTTTTTTTACATTTCCCTACATAGTTTTCATTTGTAGATACTTATATGTGTACTAAGTGAAACAAGAACATGTTTTTATGTGACTTTAGCTTACAGCGAACTTTACTTTCCTCTTAAGTATGGTTTTCCTTGTACATAATACTTGCTTTTATATGAAGCTATAAAAATGTAAATAAATTCCCTTAATGAATGGGACATTTCTGAAAATAATTGATATACTGCTATAATTTTAAAAGTGAAGCATTCAATGCATCTTCCATTTCCTGTCTTCAAACACCATTACATTTCCACTACAGTTTAGTTTACCAGATTGAATTTGTATAAAGTATGATGAAAACAATTTGGAAGACATTGGGGGCCACTTAGTTTTATTTTCTAAATTAATTTTCTGCTAACCGGTGCAGAATAAAGACAAAAGTGAAATTTACAATAAAAATTAATCTGATGTTTTAAAAAATCTTAGTAACATCTTAAAGTTGCTCCCTGGAGGCTTTTTTAGTATTGCAAAGTGGTTTTAAGGCAGGAACTTTCTTTTTCTCAAAATTTTAATTTAAAAAGTTCAGGCAACCACCAACAGACAAATAAACAAGTAAACCCTAAGGGAATGACTGCATAATTATAAGTGCTCAGAGTCTGTGAGCTATTTCTACACACTGACACTCAGCTCCCTGGAGTATTTTTCACACCTGCTTACCCAAATAAATGCCCATTAAATGTTATTTTTCCTGTGCCCCTTTAGCAACAAATCACTAGCCTTTCTGTTTAGGAATATCTTCTTTCTAATGAGGTGCTACTGTTAAACCTAACCTTCCATCAGTACAGGCCTCAGTGATTTCAAAATATTAAGTAATGTTTTAAGCTCTTAAAATGAAACTCATATTGTTCTAAAAGCAGCCACTTTCATTGTAAAAATAATCAGTTCTAAAACACTTGATTTTCCCTACTTTTTAAATTTGGTCTCACTTTTCATTTTCCCTTTCATAGTTATATATTCTACCTTACATTTTTTCAAGTTACGGTTAAGCAAATTAAGAATCTTTAATACGACAGTTGTGTCTCAGTGTTTCCTTCTGAAGCAATATGGAAGAATCTGAAATTTGCTTAAATGTCAATATAATTTTCAATGTAAATCAATTTACTTGTTGCTACAACTGATGCAGTTGTGGTCATGATAAATGGTACGAAGTTTTAATTACCTTGCAGTGAGAAAAAGATGCTCATAGTTAAAACAGGGATTGCCATCATTATATTTAGGATTACATTTAATTCTACCATAATTATTTTTATCTCCACTCTAGCACTGTAACTGAGATACGTGGCTGAACATATATAGTTGGTTATCATGGCACTGGAGGCCAAAAATGATGCAGTAAAATGAGGTACAAATTTAAATTTTAACATGGTATCTAGAGGATATGTAAATCAGACATTTTCTGCTGCATTATTAACATATCCAAATTTAATCACCTACCTTATTTTAAATTTTTTTATTAGTACATGTTAGCAGTGCATAGTGTTTGCATTTCTCGTGGTAACTGGTATGCATACATTGCTCATCTTGATTCTTTTCTCATCCCCTTTCCTTTCTGTTTCTTCCCCTCCCCCTCTCTTGATCCCCTTCCCGCTTAAGAAAGATCTATTTCCTTGCATCTTATTATCTATGTGTTATTTTGCTCTTTATGATTTTTTAAATTTGTTTTTTGTTTTGTTTTGTTTTTGTAGCAGGGATTGAACTTGGAACCTTGTGAGGCAGGCGACAGCACCACTGCGCTAAATCTCTGGCCTTTGCTCTTTGTTTTGATTTTCTCAGATAAGAGAAACAGTGAAATGTTAAGCTTTTGATATTTCACTTAGCATTACGGTTCCGATGTGTATCCATCTTACTAATGACTCAAGTCTATCCTTCTTTATTACAGAGTAGTACTCCACTATGTATAATTGCATATTTTCTAATTAGTACTTAGTTTAGCTTCATTTTGTGATCCAGTTAATTCTTAGGTTTAAAAGTTGTTCAATAGTGATTTTTAAAATTAAAACAAAATGCCTTGGTGAGTGAAAGAAAAAACTAACACTGTTGTTTTCTAGAGGGAGAGGAGGTTACTAGAAGGATGGCGCAGAAGAGACAAGATATAATAACATAACAGTGAGATGAGAAAATCTGCGTCCATAGTTTTGTTAGTTTTCCCTAGAAGACCATGGACTTTGGAATGACAGTTTGTGATTACACTGTTCCTTGAACTTAATTAGGAAAACTTGATACCAAGGATTCTGATTTGTGTCACACTGATAGTCCATTTCTATGTTTCATTTAAATCATATTTATCTTCTTGTTGTCTTCCATATTGAAATACTGGTATGAATTCATACACAAACTTACTCCACCCACTTTTATGTATGCAAATACATACAGTAAAATATTCTTTTACTTTTTAAAAATATGAGCTTGGGGATAATTGTGTCAAAAATTAAAATATTACTAATATTATTAATCATCTTGCAGGGGTTGGTATGATGAGAATATTATATACCTGAATCTATCTCTTCATCATTTTGCTTTCTAAAAGCATTATTGATATATGTTGCAATACAAAATAAGTACATTCATCATGAGTAATTGGTAGCTGTCCATATTATCTTTTGATTCTTTTTATTTCTTCTTCCTTCAGTCTATTACAACACATCTTCATACCAAATTGATGTGAAGAGAAAATGCAAGACTAATGTCTAATGATCTGAAGATCTTTTATGTGTTTATTGGCCATGATATATCTTTTTTGGAGAAAGGTCTCCTCCATTATTTTTGCTCCTTTTTTTTTTTTTTTTTTTTTTTGGTACTGTGGATCAAACTCAGCCCCTTGTGTTTATGAGGCAGGATGGGGAACCACTGAACCAAACCCCGTGGTTTTTTGCTCATTTTTTTTACTAAATCATTTCTTCCTGTTGACTTTCACTTACTCTTAAATTCAGAATAGTAGTCCTTTGTCTGACATGGGGTTTTATAGTCTTTTCAATAAGTGCTTTTCATTTTCATTCTTTAAATGGGGTCATTACTGAGCACAAAGGATTGTTTTAAACATAATTTTCTACATTAACTCCTCCCTTTATTAATTATACTTTTAGAGGCATGCTTATGAACTCCTTGCCCAGCCCTAAACTACATGATTATTTTCAGGTTTTTTCTAAACATTTTTATAGTTTCAAACCTCCTATATAATTCAATGTTCTATGTTCATTTATTTCTAACATCTGACAGTTATGTTGTGTCATGGATGTCCAAATATCCCAAATAATTTTTGACAGTTATGTTGGGTCATGGATGTCCAAATATTCCAAATAATTTTTGAAGGTTGTTTTTCTCCATTGAATTTCTCTTGTAACTTTGTCAAAAATCAATTAGGGATGTTTTTGTGATTCTATTTCTGCTTCACTGATCTCTGTATCTATTCTCTGTAGAAATCCTTTTGATTACTTTGTTGATATAATAACTTTCAATCAGGTAGTTGATTCTTCCCACTTCTTCATATATTTCTCCAAACTTATTTTAGATATTTTACTTTATTATCCAGTACACATAAATGGAAACGTTTTCTCTGTAGGCCAGTTATGCAAGCCTCCCCACATTCCAAACCAGGCTCCCAAGGAACTCACTGAAAGCAGCACAAGCAGGGGGTTTGGTGATTTGCCTCCATGATGCTGCACTACATACAGTAAGTGTAATTTCTCCATCTCTAGTTTGCTTCCTGATGTTTTTCAATTATTTCCTTATAGTCACTGAATGCATGTCTTTTTATGACATACTTGGAAATATAATCTGGAATTACTGAATTCTTTTATTTTTCCTAGGTCCAGCCTTTGTCATTGGGATACCTTTCAGAGTGTCTTTTGCGGCTTGGTCATTTGTGCATCCTTGCTTTAGTATGTTTGATTTAATTTGCTTTTTGTCTCTTTTGAGCATTTATTATCTATGTGCTGCTGTTTCAAGATGCTGTAGGCTCACCTAGCATATTTGTTTTCATATTGCTACAATTAGCCATTTCTCAAGGAGTCTAGTGCCTACTCCCTTTCATTGAAAAATGGTACCGTACATTGATTAGTATTTTTAATTTAAAAAAACACCAGGGATTTCTTTATTTCAAAATGAAGCACAATAGCTGTTACCAATAAGCATCAGTAGTCCAGAAAAAAAGCACGAAGGGATGTAATGTAGAAAGAGTACATTAGAAAAATGCATTATATTTATTAAAATTATATGCTCTACTCTTTTATGCTGACTTTAAACCACTGATGTTTAGAGACTTACAATGGTCACATTATATACTCATAAAAATGCTAAGTATTTTTGTTACTTTGATGAGTTTGGTTACCATAATTTATACAGTGTGAGAAAACCGTGATGTCAGTCCTGTAGAGGATGTGATATTACTGAAACCTCAGTCCTGACCTCCATTTTGTATTCAGTACAAAGGTATATCTAATAACTTTGTGCAGTCAATACAATGGCACCAAGTTTTAAATTTTGCATCACCATATATACATTTGATATTTACATATTATATATATAAATATATTATATATATTTTATATATATAATGTTTATATATATTTGTACCAGGGATAGAACTCCAGTCCTTGTGCTTGCAAGGGAGGTAGCAGAGCCACTGAGCTAAATCCCTGGCCCATTTTATATTTATATTGATATAGAACTGGGAATGATGATGCATGCTTGTTACCTCAGCACTCTTGGAGGAAGAGGCCCAGGTTGGGCAACTTTATGACTTAGCAGGATCTTGTCTCAAAATAAGAAATAAAGCCTGGCATGCAGCTCAGGATATTGAAGGATAAGCATTCAGTACCGAGTAACACACAAACACGCACACTCACACACACACACACACACACACAAATATTAGAAGATGGACTGCAGTTCAATAATAATTGAGGAATCTTTTTTCCACAAGAAGCTTTTCAAATGATAATGATTCATTATTAGCTAAAACCCCCAATTCTCATGTATTTTATTTAAGTTATTCACAAGTTATAAATTCATTTTCTATTGTTCCTTTCTTTTTTAATTTAAATTGAATTTATTGGTACATTCTAGGTAGACAGTACAGTTGCATTTATTAATGGGATTTTGTACCTTTACATGCCAGGTGTTGGTTCTCATGTTATCCCCTTGTCCCACCCTCCCATCACCCGCTCCTCCCTTCCCCACCTAGCTAAAACCCCCAATTCTCATGTATTTTATTTAAGTTATTCACAAGTTATAAATTCATTTTCTATTGTTCCTTTCTTTTTTAATTTAAATTGAATTTATTGGTACATTCTAGGTAGACAGTACAGTTGCATTTATTAATGGGATCTTGTACCTTTACATGCCAGGTGTTGGTTCTCATGTTATCCCCTTGTCCCCACTCTCCCATCACCCCCTCCTCCCCTCCCCACCTTCAAATACTTTAATTCCATTTTTACATTTTCGCATATTTTTTTTCCTTTTTCCTTATTCCCCTTTCCCTATCCTACTCACTGTTCCCACACCTTTGGTCCTTTTCTTCCTATTTCACATTGCTAATTGTCCCATTAGGATCTTGAGTACTATTTTAGTTTTTCACACCATAGAAACTATTCGGTATTTGCATATGTGTGACTTATTTATTTCACTTAGGGGTATATCCTCAAAACACAACCATTGACCTATGAATGAATCTACTTTTTCATTCTTTATGGCTGAGCAGTATTCCATTTTATAGAAAAACCACGTCTTTATCCAATTTCCCATTCATGGGCAGATGGGCTGTTTCCAAGTTTTATCTATTCCAAACTGTGCTGCTATAAAGATGGGTGTGCATATATCACTGTGGTATGATTCTTTTAATTCTTTGTGAAAGATACCCAACAGAGGGATGGCTGGGTCAATTGGAACCTCTAATCCTAGTTCTTTGAGGTATCTCCATATTGAATTTCATAGTGGTTGCACCAGTCTGCCCTCCCACCAACAACGGAAAAGGGTTCCTTTCTCCCCACAACCTCGACAGCATTTGTTATTGTGTGATTTCTTGATAGCAGCCATTCTTTGTGGGGTGAGGTGAAGTAGCTATTACAAACTGTGCTGCTATAAACATGGGTGTGCATATATCACTGTGGTATGATTCTTTTAATTCTTTGTGAAAGATACCCAACAGAAGGATGGCTGGGTCAATTGGAACCTCTAATCCTAGTTCTTTGAGGTATCTCCATATTGACTTTCATAGTGGTTGCACCAGTCTGCACTCCCACCAACAACGGAAAAGGGTTCCTTTCTCAACTGTGCTGCTATAAACATGGGTGTGCATATATCACTGTGGTATGATTCTTTTAATTCTTTGTGAAAGATACCCAACAGAAGGATGGCTGGGTCAATTGGAACCTCTAATCCTAGTTCTTTGAGGTATCTCCATATTGACTTTCATAGTGGTTGCACCAGTCTGCACTCCCACCAACAACGGAAAAGGGTTCCTTTCTCCCCACAACCGTGACAACATTCATTATTGTGTGATTTCTTGATAGCAGCCATTCTTTGTGGGGTGAGGTGAAATTTTAGTGTTGTTTTCATCTGCATCTCTTGAATGACCAGTGATGTGGAGCATTTTTTCATATATTTACTTGCTGCTTTTATTTCTTTGTCTGAGAAATGTCTGTTCATTTCAGATGCCCACTTTAGAATTGGGTCTTTATATTGGGGGTGGCTGGTTGTTTTGAGTTATTTATATAGTCTTTCTTTGTCTGAGAAATGTCTGTTCATTTCAGATGACCACTTTAGAATTGGGTCTTTATATTGGGGGTGGCTGGTTGTTTTGAGTTCTTTATATAGTCTAGGTAATAGTCCTGTGACTGAGGAGCAGCTGGTAAAAAGTTTTTCCCACATTGTAGGTTGTCTCTTAGTTCTGCTGATGGTTTCTTTCGCAGTGCAGAAGCTTTTTCATAAGATGAGATCCCACTTGTTGATTCTTTCTGCTAGTTCCTGTGCTACTGAGGATTTGTTCATAAGGTCTTTTCTTATCCCCATGTCTTCCAGAGTTCAGCCTAACTTATCTTCCAGCAAGTTTACTGATTTTATTTTTATGTTTAGATCTTTAATCCACTTGGATTTTAATTTAGTGCATGGTGACAGATAAGGTTCTAGTTTTAATCTTTTGCGGGGCGAGATCCAGTTTTTCCAATACCATTTATTAAAGAGGCTATCTTTCCTCCAGTGGGGACTGTCAGCTCCTTTGTCAAAGATGAGGTAGCTGAGTGCATATGGAGTTGTTTTTGTGTCTTCCAATCTGTTCCACTGATGCTTGGGTCTGTTTCCTTGCCAGTACCATGCTGTTTTTATCACAGTGGCTTTGTAGGATAGTTTCAAATTGGAAATTGTAACACCCGCTGCCATGTGTCTGTTGCCTAGGATGGCTTTTGCTATTCTAGGTCTTTTATGATTCCAAATGAATTTTTGGATTCTTCTTTATAGTTCTATGAACTATAGTGTTGGGATTTCAATTGGTATTGCATTGAATCTGTATAGCAGTTTTGGTAGTATGGCCATTTTCACTATGTTGATTCTTCCTACCCAGAAGCAGGGGACACCTTTCCATTTTCTTATATCCTCCTCAATCTCTTTTTTCAGAGTGCTATAGTTTTCAGTGTAGAGGTCTTTTACTTCTTTTGTTAGATTGATTCCCAGATAGTTCATTTTTTTTGGGTGCTATTGTGAAAGGAATTGTTTCCCTAATTTCTTGTTCAGTGAGTCTGTTATCTGTGTACAAGAAGGCTATTGATTTGGGGGTGTTGACCTTGTATCCAGCTACTCTGCTAAAAGTGTCTATTAAATTGAGTAGTCTTTTGTTGGAGTTTTTTGTGTCTTCAATGTAGAGTATCTTATTATCAGCAAATAATGACAGTTTAACTTCTTCCTTTCCTATCTTTATAGCTTTAATTTATTTCTCTTTTCTAATTTTTATGGCTAATGTTTTCAGAACTATATCGAAGAGGAGTGGTGATAGTGGACATCCTTGTCTTGTTCCTCATTTTAACATGAAAGTTTTCAGTTTTTGGCCATTTTATAGGATGTTGTCTATTGGTTTTTCATAGATAGCCTTTATTAAGTTGAGACATAGACCATCTATTCCAATTTTTGCACGGTTTTTATCATGAGTGGGTGTTGAATTTTCTCAAATGCTTTTTCTGCATCTATCGAGAGGATCATGTGGTTCTTGTCCTTGACTTTGTTAATATAGTGTATTACATTTATTGATTTACATATGTTGAATCATCCTTGCATCCCTGGAATAAATCTGAATTGGTCAGGATGTATGATCTTCCTGATGATCCTCTGTATTTTGTTTGCTAGTATCTTATTGAGAATTTTTGTATCTATATTCATTAATGAGATTGGTCTGTAGTTCTCTTTTTTAGTTACATCTTTCCCAGGTGTGGGAATCAAAGTGACATTTACTTCCAGGAATGACTTTGGAAGTATTGCTTCCCTTTCAATTTCATTGAAAAGTCTGAAGAGTAATGGCAGTAGATCTGTAAATGTCTTGTAAAATTCAGCAGTGAATCCACCAGGACCTTGGCTTTTCTTTGTTGGTAAGGTTTTAATTACATTTTTAATTTCACTGATTGTAATTAGGGTGTTTAAAATGTTTTTATCTTCTTTGTTCAACTTTAGTAATTCATGAGTATCTAGAAATCTGTCCAATTCTTCTATGTTTTCCATTTTATTAGAGTACAGATTCTTATAGTATGCATTAATGATCTTCTGGATTTCTGTTGGATCTGTTGTGACATTGCCTTTTTCATTCCTGATTGCATGAATCTGATCCTTTTCTTTCCTTTTTTTTTTGATAAGGTTTGCTAAGTGTTTATCAATTTTATTTATTCTTTCAAAAAAGCAACTCTATGATTCATTTATTTTTTGTATCGTTTCTTAATTTCCATTGCATTGATTTCCGCTCTAATCTTTATAATTTCCTCTCTTGTTCGAGCTTTAGGTTTTTCTTGCTCTTGTTTTTCTGTCGCTTTCCATGTAAAATACCCTCAGTTAATTTCAGTGATCTACTTGAGAGAGATAAGATTCCTTTTCCCCTAATCTATTCAAGTTTTATCATCTTAAAATTTTAACTTAGGAATTACAATATATCCTGATATTTAACTCTGTAGTTTTAAATGTCCAATGATAGGCATTTTATTATCAGTGGAGGAATTTACAAATTGTTGTGACCTTGTTTAATTCATCTAAACTTAGATTTGGTTTTCACATCTGCATAATGAAAACACAGCAGTACCCTCATGCATTATCAAGGTTAATAATGATGTCTTAGTATTATAAATGTCATTTAATGATGAGTAGGTAAGTTAATTTTTAAGCTTCCTTAAATATTTCAGGGTTTAACACCAGTAGGTTGTTTATTTGAGCTTGCTCTGTTTTCCTAATGTGGGCATTCAGTGCTATGAATTTTCCCGTAGAACGACTTTCATTGTGTCCCATAGATTCATGTATCATGCATTGGCATTTTTGTTTATTTGTAAAAACTGTGTGATTTCTTTTTTGATTTCCTCTGTGATCCACTGGCACTGACAATGGATATAGTGATTGTTTGTATTGGGAAAAAAGTCTGTTTTTTCCCACAACATATATCGAGTTAATAACAACAGCAACAACAACAACAAAGTGCTGTGCAACTGGAGAGTGTTGTTCAATTTCCATGTGTATGTGAAGTTCCTATGGTTTCTTATGCTATTGATCTCCAGCTTTATTGCACTGTGATCTGTATTGTTCCTTTCTTAAACAAATACCCTAGTATTTAATTTTTACACATAATGCATGTAAAATTTCATAGAATTACCATAATTAGACGTTAGTCATGACATTTTTTACTAAGTTATTAGATGCAGTGTAAACAAATATATATAATAATAAAACTTAAAATATATATGGTTATTCTTACAATATTAGCAAATTGTAATAGTAATAGATACTATCTAGAAAAGACAGGAATATAGAATATATCTTCCCAGTGTTATTTATTTTAGAAAATGTAATATGTTCTTATAGCAAACAAGTTGAAAACCAAAACAAAAAATATCTTCTTCATTAACGAGCATTCATCCTTATGCAATGTTTCTCATGTATAATATTAGTTTAATTTTTTTGGTATTTATTAAATGAGTACTAGATGACAGAAATTGCACAACACTTTGAACATGAGATAAATATGGCAAGATTACCTCTTTGTGAATTTTGCAATTTGTTGGAAGCCAAGGAATAATTGTCCTATCTATCAAGTGATCAGTTTGGACAAACATGCATGTAGAAGCATACTTTATTATATTAGCCTTAATTATGCAACATAATCTCAACAAATTTAACTACGTATTTTGCTATCAAAACAGGGAAAATGTTAATTTTTAAATATTCTCTGAATTTCCTAGTTAGCGCTTTCCATGTAAAATACCCTCAGTTAATTTCAGTGATCTACTTGAGAGAGATAAGATTCCTTTTCCCCTAATCTATTCAAGTTTTATCATCTTAAAATTTTAACTTAGGAATTACAATATATCCTGATATTTAACTCTGTAGTTTTAAATGTCCAATGATAGGCATTTTATTATCAGTGGAGGAATTTACAAATTGTTGTGACCTTGTTTAATTCATCTAAACTTAGATTTGGTTTTCACATCTGCATAATGAAAACACAGCAGTACCCTCATGCATTATCAAGGTTAATAATGATGTCTTAGTATTATAAATGTCATTTAATGATGAGTAGGTAAGTTAATTTTTAAGCTTCCTTAAATATTTCAGGGTTTAACACCAGGCACTGACAATGGATATAGTGATTGTTTGTATTGGGAAAAAAGTCTGTTTTTTCCCACAACATGTATCGAGTTAATAACAACAGCAACAACAACAGCAAAGTGCTGTGCAATAGTCAAAGAATGTGGGATAATTTTCTCTTTTTTTTTTCCAGATATTATATGTAGACCAGAAAATCTAACTGGCATGTCATTGTATTTCATTCTGATAACTTCTCAATAATATGTTGATTATTTTTGGAATATCTGCATTATCACCTTGAAAATCATGTACTGAACTGCTTAGGTGTTGCTTTATAACAAAATTTAAACTCTCAAAAATTATTTTTACCAGATTTAGAGTTCATATTTCTTTCTTCAGTGTAATAAAGATGTGGTAGTGAGTTCTTTGTTCTGCTTTTTTGTTACTCTGTCAACCAACACTTCACAATTTACTAATACCTACATCTACCAGGCAGACCGATTGTGTTTTATGTGAAACTAAAGTGAACCTGCAGCTACCTAAAAGCACCAGAGTGCAGTTCAATATGTATACACTCATATATTGATATACAAGAAAGCAGCTGCAGTATGGATTCCTTTGCTTTTATTGTTGAAGTTATGCTCACAATTTAAGCCAAACAGTTTCTTTTCAATGTTAATGGACTCAAGTGGATGCCAAAAAAAAGAATGCTGTGAAAGCGGTCATAAATCTTATAATATTCTATAAGATTTTAGGCAATGTGTGCATTGAAAAAAGAGTTTTTGTTTTTCGTTAAAGATATTGTTTTTAGGTTGATAAATGGCACGAATACCAAAAGCATTTTTGCGTCATTCTTATGCAAAATTAGCTTTTAACAAAGAAGTAGAAGTCTATATTGCCACAAAGTTTAAATAGAAAACAGAATTGATGTTTTTATACTTTCTCACCTTTAGAAATAGGGTAGGAATTTTTCCATGTCCAGATGAAAAGAGCATAACACAGCACCAAATTTATGACAGATTTAGTAAATAGATTGGAAATTAATAATGATTGATGGGACTGAATTAATTAATAAATAATCAGTTTTTGGCCTCAAAGTTATGATAAATCATGCTCTGGCTGCCAATTTACTGTTGATCTTGGAAGAATAAATAAATAAATAAATAAATAAATAAATAAAAACCCAGAAGACTCATGATTGGTTCCAAGATGATTAGATTTCTACAGCCATTTGCTCAGTGGGACCTGGAGGAGCAGTGGTAAATACGAATTCTTCAAATAAAAAAAAAATATGTTGTGTAGTATATTTGATTGTTCAATATATTAGGATGCCCAGAAATGATGACTGCCATCGATGGTTGTACAGCAGTTGACACTTAGGCTCAGTGGACTGAGTGGTGATATAGATCCCTGACGTGGAGTTAAGCAGTGGCAACCTGAACGTGGGCAGAGGGCAGCATAGTGTGTGCTTCCATCACGCAGGTCACCACAGAGATCCATCTCCGAGGACACTCAGTACCTACAGGGAAGAGATGTGCACTCTGTGGATATGCTAACAGCCATTACAGGCCTCCTCATTGTTTTCCTAGACTTTATACATAGAGTGGTCATGGTGGGGGTAGTGAAGATAATGGGAGACATCTTTGAAGCTTTTCTTCTCAAAGAGTTTTCTGGGCACTCAGAGGGAGTGCTAAGAGTACAGTTCGCCCACAGTTAACACTGAGCTCACAGTAGAACATTATGTCTATGGGCTTCTCAGTAGATGGCTGTGAGCACACTGAGCCACAGCCGACGTGGAAGAAGCAGAGATGTGTCTTCACTGAAACACACAGATGTTCTGGGTATGGAGCTGCTGCTCCTCCCCTTATGCTTTCAGCCAGAGCCTATCATTCACTGGTGTTCAAAATTTTTATTTAACCCATGATGTTACAAAAACATTAACTTCTGATAATGAATTTTATTTCACAGAATACAAACACCGCCTTCACCTAAGAAGTGTGTTGAACTTCTGGGAGCAACTTCTATGGAATACATACATTTCAGTAATTTTGACTTCTTTCCATTGATTTCAGCCACTTTACAGTTATCAATATTAGAGATAAGTTATAATTGTATATCTATTTAATAATTTGAACATACCAAATTACATCTCTTCAAACAATTATTGTGGTTTCTTGCTTCATGTGACCCTGACTGATGCACGATGTTTTCAGTGTGTTTTGCATTTGCTGTTGTTGTTTTTTTTTTCTCATTGAATTTATTGGTAAATTTTTGGTATACAGTACAGTTACATTCATCATTAAAGTCTTGTCATTTTACATGACAGGTCTTGGTTCTCATTTTTTCCCCTTGTCCCTGCCTTCCCTTCACTCCCTCTTCCCTTCCCTATTTACAAATACTGTGTTTCCATTCTTTCATTTGCTCATAGTTTTTTTTTCTTCCTTATTCCCTTTGACCCTACCCCTCCTACTTCTCCTACACCTTTATCTGTTTCTTCCTATTTCACATTGTCAATTATACCATTAGGATCTTATGTACAATTACAGTTTTTCACACCAGAGAAACTATTCGGTATTTACACATATGACTTATTTATTTCACTTAAGTGTATATCCTCAATATGAAATATTTTCCTATGTATGACTCTAATTTCTCATTCTTTATGGTTAAGTAGTATTCAATTTTACAGAAAAACCACATCTTCTTTATCCAGTCTCCAACTGATGGGCAAATGGGCTGTTTCCAAGTTTTAGCTTTTACAAACTGTGCTGCTAAAAGCACAGGTGTGCATATATCGCTGTGATATGATTCTTTTAATTCTTTTGGAAAGATACCCAGCAGGGGGATGACTGGGGCAAATGGAACTGAATCTATGAAGGCACAGCATAAGAAAGAAATGGAAACCATGAAACAGATTCAAAAAAATATCCAGGAGATTAAAAACTCCATGTAAAATTTTCACAGCAGAATAAATGAATGTGAAGATAAAATTTTAGATATAGAAGATAGGATTGCAGTCAGTGACTATGAAGAGAGGTCTCTTAAAATCAGTAAGGGATCTTGAGAAATTGATCCAACAACTCTTAGATGATGCAAAGAATAACATAAAACTGCATTTAGCTGTTTTTTTTTCTTTTTTTTTTTGCATAGGTTTTACATCTTTACTTGATAGCTGCTTAAATTTTATGAAATTGACAATTTAGAATAGTAATATTAACTCAATACTACATTTTCAATTATTGATATAGAAATAGTAATTTTAAATTATATGGGAACAAATTTATCATAATTATTTGGGCAGATATGTACTATTAAAATAGTAATAGAGAAGAATAATGATAAATTTGAATTATTTGAATAGGAATAAATTTAAATTATTTTCCCAACATCACTTTTTGAATTTTTGTGAGAAACTTAAAAATACTCCATTTTTAAAAAATAAATAAATCAAAACTCAAAAAATAATAAAATGTTATGAATAAGCAACTGAATAATAATATTATTATTTTGATATGGAATTTTTAAATTACAAAATGTATACATATATATGTGCTTTAGTTGTAAGATTAATTCAGCTCTTACCAAACATGAAAAGAACCAATAATCACAATCATAGTTCAGGTAAATTTTGACCTTTTTATCAGGATAAAGCATTTACTGTACTAGTTCTCTGTTTCTGGCATAAAGGCATTCATTTACATGTGATACAATGACATAACTCTTTACAGTGGAAAGAATATAAATTAGATTTTGAAAAGAATTTTAATAGTCTAAGATTACGATTTTTGAAAATGATTGCCAGTCCATTTTTTGCTGCTGTAACAGAATCATGGTCTGGTAATTAAAATGAACAGAATTTTATGACCTGTACCTTTAGAGGAAATCAAAGATCATGGTGCTGGCTTCTGCTGAGGGTCTTATTATGACAGAAAGTAATGGGGTGAGTGGGGAGGTGCCCATTTTAATGTCTTCTAAAGCTTTCAACCCATCCAAGACTGTGCAGCCCTAACTACCTATACAAAGCTTTAAGGTCCCATCTTTACCATAGTTAGTGTCCATTGAAATTTGACATGTTTCAGATGGGACTAACATCCAAGCCACAGCAATGAAATAATGGAGTTATACTTTCTTTTTAAATGTCTATCAGAACCTTCCAGTAATTTCATTAATGACCAAAATTCTGTTTGCAATGCATGTCTTCTTTACAGGCAGTGAAAACACACTGTCAAAATGTTAAGACAAATAGTTTAAGTGGTATAAAATAAATTAATCTTGTTTTATACATAATAGAGTGAACAACAGATAACTCTCTGCAATGTAATTATTACTTAATCTTAAATTGTGCTAGCCCCACTACCAAATTAATATTTTAAAAATACAGCCTTTAGCACACATGCAATCCGCTCACATATATAAAAGTCATCATATTATGGAAAGTGATACTTTGTTAATATTTTTCAAATTTACTTTGAATTAATAAACACATCATTTGTGTGAATTTACAGTATTAGTTATTAACTTCATAAAGCAAATGACATTTTCCCTCTTAGATTTGAATTATACTTTATTTAGTAATATATCATGCCTTGTCTCTTCAAACAATTCAAATGCTGTGACAAAGGTATACCATTACACCAATTATACAAAAACAGTGATTACTGAAACTGACACAAAATTGTTGATTTGTAGGTAGCTTTGCTTCTCTAATGGAGCTTGTTAATGGAATTGAATTCTGTTCAGCGATGTTGTTTAATGCCATGCTGCATTATATTATGTTTAATTACTGCCAAACATAAAACAGGAAACAGCTTCTACTGAGTCTTAAATGAATCAAAACTATGTTGCAAACTTTTTGATTTGTGATTCAATACAAAGTGAAGAAAATAAAATTTAAAGTAATCCAAGGGCATCTGTATGTTTTGGCAAGTAAATTGATGGATTGAAGTACAAAGGAAATTAAATATGTAAATTTAAAAACATTTTCTTACCAAGACTACAAAATAAATTTAAATAGCTCATTTTGTTTAGTTATGATTTGTTCCTTTCCTAAAACTTTTCTTAAATCTAATATATTTAACAGAGGATACTTGATTCATATATTTGCATATTATGTCTCAAATGGATATTTATTTTATTTTTATACTTAACAAAAGCAGTACTTATTATTTAGTCACTATCTGGAATATAAAGAAAATTCTAAATTTGAAAAATAAAGTATCCATACATTAATACTGTATCCTTTTATGTAGGAATTAAACGATGACACAAAATTGATGCTTATTTTATATTTAACATAATATTATGCCTATTATTAAATGAGTCTGCTTTACAGTAATTTGTGTTTAATACATACTATATGATCTTTCATATTTACTATAACTTGCATATGAAAATTCAAAATTAATGAAAATATGCAAAAAATCCACATAATAGACTAATTTTTGTTAAACTTTCTCAGAATAAGAATAAATATTGAGGATTCTTTTATGTGAGTTCCTTTTTATCCTGAGAATGAGTAAATTGATAGTTTATTTGTTCAATTTATATATTTTTAACAATGTATGTCATTCCACAAATGTTAAAACATGAAACAATCTTGAAATTTTGTATTTCATTTTAATCTGTGTATATATTATCTCAATGCCACTTACAACTAATAATCAAAAGGGGGATATTTGAAGCCATTTATTTTTCTTCCATTACGAGTATAATATTTTTATAATTTTTCATGGATATTCATTTTAAATATTCATAAAAATGTTAATTTATAGATATGAATGGTAAAGGGAAATATTCTAAATTTTTCAAAATAAAAAAGATCACTATTGATTCTTTTTCAGTTTTTTCTGGGTCCATGATATTTTGTAATTTCGCTTTGTTTTTATTTTCATTCTCAGATTCTTGACAATAAATAATAACAGATATTCAGTTAATAATATTTTCAAAGATTATTTTATTCCAACTAGATTATAAATGTATAATTGCATGTATAACAAATTTGGTATATAAACTTCATTGGTTATACATTGTTAGATTCCTCCTTAGTGGTTGTTAAAAACAATTTGTCAGCAGATCTATATCTAAATCACCTGTAATGAATTTTGGATGTATCTATCAACTGATATTTTTATGTTTTGGGAGGCTTGGTAAACAGCTGGGAACTAGTTTAGGACAGCTAAAATCCATAATCATGAGTGGAATTTTTTTGTTGTTTTTATTGTATCAAAATTATTGAAAAGCATTATATTTCATTTTTATATTGAAGTGCACTTTTCTTCTTCAAGGAGGAGAAATAAATTATCTATTTGACACTTTTCCTTATAATGGTGTATCTATGGAGTTATCTATTTACCTCAGTCTTTCATACTCCCTTTATCTCGATTTTATTATTTTCTGCTTCAATTTTTATTGAATAAATTTTAATTGTGGTGTGAGTTGTCAACTAGTTTAATATATGTAAGGATATCCAACATAACTCTGCATCTTATTTCCTATTTCTCTTTCTCTTTTTTATTTCATGAGAAAATAAAAAATTTTCAAAACCAATTAATAATAGAATAGTAGTACTTATTGCACTGTGTATTATTATCTTTAAAGTATTTATTTAGTGTAAAGCATAAACCAAAAAAAATTCTTACAAAAATTTCTTTTCAACAGACTAAAATAGTAGTATAATTGAAACAATTAACATCTATGTTGAAATATTTTTTTAAAAATTGGAATTTGGAATTTGAGGAAGTATGTCAACTTCCTTCTGTTGTTTAAGGAAATATAGTGGCAAGTCCATAGAATTTGGGCAAAAATTCATAAATGGATTTTATATTTTGCCATAGTCAATATTTACCCCCAAATCACTTAATCTACAAAATTTTATGATAACATAATTGACAAATAGCAAATATACTTTTGGAACAAATCATTTGAATGCATGCGACTTGAAGAAAAGAATTGCAAAGTCAATAGTAGTTATTATTAAACAAGTACTTTACAAATTTTAAAAACGCACTTTAATACCTAATAATAAATAAGCTGAAATAAGATAATTTAAGTGAAAGAGAAGGCCAGAGACCTCGTGAGGCACTTCAAAAATAAAGAATATCAAAGTGGTAAAACACTTATGGAAATCTATTTAGCGTAATCCTTACCAGAGAGACACAAATTGAATAACAGTGAAATATCACAGCGCATCCAAAAAAGTGTTTAACATTTATATGACATTACATAAAATTTATAATAATGGGGTTTGTGTCAATGTTACACACCAAAAAAATCCCATATCCACAGGCTTTTGTATAAATTGACATAAGAACTTTGTAAAACTATTTGAAATTATTTGTTAAAATTGGATTATGTGTATTCAACAACTCGATTTCTTAGAATTTTCATAAACGAAGTGCCAATAAACATCAAAATGGATGCATAAGCCCGGAGATTTAGCTCAGTGACACCATGTCTGCCTTTCAAGTGCAAGGTCCAGAGTTCAATCCCCAGTACCTAAATAAATAAATAAATAAATAAAGATCTCCATAACAGAATTATATGTACTTGACAGAAATAGAAAGACCTCAGGTATTCTTCAACAATAGATTGAATAATCTGTTGTGGTAATTGTGTGAAAAATGATATACTGAAATGAAAATTGATGATTTAGCAATGCACTGTAATAAGCATGGATGAGAAGAATTATTTGTGAGTTAGAGATCAGACCCAAAATCATACATATTGTGAGGTTATGCTAATAAACATTTTAAAAGGCAGACAATTAATATAAAGCAGAACACTCACTTTGTGGAGGAGATCAGAGGAGAGAAACTGTGGACGATCAGAGAGGGGCTTCTGAGGGTAGTATTCTATATTTTGATTTGAACGATAGTTACCAGGTGTTGTCTAGTTTGATAATTTGCTGAGCTGTAAATTGACAAGTTTTGTATTTTGTGTATGTATGATGTTGTTTTAAGAAAACGTAAAAAACATTTTCATTGAGGAAAAAATGACTTTGATGATTAAAGTGAGGATTAGGAAGGTGTAAAGCTACTAAATTACTGAAAAGTAGATTGACTTATAGAAAAACAATTGGTGCCCTTGTATGAACTGCAAAAGGTTAAAGGTAGCCTGATACACACAGTGCTTGTACTGAAATGAACTGGCTTTTCTCAAGCACACTGTACTAATTTAATGCTTTTGGTCTTTCTACTTCCTCTTTCTACTACAGAGACTACTCTTTCTCCATCCTGTCACATGATATTTTATTAATGTTTCTTTTCTCACCTGAAGTATTTACTTCTTAGAAAAAATTTCCCCTTCAATTCACTAAAATTACTCCCATAACATCCCATATCACCCTTAGTCCATTTTACCAATTATCACAAATATCACAAATTGACAGGCTTATCGACAATAGAAATTTACTTTTTTTTGTCCTTTTGTTTGGTTGTTTTTTCAAGTTAATATTTATCTTTGTTGTTAAAGTTAAAATGTGTTTTTACATTGATAATGACGATTTATACTGCAATCTGCCAAGGAGCCAGAGACTCTAGTGTGAGGGTAGAAGGTGACTCTAACAAAAAATATAGGCATAAGTGATAAATGTAGGCTTTTAAGACTTTTAGCTCTAGAATAGAGAGGCATTTGAGTTAAAAGCTGATTTCAGTAAATACCTTCAAGAATATTTAAATACTAAGCTTCAGATCAAATTAAAATAAATAGCATCTTTATCTTCTATTATACCTTCTTCCAAATAAGCCATAAGCTTAAAATAGTTTAGCCTATAGTAAGGAATACATTTTATTTCACAGTTGTGATGGTTTCCTTCGTGATATCAAACAATGAATTTCAGTATTAAGGTTCACGGCAGAAACTTTGGATAAAATTGGCAGTGATAGCTACAGATATTTCAATTTTCTTTTACTTAATTGTTAAATTCGCTCTTTGGTTGAATTTTTCCAGGATTTTGATTAATTTGGAGTAAGCATTCACATTAACATTTGGAAAAATACCAAGGTAAAGAAACCTGAATTTTCAATGAAGGTATATTATTTATAGCTTTTCTGATTGTTCTAATGTTTAGTATATTAATTTTGCACATTTTATTTAAATGTCATCATTTCTATAGCTGTATATAACATTAAACTTTTGAAATTTTGTTTTAGAAATTTATGAAGATATAATGTGGTCTTACATGAATTCTTATACCATCAACTGGTAATATTCCTTAAGTGTTAACTCTGTGCCAAATACTTTTTTAGCATATATTATGCTATATATTATATATATGTATGTTTTAACTCTTATCTTTCCAGTAACCATATGACTTGAGAAAGGTTGTAACTATTCACATTTCACTGATTTAAAAATGGTACAAAATCATTAAATATTTCACCTAAGAACAGTTTAGTGTAAGAAACAGAATTTAAATCTATTAATTTTAAGTAAAACCTCACATTATTTGACAATGTAGTTGTTGTGTTTGTTAAAAAATATAATCATGATGTCATCCTTTGGTATATACCCATAATAAATTTGTTTGAATGTTGTGACTAAATACTGAAATGATCTAGTAATGGTGAATAAAAATATTTTCAGAAGTAACTAAAAGCACATGCTTGAATAAAGAAATTGTTAATGAAAAATGCATGTGATTATCATTTATTACTAGCAAGAGAAATAGTTTGGATATAGATGTTTAATTTTTACATCAAAAGAATGGTACAAAAATTAAACTAAAATTGCTTAAAGATGAGGAAATTTTCATTCTTATTCTTGGTGAACCAAGTGAAACTACTGACACTACTGACCAAATAATTATTCTCAATTTATATTCAAATAATATATATATATATAATTGTGTACAATAAACTAAACAATGTTACTAATATTCCCATAAAGATTGTGAAGACTCATGAAATCAAGAGATAATTAATAATAAATCTTATTTAAATTATTATATTAACACAAACCTAATATTTAAAGTATTTTTTCATATTTTTATGCACTTTTTTTTTATACTGGGGAAAGAACTCTGGTCCTTGTGCTTGCAAGACAGGCAGCGGAACCACTGAGCTAAATCTCCAGCCCCATACGCACTTCATTTCAAACTCATACAAAACATTAAACTCATACAAAAAAATTGTATTTATGAAATACTATGATATATTTTATTTCATTTTGAAGAGCACAATGTTCAAATCAGGGTAATCATATTCTTTAAGGTGGATATATTAAAAATTATTTATTCTACCATTTTGAAATATATACTACAATATCATTTTCTAAATTTGCTCTACTATTCAGTAACACAGCAGACTGTTTGGTTCCTACCTAAGTATAACTGACTATACATTAATCAACCTCATCACTTTCCCGTCTCTCTTACTGTCTTTAGTCTCTGGTAACCATTCAACTTGTATGAGATTAACTTTTAGATTCCAAATATGCATTAAGAGCATGTGTTATTTATCTTTCTGTATCCAGTGTCTTCACTTAACAGATGATCTACAACTCCATCTATGCTATTGCAAAAGGTAGGATAGTACTATTTTTTCTGAACTAATAGTGTTCCATTCTGTATATATTCCACAATGGCTTCATCTGCCCTTCAGGGGAAGACACTTAGATTTTTCCTATTCCTTCACTTCAGAGAATAGTGCACTTCAGAGTGCAGAATATCTCTTTGACTTCTTGCTTGCATTTCATTTTGATGTATATCCAGTAGTAGAATTGCTAGATCACGTGGTAGGTCTGTCTTACATTTTTGGAGGCAAATCAACGCTGTTTTCAATAGTGATGTCCATAGTGAACTGCCCTGATGCTAATTAGCTCTTACTAATTAGCTTCATATAATGACTCCAAAATGATGTATTTATTTATTCACTTGTTGATTTTTGGCACATAAAATTTTCTGCTTTATATCAGCAAAATTTCCAACATATGGTCTATTTTTTTCTAGCTGCTTAAAAACATAAAATAGTTTTTCCATAAACTATTTAGAAATAGTAAAAGTAAAATAAAAAGATAACATTAACCAACAAAATGTTATAAAATTTTAGGTGCAAGTTCTGGCTCTCTGTTTAAAACTTCATCATTATAATTTGTTGAATGTGTTTAAGAATATAAATCTTTACATTGTAATTGGAAAAAATGTATGAGAGTGATGAGGATTTTAATTATTATCTTAAAAATATTCTTGTGAAACCTCTGGGCTGAGTTGCAACAGAAAACAAGTGGTTAGACCTGGCTTTACCATTGTTGCTGAATTTTCATCTCATTAAATTTGAAGTCTAGATGAATGCTAGTTTAATTTAGAGCTAAAACAAATATCTGATCATTGATTTTAAAAAGCATATATTGATAAATTGTTTTGATATACATAAACAAACTAAAGCAATGCAAGAAGCATTTTGCCACTTCAGATTTTATTTAACACATGGGTCATTATTTTCATAGTGCAACATTCAGACTCAGTGTTTGTGTCTTGATTGTTTATTTCTACCTAGAGAGCTTTTGATCTTGTGTTCTGAAGTAATGTTTTTCCCAAAGGTAGAGTTCAATTGTATCTTATTACAGTTAGTGATTTTTTTGACTCACCTTCAGACTGGTAATTACCATTGTTTTCTGCACAACATCCATTTAAAAAAAATATTTCCCATCACTATTTCTGAATATATTGCTCTTTAACTGTCCCTTTGGGAAGGGAGAGATTTGTAAGTTTTGCTCTGTTTTGCTTTACTTGTAAAAGTAAATCTAAATCACACACTAAAAGAGCTTTCATTGGAAATGTTAAATACTAAAGATTTTAGGTGTTTATTTCATTAGCTTTACAACAAATACTCCTGTTTTCACATAATTTTATAATTAAAATAGGCTATATAGAAAAGAAAGTTTAAAACATAATTATTTACATTTCAGAAATATAATATGGATAACAATTATTTACTCTCATTAGCCTTTTAACTGAATAAATAGTCGTCATTACCCTGCATGTCAAATTTAATCTTAAAATTTCCAAATATATTTAATCAATAAAAATTTGAGACTGGAGTTTAGATAAGAACATAAACAACTATATTTTCTCAATCTGATGCTTAAGGACTAGCAAGAGAATCAGAAGAGCAGATCTTTTATTGCAAAGCAACACTTGTATTTAATAGAGAAACTAACCATGCATTGGGAATACTATCAAAATAATTACAGATTACAAATTGCATGACCCTACAAATTCTGAAAGGAGATCAGGGGACCAATCATGTAGAGATGATTGATTGAGTTAAGTTTGTTAGAGTTATCTTTCACATCTGCTCTTAAATTAAAAATGATGGAGAAATACATAATTGCATCAAGACTGTATTTAAAAAGTACAGAGTTTGTGCTCTACTCAAACTAGAAGAAATGCATAAAAGATGGGGAAAAAAACTAGGAGAAATGCATAAAAGATGGGAAAAAAACAGAGTTATCTTGTAGCACAACAGCAGAACTTGAAAATACATGCAGGTCAACGCTGCAGTAAGAAGTGCAAGGACTCTTGGAGTATTCAGGCTCAGAGATGGAGGACACCAGGAATGCATAATCACACACAGATATGGGCTGGAACTGGGCAGACAAATAGGATAGGCAGCTGTCAGCAAGATTAGTTTTCTCTCTGTAGGATAAAGAATGTAAATATTTGGTGCATACAAATGATTACAGCCTTGTTTGCTTGCAATAATTGGTAATAATGAAAACACCCAATTTGAGAAAATTAATTACTTAGGTAGAGCAATGTCCTGCCTTGTTCATCTTTAACTAAACTGCGTGGTTAATTCCGATACATTTGGCTCCCTCCAGGAAAGGAAGTTTCAAATTGAAATCAATGTGTTAAGAGAAATTCCCCAAAAAGCCTAGAGCATTTATTCTACTGTTATGTCACTTTTTCCTCTCAAATTAATCATGTGGGGTTAACAGAAAATTTCTAGTACGTATTATATTTAAATAAGATGCATAATTACAGGCCGGGGATTTAGCTCAGTGGTGCCACCACCCATCTTTCAAGTGCAAGGTTCTGAGTTCCATCCCTGGTACCAAAAAGAAAAAAGATTATACAATTATGTTTTTGCTGCTTATCTGTAACCGAAAGTTCATCATATAACATACAATTTGTGTGAAAATGCCCTTTGATTTGGGAATGTTATTTTTATGGTTTCATAACAGCTCAGGGAAAGTTGGCTTTAAGGATTTCAAATGAAATAAAGATGTGAATACATGATGTCCCATGCCCTCAAGTGTGAGGTTGCACACCTATAGATCCTGAATTCTGGAAGGTGGAAGCAGAAGAATTTGAATTTCTGCCTCTGCCTAAGCAGCTCAGAAATTTAGCATGATTATGTTCCAAAACAAAGGGGAGAAAAGAAAAAAATACAGTAGAGTAATATAAAGTATCCAAGTTTGAAAGCTTTACCAAAATGAAGAAATATCATCACTACCAACTCGTGAAAATAACAATAAAAGAATACTGTCAGCACGCCCCCATAGATGAATCCTAATAAGGACTCCCAGGTTTCAATACTTACTCTTCCATACTTACTCTTCCCTGGGCCACCAAGTAACCTTGAGCTCAGGGTCACTCATCAGGAACTGGCTGTTGTCTGATGTTAACAAGCCCCACGGTGGATGTACACAGTGATGCTTCACCAGCACGTGTAGTGGACAAACGTTTAAGAGGCCTGAAAAATACAAATAAATTACACAAAAATTTACCCATGCCCTTTTATGCCCCTGCTTTGGATTCCCCTGCCTCTAAATCAGGAGAGAATGAAAGGAGCAGCTACACTGGTTGAAGAAGCTCATCTTGACTGCAACAGTAGGTTGGACTCACTTGGTGATAATAGCAAATGCTTCCCCAGAATAAGAGCTCTCCAATGGCAGGGAGTATAAACCAGTTCTGCTGTGATGGATAATGGCTCAGATAATTTAAGAATGGTTGTGTGGGTCGTGCCAGCAGGTAAGGAACTAAAAGCAATGGGGGGTGGGGTGCTGAAGGCTAAGGGAATACAAAACGGGCAATAGACAAAGCTAGATATAAATACCAATCAGAAATGAAAATTATTATGCATATTTCTTCTTTAGTTATACAAATCTGCTTGTGTGTATATGCATAATATTCATATATACATACATGGTTTTATTTCCTTTCCTGTCTTACCTACTTAGATCACAGAGAGAGCATTAATAATAATTAACTGTACTTCACAAAATTTAGTTCACAGGATTACCAAGGAGTAAATGTCATCCAAGTGTTTGCATTTTCTTTTGGTGAAAAGAGTAGCTTATTTGTTTATTTATTCATTGTTTCACAGGAAGTATTTATTATATTAGATGTGGGAGATGTCTATAGTCAGATTCCCTTCCCACCTACCCAGTATATGATGTAGGCCTGATTAAAAAAATACACTGAGAGACAGAACTAGGAGAGAAAGTGGGACACCAGGATGACCAAAGCCAGTGTAACTGACAAGGGCACTGGACAGTCCCAGGCACTTACTTCCACTGTCAATTGGAGTAAACACGTCATATGACTTCTTTGAAAATTAAGGTATGCAAGGCTCATAAAGGACAAGAAAAACCATTGTTGAATTTGGAACAGAATAAACAAAATGTGATTTTAATTAGAACATTGTTCTTCTAGCCAGAAGGTTTTAGTTGTGGGAACAGAATTTGGGTGTGAGTTACTCTGACCCTGGCAGCTAGGCTACAGCCAAACTCACTTCTATAAACAAACCAATTGAGGGGATAATCCTTTACAGTGTGAGTTGATCATAATCAATATCACGGTCCTCTGCAATTAGAAGAAAGTTTGATTTTGTTCCTATCTTTATTTGTAGCTAAATTTGGTTTAAATAAATCTATTTGTATTCTAATAGTAGGTGGACTCTGATAGTGAATTTTATGTATCAGTTTAGGTAGGCAAAGAGCCCAGTTCTTCATGGAACAGTAATCTGGTCAGTGACAAAGTATTTTGTAGATCTCGTTAAATGATAATCTAGGCAGGCCTCATTCAACCACCTGAAGGCTTTTAAAACAAAACTGGATTCCCTGAGCATGAAGAAATTCTGACTTAAAATGACAACTCTCTTAGATCCTCAATACCTAGGAGGGAAAAAAAATAGCTCAATGGATCTGCCACCTGCTTCTCAAACACAAGGTCCGGAGTTGGATCCCTGGTACAAAAAAAAAAAAATAAAAAAAAAAAAAAAAAAAAAAAAAAAAAAAGTTTCTAGCCTCCTCTCTCCTCTATATAGCTCATGGACTAGCCAAAATCATCTAAGTCATTCCCTTGAAAACACACACACACAAACACACATGGGGGGGGCTCTTTCTGTATTCTTTTTTTTTAAATTGAGTTTATTGGTAGATTTTAGGTATACAATACAGTTACATTCATTACTGGGACCTTGTACCTTTACATGACAAGTCTTGGTTCTAATTTTTTCCCCCTTGCCTCTGTCCTCCCTTCACCCCCTCCTCCCCTCCCCATTTACAAACAATTTATTTCCAGTTTTTCATTTTCTCATTTTTTTTCTTTCCCTTATTACCTTTACCCTACCTTTCTGACTTTCCCCTTTCCAGCTTTCTGTATTCTTATCCTAAGGCATAGTTACTGGTTTATGCATTGACAAAGCATATATTTGTATTATTCATTCTGTCTAAAAATCTTAGTTATTTTTATGACAGAATTAGTATAATTCCATTGAGTCCCTTCTTTCTGCCTTATTTTGCACTTAATATTTATTCATATACTTTACTTTTGTTTTGCCAAATATCCTGGAGATCACAGGCCAGAACAATGTTTATAATTATTTTAGTAATGATTTTGTATTATTGTTTAATTTCAAATTACCCAATCTTTTGTTTTATTCTCTGTTGTAGAAAACGCAGGTAATTTACTTAAAATGCCTTTAAAATATTTATAAAAGATTACATGTTATAATTTTAACATATCAAAAATATAATGAAAATCTCTTCTCCACTCCAACCTATCCACTTATAACTTCTGTCGTCAAATAAAAGCCTCTACCAATAATTTCTTATAGCTACTTCCAAAGGATTTTTAAAGAGAAAGCAAATATATGAATACATTATTTTCCACTTAATATGATATAATATGCCACTTGTGATTGTTGCTACCTTGCTTTTTAAATTTAGTATGTATTAACTACCTTTCAATACCATGATAGATGGTTTCACACTGTCTTCTGACTTGCACAATATCCATTTATAGATGGACCAGTCATTTAATATAAAGTATCAGATTAGTTCCAACTTTTTTCCTTTCATTATTTTGCAATGAATATTTTTATGCATCATTATTTCTCATTTGTGAAAATGAGAATATGCAAGAGAAATAAAATAAAAGTTGAGTGGTGTATTCAAATATTACGTGTCATTTTATTTTGGCAGAAATAAAATTATTAAATTTTGGAATTAAAAAATTTTTCAATAGTAAAAAAAAGTGATAGCTTACCAGATTTTTATTTCTATTTTTCTAATTATGAAATCATGTTAAACTACACCGACATATAAGAACATTTTCCTTTACTGATAAATGTCTATGTATATGCTTATTCATTTGTCCCTTGCCTTATGACATTTATCATTAATTTATAAGTTTTAAATATTTTATAATAATTCTTGTATGGATTGATCATAAATTGAAAACAATATATTAATTTATAAATCTGTATTATTTCAGTATTACAAAATCATCTATTAATCACATCCAATGAATGTAATTTTCTAGTTAGAAATGCTTTCCTATCAAAGCTACTAGAATTGCCTCCAGGCTTCCACGACTTGTTTTACCATAAGCTAGTCCATCTGTTGCTTGACATTTTGTAAGATGATTTCAAATTCATTTTAACCACGTTTAATCAATACTCTATACAATACATTATGCTGCAGGATGAAAATATGTACAAGAAAGGTTATGAAACTATTTTTTATACTACCATCTTTGTACATGAGTTAATATTATAGATATTATTGCTCAGGATAACTTGTTTCCTTTCATATATTAAAGAAATTCATAAGTGTTGTAAAGTCTGGGTGACTGCTGAGAAAGACATGTTGGCAGCAGAAGACTTGTCACTGTTATTTTACAACTCAGGATTTGTTTCTCTAGTTTGCAAGTATGATGTCTTATAATTGCCACTTGCAGATGAGAAAAGTACAGAGAAGTTAAAAATTATTCCCAAAATTACAAACAGAGCTGTGACTTACACTCATGTCATACAGGAAGCCATGTCCAAACTCACAAGAAGGGCCAAGTAGATACATCGTGTCAAAGACTAGATGATAAATTTTTACATTTTGCCTTGTTTTGAGTAATGGAACATGTTTAGTATTTTATTTTGATTCATTTGCTATAGTTTTACACATACATTACAGTATATCTTTAGAAGTTGCTTTATTATTTATATTTGGATAAATACATTATATGTATCACATGAATGCTATTCAAAATTTACTTAACAGTATTTTATCATTCCAATAAAAGTCAATGTTTAGTTTTCCAAATTCCTCTTCTTTGTAATACTATGTATTATATTTAGTATTCCTCTGCCTACCAATCATTTCTTTTTTTTTTTTTATTGAGTTTATTGGTACCTTTAGGGATACAGTACAGTTACATTCATTGTTGGGATCATGTACCTTTACATGGCAAGTCTTGATTCTCATTTTTTTCCCCTTACCTCTGCCCTCCCTTCACCCCCTCCTCCCCTCCCCATCTACAAACACTTTATTTTCATCTTTTCATTCTCTCACATTTTTTTCTTTTCCCTTTTTGTTCTTCCCCTACGTATCACACCTTCCCTACATCTTTAGCTCCTTTCCTCCCATTTCTAAATGTCAGTAATCTTATTAGAATCTTATGCATTGTTGCAGAATATTCACACCAGGGAAACTATTCGGTATTTACACATGTGGGACTTATTTATTTCACTTAGGAGTATATCTTCAATATGTATCCATTTTCCTATGAATGAATCTATTCTCTCGCTCTTTATGGCTGAGTAATATTCCATTTTATAGAAAAACCACAACTTCTTTATCCAGTTTCCAACGGATGGGCAAATAGGTTGTTTCCAAGATTTAGCTATTACAAACTGTGCCGCTATAAACATGGGTGCACATACTTCTCTGTGATATGATTCTTTCAGTTCTCTTGGAAAGATACCCAACAGAGGGATGGCTGGGTCAAATGGAACCTCCAGTCCAAGCTCTTTGAGGTATCTCCATATTGATTTCCATAGTGGTTGCACTAGTCTGCACTCCCACCAACAATGGAGGAGGGTTCCTTTCTCCCCACAACCCCGCCAACATTTGTTATTGTGTGATTTCTTGATAGCAGCCATTCTTTGTGGGGTGAGGTGGAATCTCAGTGTTGTTTTCATCTGCATCTCTCGAATGACCAGTGATGTGGAACATTTTTTCATATATTTTCTTGCTGCTTTCACTTCTTTGTATGAGAAATGTCTGTTCATTTCGGATGCCCATTTTTGGATCGGGTCTTTATATTTGGGGGGACTGATTGTTTTGAGTTCTTTATATATCCTTGATAATAGTCCTTTGTCTGAGGTACAGCTGGTAAAAATTTTTTCCCACATTGTAGATTGTCTCTTAGTTCTGCTAATGGTTTCTTTTGAAGTACAGAAGCTTTTTAGTAAGATGAGATCCCAGTTGTTGATTCTTTCTGCTAGTTCCCGTGCTACTGAGGATTTGTTCATAAAGTCTTTTCCTATACCAATGTCTTCCAGAGTTCTGCCTAACTTACTTTCCAGCAAGTTTAATGTTTCTGTTTTAATATTTAGATCTTTAATCCATTTGGATTTTAATTTAGTGCATGGCGAAAGATAAGGGTCTAATTTTAATCTGTGACAGGTTGATATCCAGTTTTTCCAACACCATTTATTAAAGAGGCTATCTTTCCTCCACTGAGGATGGTGAGCTCCTTTGTCGAAGATGAGGTAGCTGAGTACATCTGCATTTGTTTTTGTGTCTTCCAGTCTGTTCCATTGATCCTCAGGCCTATTTCTTTGCCAGTACCATGCTGATTTCTTATTAACCCTATCATCAAATATTTTCCTTCAACCATACTAGTATAATTAAAACTGTATGGTACGGTAGCAAATGCATGTAATCCCAGCACTTGGGAGGCTGAGGCAGAAGGATCACTGCTTGAGACCAGCCTCTGCTACATAGCGAGTTCATGGCCGGCCTACAGTAAGACTCTTCTTAAAAAACTAACAAATAAACCAAAAATCCAAGAGCAAAAACAAAAAATAAAGCAAAAGCTATAGAGGAAAATAGTTATACATACATTTGATATGTATGTATCTGATATTTACTTCATCCCTGATATTTTAAGTTATTTTACGCTAAAATATTTTGATATGTAGAAATTTTTATTGATTCTTTAAAGAAGGTCCACAGTAATAAAACAGCTAAGTTTTCCTGTAACTTAAATTTCCTTAAAATGACCCCATTTTTTACCTATAGAATTCCAAGTTGCACATCTTTTTCCTTCAATTTGGAAAACGTGCAACTCCCCCCTCACTTCCAAAACCATTGTGCTGTGTTCTTCTGGAACTGAAAAAATCCATAGCCATTGGAGTCTCTGTCCTGCTATTGGAGGTATTGTTCCTATACAGGTGACTCACCATTTCCCTTAGCAGCTATCATTTTTTTTCTATTTATTTTTCAGAAATGTATATGTGATATATTTGAGTGTGAAATTATTTTAGTTTGTCCACTTTGAAGTTCACTGGGCTTATTGAACCTGTATGTTTGTGGCTTTTGACCAATTTGAAGCATTTATATGTAGGTTTTAAGGTAGTTTCAACCACACATTTTCTCACACTGGTTCTGAGACTCTGACATGTTTCTCTATTTTTGCATTGATGATTTTCTAAATTCTTCTCCCTCCTTCCAACATAATAAAATTTATAGATCAATTCTAAGTTCATGAAATACTTTTCACTCTTGCATGCATTTTACATTTGAACCGAGTCAGCTGACTCAGAATTTGTGATATCTTGGAGTTTCACCTGGTTCTTTAATACTCATTTTTTAAAGAAAAATTTCCATTTTTCAATATTTAAGAAGTGCTCATAATTATTTATTGTGGCAATTTTTTCTTTTCTTTTTTCTTTTTTTTTTTTTTTTTTTTTTTTTTTTTTTTTTTTTTTTTTTTT
>NW_022900942.1:14053122-14054056 GCF_012274545.1 Fukomys damarensis
TTTTTTTTTTTTTTTTTTTTTTTTTTTTTTTTTTTGTACCAGGGATCGAACTCAGGCCCTTGTGTTTGTGAGGCAGGTGTCAAAACCACTGAGCTAAATCCCCGGCCTGGCAATTTCACAATAGAAGTTTCAAAAGCTTTTTTTTTTAAATGCTTGGTGTATTTTCTTCTTAGCACTGATTTCTGTTGGTGTACACCATAGATATGATATGTTACCCAAAAGGCTCATGTTCAGAGAGGAGGCTTTTTCTTTGGCAGCTGGATCAAGAGGGCTCTGATTTTACCAGTGGATTAATTGACTAATAGATTCGTCATTTGATGGCATTATTGATAGGTGAATGAAACTTAGACATTAGAGCCTAGAGGAACCTCTTGTCCTGCATGTGTAATCTTAGAGACTATAACTGGTCTGTGGTCCCTTTCAGTCTGGTTCTCTTCTCCTTCCAGCCCCCTTTTCTTTTTCTCCTTCTACTTCTTCTTCCCCTTCCTCTTCTTCCCCTTTTTCTTTGGCAGCTGGATCAAGAGGGCTCTGATTTTACCAGTGGATTAATTGACTAATAGATTCATCATTTGATGGCATTATTGATAGGTGAATGAAACTTAGACATTAGAGCCTAGAGGAGCCTCTTGTCCTGCATGTGCAATCTTAGAGACTATAACTGGTCTGTGGTCCCTTTCAGTCTGGTTCTCTTCTCCTTCCGGCCCCCTTTTCTTTTTCTCCTTCTTCTTCTTCTTCCCCTTCCTCTTCTTCCCCTCCTCCTATTTCTCCTCCTCCTCCTGCTCCGCCTGCTCCTCCTCGTTCTTCTTTTTCTTCTTCTTTCTCCTTCTCCTCCTACTCCTCCTCCCCTCCCGCCTCTCCTTCTCCTCCTGCTACTTCTGCTGGTGTGAATAAGGAATTTTACTCCACAACTCCGTTATGTTCTGCCTTAATACAA
>NW_022900942.1:14055916-14058645 GCF_012274545.1 Fukomys damarensis
GAGGCTTTCCTAGTGCTTCTTTTCATTAATTTTGTCCATGTGTCAGATGGTGATGAGCTCATTGCTTCACATACCGACTTGAACAGTAGTTCTCTCCAGCGTCTTCCTCCCTCAGCTCTCTATTACAGAGAGAGCTTTTTATTACTTTTTTTAAAAAATATCTAAACTATGGATATTCAGCAGGGAGAGATGGGGAATGGGTATGTAACGATTTGATGTGGTGATTACTAAATTCTGGAAAGCTCTAGTCATGTCCCACCTACAGTCGCACAGTTCATTGTAGAAAGTTCTACTACCAGGAATAAAGAGGAGAAAAAAAAGAACAAAACTTGGAATTCTTTGTTGCATCTTATCTTGGATCCTGAATTATCAGTTTGTCTGGCTTTTATTTTATTTTTTTTAATCTGGCCCTTCAGGATCCTCTGGTAACTGTTATGTGTTTTTTGTTTGTTTGTTTTTGCAGTGTTTTAAAGTATAATTCATAGAAAGAAATAGAACAGTTTAATAGTCAACTTAATTGGATCAAGAGACCCTGGGAGAGTTGACCGGATCATGGGGCACTATGCTCCCCAGTGAATTAACCCACTGATATTTACGGTTGAATATTTTGTTACGAAGGGCTCAGCAGATGTGAGTCACTGAGCTTATGTCTTTGAAGGGTATATGTCTCACTGCCACTCCTCCCCATGCCCTTCTTCCAGGACACAATGAAGTCAGCAGCTTTGTTCTGCCACACCTTCCTACCATGTTGTTCCTGCCTTGAGACAAGTTAACCATGCGTTGAATTCTCTGTAACCATCAGCCAAATAAACCTCTCTTCCTTTAATTTGGAAGTGTTGGGAATTTTGTTCAGCAATTGTAAAAGTGACCAATGGAGTTTGTTTTCTCCATCTGGCCCATAACAAAAGTCTTTTTCAGCTGAGCATTGTAGCACACACCTGTAATCCTAGAATTTAAGTAGTTGATACAACATTGCCATGAGTTCAAAGCCAGCCTAAACTACACAGCAAGACACTATCTCCACAAAACAAAACATCAAATTTGGCTTCGTAAAATTGGTTATCACATTTTACCACTTCGTAAACCTTATGGTATTATCAACTATTTATCAACCCTTTAGCTCTCTCCAGATTTCCCTCAATTTTCTTCATTCTATGGCTGTGCAAAAAATATCAATGTGTTCTTATTATTTGTATATAACATTTATTTAGATTTACTCACATGTGCATCCTTTTTGATGCACCTCCTTTCTTTATGCATTTCCTTGAGGATACTTTTCATCCTGCTTTAAGAATTCCCTTTAGGATTTCTCTTATTGCTTAGCCAGAGAAAAATACTCATTATATTTCTTTCTTTCAATATTATTTTGCTTTCACTTTTCAAAATATTTATTTTTAATTTTAGATTGGAGATTTACTTTCAGTATATCAAAGATTTCATTGCATTATCCATTTCTTTTATCTTTTTTTCAGTTTTTTTTTTTTTTGCTTGTCACTAGTTTTAAGAAGGATTTTGAGAAAGTGAGTTTGATTTTTCATTTATTAGTGCTAGGTGCATTTTGCATGCTCAGCAGGCTCTCTACTACAGAATCTGTTTTAATTGAAAAAATTCAATTGGCAAATTTGTATTAATTTATTTTGTAGAAAATAACATTTTAAAATGTGTATACATAATGAAATAGGTTAATTAAGCTAATTAACATGTGGTTTAACTCACATTAGTATTTTGGTATGGTGAGAACACAAAAATAAACTCATTTAGCAATTTTCAAGGACACAATACCCTGTTATAACTATAGTCACCACGTTGTAAAATAGATCTCTTTATTTCTTTTACCTAAAAGAAATTCTGTACACTCATCCATATCTTCTCATCCCTGCATGCCACTGATTTAAGCCCTGGAAACCACCGTTCTATTTTTGGTTCTATGAATTTTACACGTTTAGATTTCACATGTAGTATGTGAGATGAAGTGGTATTTGTTTTTCTGTTTCCATTTTTGTCACTTAGCACAGTGGCTTCCAGGTTCATCTATACTTTTGCAAATGCCATTGTTTCCCTCTTGTTGAAGTCTGAACAGTATTCCATTGTGTGTGTGTGTGTGTGTGTGTGTGTGTGATATTTCCTTTATAAATGCAACCCTTGATGTACACTATCCACTGTCTATATTTCCATGTTCATTATAGTATTGTTGACAGTAGACTGCATGGATTTTTCTTACTTTTTATCCTGAAGTAGTGTATAAGAGTTTTTAAATCAAGAATTAATATTTCTAATTATTTTAAGGAACTTTCAGTTTTAACTCTTTAAATTGTTTCCTCCTAATTTTCTACACCTTTTCCTTTCCAGAATATAATTGCACTTTCATTATTTTGTATTTTTTCTACAGACGGTACCCTTCTCACCATCTCTTCCTCAATTGCAATAATTACCATGAACATATTTTTAAATTACTAGCATTCTCAGTTATGTCTAATATTGTCTTAAATGCATTTTTGTACTTTAATTTCACTACATGGTCTACTTTGACCATTCCTAAGTTTACCTGAAATGGAATTCTATTTTATCTATTTTCCTGAATATTTTAATACAGTTCACTTAAAATCTATACTTCCAAGCTAATAATTGAGATATCGTTTGACAATATCCCTATATATTTGGGGGAGTTAATTTTTTATTGAGTTTATTGATCTTGTACCTTTACATGACAGGTCTTCATGACAGGTCTT
>NW_022900942.1:14058686-14073440 GCF_012274545.1 Fukomys damarensis
CATATATATAAGCTTAGTAGTAATAGTTCAACTTAATGCAGTCACAGAAGAAGCTGTTTCAAGAATACCTTGCAAATATTTAAAGGTTCTCTGTTTCCAACTTTCCAGCTCAAAACATTGTATGCAATTATGAAGAGCTTCCATGTCACAACACCACATCTGTTCTTTCTGAATATCATGGTGTCAGCTCATGGCTCATGCACATATATAAGCTTAGTAGTAATAGTTCAACTTAATGCAGTCACAGAAGAAGCTGTTTCAAGAATACCTTGCAAATATTTAAAGGTTCTCTGTTTCCAACTTTCCAGCTCAAAACATTGTATGCAATTATGAAGAGCTTCCATGTCACAACACCACATCTGTTCTTTCTGAATATCATGGTGTCAGCTCATGGCTCATGCACAAAAGTAATAGCAGTTTTGGCAATTTCTTTTTATAATTGTGTTTTATGTTCTAGGCAATGCACTAGAAGGTTTTTGTTTATTTAGAATTTGAATCATTCGTAAATTAGCATTTATGCACTTTAGATAAAAATAACTTTGTGGCTTTTAAGCCATTTAAATGATGGGGTCATCCTGAAGAAGAAAATGGATTCCCACTGCAAATGTGGTTTCAACATCAGTAGTGATAAAGCTATACACAGACTAGAATGTGCATAAATTTTAAGTTTGTGCAAAAATGGGTAGACAGGAAAGAGAGAGGACTGACCTGTGATGTACAGAGGGGTCATTGTGGGGCTCTGATGAGAAGTCCCTTCCCTTGGAAGTCTCTTGCAAAATTGACAGAGGAGAAAAGTAGGGGTCATCTCACCTTGCCCAGCTGCAGAGACAAGGGGAAAGGGGAGAATGAGGCTCAAGCTCTTTTCACACTCTAACAGGAACAAATGAAATAATACTTACTGTACTAAGATATAACAAAAATTATCATTACCAGGGAAGGAAAGAATTAGTCATTACTTCATACTATCTGCTTCCTTTTCCTGTACATTTCTTCATTTTTCCCTTGCATAGCCATTAGTTCAAGGCACAGTTCTCAACTCTCCTGCAAATAAAAAAATGATGTTCTGAGCAATGAATCATCTTTTAGTTGCTTTGAGTTTCTTGCCAGCTTAGAGAGGGATTTTCAGGTTTACTTAGTGCAGCCTTTCATCATAAGCCCTAAGGTGAATGTGGGGAGGCTTCTGCTAAAGAATGATTCTACGGGTGAATGACAGTTACTATAGCTGGTGCACTAAAGCTCATAAGCTTGTAAGGCATTATTTGCCACTACCTGGCTAGAGACTCAAAACATTGTTTCTTATTTAGCTAAACCTACTGCCCTATGGTAACGTCTTAGTTGGATGAAGGAAATACTGTGAGCTATGTAACTGCAAAACAATTCATCCATCATTTTTAAATAGATTTTCTATGTTATTTTTAAATAGTTTATTTTGAGGAATGCATTGTGAGGAAATGCAAAACATTCATAACAGAATGAAGTTGTTCTCTTTTAACATTTGCTTGAAGGCATCTTGTTAGATTGTGTTAACGTTTTCCACTGTGCTGTGCCTACTGAGAGTCATGCTCACATCATGTGTTTGTGAGTCTGTATACCAATGGCTAAAGGGGTCTAGGGGACAGGATTGTAAGGATTATGCATAAAAGGGAATCTCTAAAAGGATTTTCATGAACAATTTCCTTTCACATAGGGAAGACTGAGAAAGGATCCATAGAGAGGTTTCACAATGGGAAAGCTTTCAAGGATACTAATAGTCACATTGTTCCGTGGCTCATACATAGTGGGCAGAAGTGGTAATCTTACTGATTTTCCTTGTGGCTATCTAAGGGAGGGAGAGCAGAGGCACAAAGGAATTTAATTTTCTTCCTTGTTTATTTTGTTTCCATCTGAAATCTCATTTTATCTGATATTTTAAGATGTTGAGACTGCAAAAGGCATTTCTGTTAGATATGAGTAATTTGTTTACATGCTGATCAGAGAGGGGAACTTAATTTGCAAGAAGCGGGACATATGCCTTAGAGATATTGTAAATTTTAGGAAATATATTTCCATCATTTTTTTTATCTCTGGAGGAACTTGTAAACTTTGTACTTGATTTTTTAAATGTGATATAAGCACTATAAATGACCTTTATACACGTTTATTTATGTTGATGTGTTGTACTAAATATTCAAAAGTAAAAAGAAAATTAGAAGAGTCAAAGTTCTGTAAGTAGATGAAATATATTCACTCTATTCTTTTCTGCTTTCAATTCATGAAAAGAGAATGATTATTATGAATGCAGACCTTCATGAGGAGCTTGAGAATGAAGATTAATAGTTTAAAAAGTTTAGAAATCCCCTTACTTTTTGGTATTTGATACTAATTGCCATCCAGTGCTGTGATCATAAGGAAAATTGAACAAGACATTGTTCGCTATTCCTATGTTAGTATTAACTGATATCCTCCCTAAGCCTATTAAATTACTACATTAAAAGTCAAAGAACTTGCAGCTGAAATGTAGCACACACATATTATCTCAGCATTAGGGAAGCTGAGGAGTGCAGTTCAAGATCTTGTCTCAAAAAACAAAAATAGATAAAAAGTTAAAGAGCTTGCTAAGAGATAAGGGTTAGAATACATTAGGTCTTACAAAATGTGCTTGAATGATTCATTAAGAAGAAAAAAGTTAGGAATTTAATTTTATATACTTCCTTTGTCACGTAGAACATGAACACTTACTTAATAATCTTAGGTCCTAATATGAAAGAAAATTGCTTCCTTGAATTTAAGATGAATATTTCATTAATTTTTATAAAGACAATGTGGTTTACAGTTATGGTACATTTTTTGATAAGAAAAGGTATTAAAATTAATGAAGAATAATTCAGGACATAGTTCTTGATGATATTTTGAAAGAGCACTTTTTGCTTCAGGATATTTCTTCTTACCTGATGGTATATATTGTAATATAGATTTTATATGGTGATTTTATAAATCATCTTAGATTTTTGCAGATTATTTTACATTGAATGGTATGCAACATTTTATTCTAAAAAAGTGAAACTATAAATATAATTTGTTTTTCTTATATCATTGTACTTTAGGTTTTCACTGATTACTAGAGCTGCTCACTTTGCTGCCATGCAAAGTTCTGTGCAAATCAATGTACGCATTTCCTTTGGAAAAATTAGGGAACACTACTTATTATGTAATCTAGTCAAACTATATTTCCTAAGTCTTTTCTTCTAAAATTCCTTATTATTGAACTCCAGGAAGACACATCCAATTCAACATTTTAGGCTTCCCTTGGGATGAACAACTACTCATACAATTCTTTAAATGCTAATTTCTGTGTGTGTGTGTATTTCTGTGTGCACAGAGACAGAGACAAAGATATACATCCTGTGACAAAAGAATATTAGGGAATAGATATAGATGGGTGGAAGGGGAGAGTGGAGGGAAATGGTCAGAAAAAAAGATCAATGTATCATATTTATATGTACCTATTTCCTACAATGACTGTAACTACTATATTTTGCAAACATGGTAATAAAATGTGAAAACAAAACCAAAAGAGTATTGGGACACTCAAAGTATGATACTATTTTTCCTAAATTATTCAAGAAAACTATCCCAAATATTTTCCCTATGACTCAATTTTATCAAATATACAAATATGTTGACTAAATAAACTTCTTGTAGTTTCTGATTGACAGAAAATAATTAAGTCAAAATTGCCATCCAACTCACCTCACCTCTACCATAAGTTAGGGAATAAAAGTTAATTTATGTGTGTGTAGTCAAAGTAACAGTGGAAAAATATAAAGACACATTTCAAATTTTCTGTGTTTACATGAACATAAGAAATAAGAAATAGATTTAAAATGATGTAGAATAAACTAAAAAATAACTTGTATTTCATTCTTGAAAGAAAAAATTAAATAGAATCAAATGGTCAAATATGTCCTACAAATAAAACTTTCCCTAAAAATGCGCATGCAGAATACGGGTAGATATCGAGGACATTCTTAATTATTAGAAACATTCTCATTTCGGGCTCCATAAGGAGAAAAACTAGAGATTTTATAAAAATGTGTCTATTTCCATTTTTATCATATTTTCTCTGATTTTTTTTTACAAAATTTCCCTCATTGCAACATTGAAACGTGAATCTCATTGAGTATATATCGAAACAGTAAAATGGTTTGTATGTCCGTACTTTAATATTTAGGATATTTAAAATTTGCTTATTTGGATTTATTTTATTGATTTAGTTTTTGTATTTAAATTTTAATTATTAGCTAACTTTAGAGCAATATTATCATATTACTAAGTGAGTGAGAGTGGAGGTCCCTTTCTTTTTAAAGGTGCTATCTGCTGAAAGGGACTCTAAGCCCTACCTGGTGAGGATTATGTGCTCTTTGACTGCCTTGGGATGCTGAGTCTTACAAGCTAGGCTGGGAAGAACTTGTCAGAAAGAAATGAAAAAAGGCAATGGTGCCTAAATGACAAGAAATGTTAAGCTGCCTATTCAAAGGAAGAAATCTTTGTGAAATTTTCAGGAGAGTCATAGCCTATAGTCTGGATCATTATATGAAAGTGACTCTTTTGAAGCCTCGATAGGACAAATTTTCCTATTGGGTTTTGGAGAAAGGAGCCAAACATGAGAAAGGGTAGGTCATATAATTCCTTAGCTGTATTAAAAGGAGGACTATGACAGATTGAACAATCAGACACATTATTTTTTCATGCTATTATTTAAGAGTTTTCCAAGGAATTTTATTTCCACATTTTCTAAGGAGAAGAAACCATGGAAAAGACAGATATTAGATAAACTACCAAAAGTCTGAGTGGCACAGGCGGGATTATCAACACTATGAATCCAATTAAGAGAAGGGCTCCCAACACAAGTGCGTGTTTAAACTGTGGTGGATCAGGGATCATTAGTGACTCTACTGATCTGCACCCATCGAGTACTGGAATCTGGCTTTTTGCAGAGGAGCTTCAGATCTTCCAAAGGTACACAGTGGGTGTTTTGGGTATTTCTTGTCTCAGGCAGCTCCACTTAACTGGCTTTACCCTAAAAAGATCAATCCCGCTGTCTCTACTTTTGCCGCAATTTTTGTACCAAGGATCACTGACAAGGGGCCCTTCGATTTTGGTTTTCATTCGTTTGCAGGATTTTCTTCTTTCCAAGTTTAATAAGCACATGGTCTCTAGGGCAAATACTAGATGGTCTCCTTGGCCAAAGGCTGGCAGCGTGTTGTTTCCACACAATTGGAAAGCCTGTTGTACTCTGCCCAAATTAATAAGATACTGTAGGAGTCATGTAGCCTCTGAGTCCACTACCATATCAGAAGATAGAAAATGTTTCTGTATAGTCCATCTCAAATGGACTCATATTTAGCCATTTTTAGGGTATTTCAAATTCTCTTGAGGGTTAATGACAATAATCAGAGCCATAATTTAGCAGTCTCTTGGCGAAATTTTCACTTTAGAGTCTGGTTGGAACGTTCAGTCTTTCCAAAGGACTGAAGTCTCCATGTAGAGGCTTTATTTCTAAAGCCTTTGCCACCTACTAAATTATTTGAGAGATAAAAGAAGATTCTTTGCCACTCTGAACAAACTTGTATAGTTAAATCAGGGTATGCTTTCTTTAAGGAGTAACAACTACTCCTATAGTCTTTTTTTTTAATGGTTAGAAAATGTATAAGTCTAGCTGGGGATTGAGCTCAGTGGTTCCTCTGTCTTTCTGGAAACATTGCAATCTAATCTGTAAAGTTGTCAAGGCCCTTCATGTTGGCATTTGGGTAAGGGCTCATTGCCAGTCTTCTGTAAGGTAGGTACTTCTGTACACGTTTTAACAAAGAAAATGATCTGAGCTTTGCAGAGTTGTTGTAGCCACAGACTGGGCAAGCTTCACAGAACTGTTTGTCACCACTAGTCCCGGTCCTGTGAAAATTTGAGTAAGCATTTTCCATTAGGCAACTCTTCCCATATGGAAAGAATCATGAAGAAATTACATAGCTTTCAATTGTGTCCTTTGAAGAAGGACATTTGATTTTCAAATACCACTAAACCTTTTTGTAATTCTTCCTTGTCTTAAGACCTGTTTATCTTCCTGGGGAATATAGACTTGTTGGAATGGTTCCTCAGGAGCTGAGAATAAGGTAGGATGTTGGGCAGGCTATAAGGCTACTTTTTGCCCCTCTAGAAGCATTTTGATTTCTCAAGCAGACTTTAGACGTGTCCCTTTGGCATTACTTGCAATTAATGACAGTAGCCTGCCTGAGATGTTTGACTCCTCTATGAGTTGAAGAATTTCTTGCTTACACTTTAGAAATGATGGTTTATCAGTTAGCAAACCCATTTCTTTCCAGATTGCTGCATTGGACATGAAGCACCAGAAAGTCATCTGGTGCTTTTGGAAAGACACTTGGAATCTGTGTAAATGTTTAGTCTGCTGCTTTTTCCTAATATCAGTACCCAAGCCAGGGCTATGAGCTCTTTTCTTTGAATGGGGTCCCTGGGGAAAAGGGCCAGGCCTCAATGACATGTTTTGAATTGAACAGCACATAACCTGCCTCTCAATATCCTTCTTGGACAAAGCTGCTTCCATCAGTGAATCATTTCTCCTCAGGGTCTTGGAGCAATGAGTTCCTGGTAGTCTACCCACTTTCATGTTCACAAGAGTAGCTGATCACTGAGTATGTAGGCATCAGTGAGGCCAAGTTAAGCATAGCAAAAGTCTTTACAATCCCAGGGACCTAGAATCATGATCTCGTCTTTGGTAGGCCATTCCTCTGTGAAGCACAAATAGCCTTTTGTCTTAATAACATCCCTGACCTCATGAGTAGTTAGGGCTTCTGGTTTGTTTTCCAAAGTTAGTTGTATGGTTTCTTCTTTTGGCACACCTGTAGCTGTTCCTGCCCTGAGGCAGGATGGCAATCGAGCATCCATCCCACCTATTTTTAAAAGCATGCCATTGGCCAGGATTCCTGTCCCAGCTTTCTTTTCAAGACACCCAAAGCAATCCCTCTCTTCTGAAATACAGAGAGACAAAGGTTTTCTTAACTCTGGTATTTCTAATGCTGGAGCTTGAGTGAGGGTGTGGGGTCTTAGGGGCCTTTTCATTGTTTTTTTTTCCAAGAGCATTCCCTGAAAAGCATTGCCATTCCTTACGTCCATTCAAAGTGTGAGGAACCCTGATGGCCTCATTTAAAAACTTTGTCAAGAATCCATGGCTTGGGGAGGGGGGTAGGGCTGAGAGCACAGAGCCTGGATTAAAGCCCTTAGACAGTTGTCATTCTCTGTATATATGATTACATCACAGGTATTGGAGTCTCTGAAGTGATATCAGAGCCTTGTCCTTTGAAACTTTATATTCCTTTATAGCTATAAAATTAAGAGTTCAGATAGTATTGTGGTGGGATAGCTTCCAAATTCACCTGCAGACTAAAGTATTATCTACATAATATGGGATGTTTTCTAGTTTAAAATCTCTCTTCAGTCTTTTCCCAGGGCCTGAGCAAATAGGTGGGGGCTATTTCTACAGCCCTGTGAGAGAAATGTCCAAGTATAATCCTGCTTTTCTTTTGAGATATGATTTTCCTTTTCAAAGGCAAACAGGAACTGGGAGTTTGGATGGAGAGGAATGCAAAAGAAAGCATCTATGAGTTCCAAGACTAAGAACCATTTTGTATCTCTTCAAATTTGGGAGAGGATTGTATATGGATCTGCCATGAAGGATAATTGAAATTACAGTCTTATTGATGAGACATAAGTTTTCTAACATTCAGTACCCCCCTGAAGGTTTCACTGAGGGGAGAATTGGTGCTTTGCAAGGATAATGTCAAGATCACTGAGGCCACGTTTAAGAAACTTGTCTATGAGAGGTTGGAGGCCTTTATGAGTCTCCTCATTGTTGGATATTGTTTTTAGTTGAAACAATAGCTAAGCTCTTTTGGTTTTATAACTACCAGCATTGTTGAATTTACCTTTCCAGGTATTCCATTACACCATAGAGCAGGATCCACTTGCTGATTAATTAGGTCTGGGGGCCCCCAGTATAGTCTCCACAGGTGGATTTACTTTGGCCTTTGATAGAATTAGAGAAGTTCCCATATTTGACCTTTGAATTGGCATGTTAAAGGGGGAGTAAAAGAAGTTCTGATTAGACATCCATTCAATCCTAAATATGACTATCAATCTAGAGGAGGATTTTCTGGGGAAGGAAGTTAAAACAGAGTAAGCCATTCCTGTATCCAAGATTTAATTTGATTTTCCATGGTATCCAAGGTCACCTGGGTTCCTCGCAGAAGATGTAGATGTCTGTGGACAGGGGCAATGTGACTTATACTGGCCTCCCTCATTACAATGGGAGATGAGGGTTTTGGCTGGCCTACACCTCACTGGGAGTCGGGACAGTCAATCCCCCATTAGCTACCTGACACACAGAGAGGGCCCTGCTGGTGACTTAGTATAGCCATGTGTCCAGTTTCCTTGCAAATAAAGCAGTAATGTTTCTCTTGATTGGGCCTGGGTTTTCTCTTGGATGACCTTGCCAGTGCTTAAAGCAGTGCCAATTGTGACAGCCATAATTTGCCCTGCCTTTTTTCTTGGTTCTTCTTCTTTTCATCCTACTTCACGTCTGAATGGTTGACAGAAAAAGCTGTGCCCAGCAATTGGGTAATAGCGATCAGGGGGCTCATTCAAAGTTTTTGTAATTTGTGATGAGTATCTTGGTTTGATTGACTAATGAAATATTGGCTCCTTCATGCTTGTCCCTCCTTGTTTGGATATTTATGGAAAACTTCTACTAATTAGCTATTAAAGGCAGATGGATTTTTTTCTTTGCCCCGTGTAACCTCTTTCACCTTTTCATAATTAACAGATGTCTTAATGCATCTTTTTATTTCCATGATAATAGCAGTAATCATTTAAGACCTCATGTTTAGTTATTGCTGGTATTACAGTCCCAATTTTATTTTGTCACAGGGACAGTAACCTCTGTGGGTGATTCCATGTTCTTTCTTCAGGATATTGTGAATCTGCATATCTCATATGCTTTTGAAGGATTCAGTGTTTATCATCTAGAGTATAGAAAATGGCCAAGATAAATTGCACATCATACCATTAGGAGTCAAAAGCAATGTTTAAAGTTTGATATTTATCTGCAAACCTTGTAGGATCTTCTGATAACTAGTTTAAATATTCCTTGCATTGTTAGGTAACTGTCACCAATAAAGGAACCTGGACTGGAGTAGTCCCCTGTATTCCTGGGGCCTCTTTTAAGAGTAGGATGTTCTGTGAGGTTCAGAATAAGAGATTCCATTCTGAGTGTGTTCTGTAGTCTTAAAGCTCTCTGTGAAGCATGAGGAAGAGGCTGAAGAGTACTATTTCTCTCTAGGAAGCTGTCCTGTGATGGAGTTTCTGAGTCCCTTCAAAAGGATGGGACTGATTTATTTCCCTGATGTTTACAAGAAGAAGAGATGTTTGAGTGTGGTTACTTTATTAAACAGGTGAGGGGGACTCATTTCTCTCTGAGCAACAAGTGGTTGTCAGAAGAGAAGATTATCAATTATGCCAGTCTCCCCCTCAGAAGATTTTTACCATATCACTTGGAGCTTCGAGGAGTAATGGTTGCTGATACAGAGCCATAAAAGCCTGCACGTAAGGAATCTTAAATGACTTTCCTTTTGCAGAAAAATGTCTAACCTAAGCATAGTTTAATAACTAGTATCAATCAACTAGGACTCTGAGGGACCAGGTTGGAGCCACCTACTGGCTCCATCTGACTACTTGAGAAACTGTTCCCTCCATTTATTCCATTAATAAAAAACCTCTGTAATTAGGTTTAAAGCAGCAAAGATATGATCCTATTTTTCATCATTTTAACAAAAATCATTGGACAGTTTAAAGTGCAAGGTAGGGTCACTATCTAGAGACTAAAATACTTCAGTTCTACTTCTGCATATGTGTCACCAGTTGCTTTCATCTTTAATATTGGATTTTTTTTTTTACACTCAGGCCTTCAGTCCTATGTTTTTAAATTACCTAAATTTATTTCAGAAGAAAAGGCAAGGAATACATCCAGACTTCCAAGGTAAAAGAGGAAGAGGCCCATATGTTCCCTGAAAGTGGAGACCATAACACATCTATAAGAATGACATTTCCTGGTGTCCACAAGGACAGTTGGATAGCATGATAGAAAGGTGAATTGGGATAACTCCCTAAGGTTTTAGAAAATGAGACCCTGCAGAAACTGACCCACTAATGACAGCTAGAAATAAAAGGCTAGATCATCTAAGGGAAAAGCCCAAGTGATATTTTGATCATAGTGAGCACAAAAAGGAGCAGGGTGAGGTAGGTAGGTACTGAAGCAGGAGATGAAAGTACTGATGGTCATTCCTCCTGCAGAATGACCAAGCCGAATAAAGTATCAGGAAGAACAGAGTGTGGAGGCAAAGAGCTTTGGATTTTATGTATCATACACACATGGAAACTGCATGGCGTATCATTTTCTTACACACGTGGAGCCTGAAGTGGTTCATTCCACACCAGGACAGTGGTAGATGTCTTAACAAAATTTAATTGTCTCACTCATACCTTCTACGAATGAATAAAAACAAGAGAGGGAAGAGAGAAAAAAGAAAGAATAAAAAATTTCCCAAAGGGATGCTATCTCCTGGCTGTCTTGTCAGGAAAGTGTTACCAGATGGTGGGTCCTGGGGGAATTCTGTCCAGGTTCTTATTGTCCTGAATAAAGAATTGGCCAAGACCCACAGATTGGTCATTGGAATATGTATTTATCGAGGATGGAAATAAGCACACTTTACAGAGTGAGAGCAGACTCAAAACAGCCACGAGGAAAGGAGAAAGAGATATTTTGCAACTAGAATTCCTAGACTAGCTTCTCCCTCCTGCAAATGAGGCATTGGGATGGATTGTAACTAATATATGTCTCTCAGGGAGAAATGAGGTAGGAAATTAGGGATAGGACAATAGCTATGGAATCAACCCTTAAACCAGGTAGGCTGACTCGTGAAATTAATCACTACCATGATTAATACTCATGTATTTATTCAATTTGTGGATATGTGGGAGGTGTGAACAAGATAATTTTCCTTTTTGAGTCATACTTTCTTTAAAAAATATTTTTTATTAATATTAATTTTGAGCTATTCATATTCAGCTCTGTTATGAATTGCAAATGATGCTTAAAATTTAGAACACATAACTGCCATTCCTTATTGAAAAATTTGAAATTCATTGCAATATATTATATTTTTAATAGTTTGAGAAACACATTAGAAGGAACAGCATATAGTATCTTCCAAATGACTTCTGAGTTAAACAACAACATCAACAACAGAAAACTCAGGTTAAATTTAAAGATATCTGGTAGAAAAATCATAATGAATTTTAATGTCAATCTATGAATTATATAAGGCAATTCTGATAGTCTTTGTACAATCAGTGTCAATAGATTGTCATCTACTATCATGCAAATTGGATACCAGCCATTTTAAATACCAAGATGCTCGTAACATATTGTTAGCACATTGGTATAGCAGTCACTCGAGTTGTGTTCCATATCTTGCATTGAATAACATAGTGCTTATTTACTAAAATGAAACTGCAATTAAAAGCATTAAAACTACATTAACATGAATTTCACTATCACCAATCCAGACAATGAGTCAACTTTAAACTTTTTCTACCTTGCTGTATATTATTTCTTTGTGTTCTCTAGATTTAAACATACCCCCTGCACACTGCTTAAAATATATTTCCCTATTATTAATTCATTTTTTACTGTCCAGAAACTGGTATATGTTATAGGTTCCTTGTTATATGGAATTAACTGCTTGATCTCTGTAAAACAAATCATTAGTAATCTATGTCAAATCACAGGCAACTTTATAGACTTTGCAGCAAGATTTTCAGCTTCTTCAAACACTCCAAACATTTTAAAACTGCATTTTCCTACCTATCCAATTCTTCTTCATCATCCATTTATTCAACCGGTGCTGTTTCAAAATTCACCGTGGTCCAAGTACCTTGTTTAAGGACAGGGGGAATTAAGTTAGGAAAAATTCAATGGGTGCCCACATGGCAAACTGGCCCAGGTGAAGAAAATGTACAAAGTAACTACAATAGAAACTGTGATGTGTAACACAAGGAGGCAGAGAGTGATAAGAGAATTCAAAGACATGAAGAGCCACCTGCAGCACGGATGTTTTTGAAGAAAGCTGCACTTGAGTTCGTGAAAGAGTCTGTATGGGAGTACTGATCAGCGGTGCTGGGCAAGCACAGCAAGGGAGGGATCAGGCATACTTCATTTCCAGCTAGGCCTTGCTACTTCTATTTCTTTTCTTTCTCTTAATGTTAGTATATCCAAAACATGCTTGCCTTTTTCCATATAAACTTGGCTTATTTTTTTCTAGGCATTTGCATGCTTTTATTAATAGTAAATTTATTTTAATGCACATGTAATAAAATATGTGCATGTAAGAATGGACTACTATTGATAACAAAGTCATTTAAGTAGTAATTTAAAAGTGCCCTTTTGCAAATCTGATTTTAACTTTACTTTCAAAGTATCAAATGGATATTCAACTGCAATACCATCGTTTAAGTTTAACATGACTCCAGAATGCATATTTAGTACTTCTATATTTCTACATTTGTGAGATTTAATCTAACATTTATGTATACTCTTCTTATGATAAAAATGTTTTGATAAAAAAAATAGAAATGTCAAACCATTAGTAATCTCCCTCTGGTTTTATTTGCCTTAGAGAACATTCTCTGTTTAGGTATTTCACACTATAATTAAGTATTCACACTATGACAAATCTTTGGCCTTATCTACAAATAGATTTCAGGGAACACCTAATTTTTCCAAGTGTTAAGGGAATTAGATAGGTAAGTAACATAGCTTGCTCTCTCTCTCCAGGTGTACATAATTGGTAGCATTAAAAAATGGCACAGCATGGTATCACTCATACATAGAATACAAAAAAGATGTTTTAATAAAATTTGACAGTAGAAGAGGTGTGGTGACCAGGCTCTAGGGAGTGTAGGAGGGAGGGAGGGGTGAGGAAAATTTGATCATTGGTTAGTAAGCTACAGTGACCTAGGAGCAAGAACTTCTCTTCTGTTATCACACAGTAGGATGGTTATAGATAGCAAGTCTATATTGTATACCTCAGCTATAAAAATGAATTTTAAATGCTTCTATGATGAAGAAATAACAAATGTTTCCAGAGACTATATAATTAATCTGATTTAAATATTATGCAAATACAGCTGCATCAAAACATCACAGAGTGCCCCGTCAATATGAACAATTTCATTGTTATGTGTAAATTTAAATTAGAGAAACAAAATATGGAAAAACAATGATAAGCTCCCTAAAACAGAAGAAAAAAAATAGAAGCCCTCATTATTTCCTAGACTTCTACATTTGGGAATGACTTGACATAGTGATACTTTGGACATTTTTCTTTTCTGTAGCATATTAAGAAGAATTATTTGCTGATCACCAGTGTGTCTTCATGCCTATTCAATCCTGAGCAGTGCCCAGTCATCAGCCTGTTATCCTGGTAAAAAATGAGTGCACAACATCAAATGTCTGCCAACATTTTCATGAAGTTTTAAATGTTTCTACTAGTTTTAGAAAATTTCCCCCCCAAAATAATTTCCTCTGAGAGGAATTCCATAAGATTCATATTACAAAGGAACTCAAGTTCACTGAAAACAATATGTGAAACTTTTAAGGTCTTTTCACAATATTTGAAGGTCTTGGGAACATTATATTAGTAGTTCGTGCATTTATTTGGCTTTCTTCTAACCAAATGGTGTCATTGCTGAGTATTTTAGAATCATTTAATAATTCTATTTATAAACATAAATTTTACATATTTATAAGAATTAAAGATGTGAGAGAACATCCAATAAATGTTTATGCATATAATTTAATGTATACATTAGTATCTTAATAAAATAATCTTAATAATATTTTTAAAAGTGTTGAGTAGCAGAGAAATGTTAAGTTCCAGAATATAAATAGGAGCTCAAGTTTATACACTACAAAACATTATCTATCAATTTAATCAGCATCCATAACTCTAAGATTCTATAAATCTTAAAAACAAGATTTATCATTAAATGACAATTATGTAATTACATCCTATAATTAAAAATTTGCATACAGTTGCAATGCTTGAAGATGCGTGGTATATTTTAGTATGTTTGTTCCCAGTGTTCAGAACATTAAAAACTTCCATATGTATTCGTGCATAAAACTACATAAATGAATTAAAATATAAAAATAATAAAATATAGGTGATAACTGTTTATTAATTTCTTATTAATTTTCTAAAATGTCATTATAGATGTAATTACAAATTTATGAATGGTAACAATTGCTTTGGATTGTTAAAAATAATTTCAGAGGTTTTGAGTAGTAGTAATAGCCTAGTAATGAATGCCTGTAATTCCTACATTTTGGAAGATTGAGGCTGGAAGATCTTAAAATTTTCTTCTGATCAGTTTAGTGAATTAATGCTACCCCATATCAAAATTTTAAAAAATAAATTAAAAATTACTGGGGATATAGTCTAGTGTTAAGATCCTGAGTTAGATCTCCAGTGCCACACATACAAAAAATAATTTTAGCTTTTTTATATCAAGCTACATATTCTATTTTTCTCAGAAATTCTATTTCTCATAATGAATTCTTCACAAATGCTGGCATATGGGGATATA
>NW_022900942.1:14073462-14095914 GCF_012274545.1 Fukomys damarensis
ATATAAATTAGAAACTATGCAAACAGAGATAATCAAACAGAAAACACATTTCAAAGGTAACATTGATTTCATCAAATTTATCTTTTCTAAGAATTATATTTTGGCATTTTATGGCCTATTATTATGCACTCAAAATTGCTAATCATTTGTGATTAATAAATACTTCATCTTAATTCCTTTTCATTGAATTTGTTTGCTTCTATAGAAATGTGGTAATACTAAAAAAAAATTTTTTTTTTTTGAGACAGGGTCCCACTATGTAGTTCATACTGACCTGGAACTCACTATGTAGCCCAGGCTTGTCTCAAACTCACAGTGAACCTCCTGCCTCAGCCTCCCGAGTGCTGGGATTACAGGCGTGCACCACTACGCCTGGCTAACAATTTTCAGTAAAGGCTGCCATATTGAATTTTCTGATAAAGATTGTAACATGGGCCAGGGTTTTAGCTCAGTGGTTTCACCACCTGCTTCACAGGCTCAAAGTCCCAAGTTCAATCCCCAGTACCAAGTGGGGGGGGGAAAGTGCAACAATATAAAGCAAAGAAACAATATATTTTATTGCCTTTTTTCTTTTTGGTTTCTTACTATTTTAAAATTATAAAATCAAATATTTCTCCTTTTAATGGAAAATGATAGATTTTGCCTTTTAAGCTTAAAACAAATGATTCAATTTATCTAATCAATTATAGTAGTTTTGTTTGAATTTTGTATTTTCCTGTATATGCTTTGAAAATTTCAATTTTTAAAATACACCCTATTTTTCAACCTTTTAAAAAAATTGGCTAGACAATTTAATTGGAAATGTAGGTATTAAAATATAAATTATGAAAAATTTTATTAAAGGGAAAACCCCGTTATTTAAGTGAATAAATATAACTCACTTGGCATCAGTTAAGCTGCTCTATTTGTAACATCGACAGGCTGCTTAGAATTTCATATTCCAAAGCAGAGAGGAATACAAGAGTTCTAATTCAAAGCATCAATCACTGAAAATGAACATAACCTAATGTCAGTGCTGAATCAGGCCATCAATTTATTGCTTTGTAAAAGCAATCAGCAAGCTATCAAGCAATAAAGAGTATGAGATAAGTGCTTCTTCTGAGACAGCACTACCACTGACAATGATTTACTGATGGGGAATAGCAACTATTTTCCAGCACATTATGCCTATTACTTGTTAAAAGCTCTGTACTATGCAACAGATGTGAAATATGCTTCTTATTATTATGGACCAATCTAGCTTGTTTAATAGCTTTGTATGCCACTTAGACTTGCTGTCTTATTTAATGAGGTTATGTTTGAACTCTTTCGCTTTCTTGAAGACTTTATGTAGAGAAGTACAGCTATGAACTGCTTTTTAGTCAATTTCGCAGACAGAGTGGTAACTCACCAGTGTCTTTCACAATGTCTTCTTACAGAGAGATCAAGGTGCCTGGAGCACCTTGTGATACTATTAAAATAGTGTCACTTCTGACTAAAAGACTAAATCTTTTACATTATGTTAACAAGATGTGATTGGTTGTTCATAGACATCTAATAGATGGTGTGTGCTTTTCTCCAAGTCTGTTTGCTTGTGATAAAAGGAACATATGTGGGATGTGTAGTGGAAAAGCCTATGGTCTCCACACCTCATTTGCACATAAAGAGGGTAGGTTTGACTCTATAGTACACTGGAATCTCTGACCCTTATCTACAATTTTCAGAATGTCTGAAACTAACAAACTTTTCATATATTTTTCTTTTTTTGCTGGAGAAAGAGGAGTCTAAGGAAATGATAAGCTAGCACCAAGTTAGCATCAGAAAAATGGCTGCATTTTTTTTTTCAGTAGGAACAAGAGTATCATTAAGATGTTAGAAAAGAATGTAAAATCTATAATATTGAAAATGACAGGTTGATTACAAATAATTTTGCTACACTCATTTATTGGCAAATTCAAGGACTTTGGTGCACTTTAATTTAAAGTTTCATTTAAGTCTTCTAGTTTAATACTTTAAAGATTATTAAAATACGTGTGTTGATGCATGTGTGTAATCCCAGCCATTTGACAGGCTGTGATAGGAAGATCTCATGTTTGAGAAAATCTAGCAGACTGCCTCAGTTAAAACATCTTTCTTTCACAGAAAAATTTAACTATTCATTGATGAATATCTTATAAGAATTTATTAGGGGCTTTGGTTTAAGTACACAGTCCATCCTTTGAGTAAGCACACGTCAGGTTAGTTATAATTTCTGCTATTATAATTGTTCTACCATTATTTTTCTTGTCTTACTATTTTCCTCAACTTTTCTAAATGTCTCAAAAATGCAAAGAGAAGAAATCATTTCTATTAAAGAATAACTTCATTTTATAATATTATAGATATATAGAGTTGAAGAATCTACTTTAAAAATTTTCATTAGAAAATACTTCTCTTAAATTCCTATTTCACAGTAACCATTATATATTTTGATCCTTATTTACACTCTCAGTTTCTCACTCTAGAGAAACTATTGGATATTTACACATGTGCCCCATTTTTTTCACTTGAGTATGTCCCTAATGTGCATAATTGCCTCTAGCTTCCTGTTCCTTATGGCTGAGTAGTGCGCCGTTTTATATATTAAAAAAATCACATCTTCTTTTCCAGTATCCAGTTGATGCACAACTGGGCTGTTTTCAAGTTTTAGCTATTACATATTGTGCTGCTATAAACATGGGTGCACATATATTGCTGTGGTACTAATTACACAGATGGTGCTAATCAAATTTTAATCCACAGGGCAAAAAGAAGGCTTTGTCCTGGATCCAGAGTAGCAAAGTGATTAATTATTAGCAATAACTTCAAAAAAGATACCATAAACTTATATGTTAGTCAAAATAGTTACATTAAATTGATCTGACAACTCCAAAACCTCAGTGGTTTGAAATGGACATGCATGCCATTTAAATGTCTGTCTATACAAAACAACTGAATTAATGCAATTCTGGCTATTAATAAAATACCTCAGTGAATTAGGAATAAAAGGATATTTCCTCCAATGATAAGGACACCTTTACAATCTTACAAGAAAATCATACCTAATAATAAATGCCATTCACCTGAAATCAGGAAGAAAGATAAAGACTCCCATTATCATATTCTGTTTAACATTGTATCCTCAAACAATTACCATGAAATAGTAATTATTTTTAAAAACACATCTAGATTAATATGTAATTTTTATTCATTGACAAACTATGTATTTGTATCAATTATATATGGAATATGTCTATGGATTATATAGAGAGTATACATATATATATATATATATATATATATATAGAGAGAGAGAGAGAGAGAGAGAGAGGGAGAGAGAGAGAGGAATGCCTATATAGGAATTTATAACAATATTAGTATGATAAAGAAGCAAACAGCAAAATTTTAGGCAAAGTAAGATAATAATCATTTTTCTTTTCATTAGCAAGAAAATTCAAAATTGAAATACATTATTGCCAGTAAGGACAGTATGAAAATGTAAAAATAGACGTGGATCTCCACGTGTTTACAAAATTGTGTGGGTTTAAAAAAAACAGAAAAAGTAATAAATGAAATGGAATACACTGTAATTCAAAAGACTCACTTCATAGAGATAGTTTTGTGCTTGCATCTCTTTTTTTTTTTTTTTTGTGGAGGGGTCCCGGTCTGGGGATTGAACTTGGGAACTTGAGCTTGCTAGGCAGGCAGCAGAACTACCCTGGCCCCCTCCTTTGTGAGAGAGTCCTTTCTTTCTGTGGTTTTTACTCTGCAGAACATTTTTGCCATTCTTTTAAGATTATGATACAGAGGATATATTAACTATTTCTATTATCTAGTTATTTTGTTACAAATTTTTGTTTTTTTCCACACAAGTAGGAAGAGTGATTTTTTACATTTTCCTTGTTGATATCCACTTCTATTAAATTAAAATAAAAATAATAAAAGGGAGATACAATGATTATAATCTTATAATCTACCCAAATTGGCTTAACATGAAATAGAAAATTGACTATTCCTAAACCGTTAAAATGTTTCTACAAAGGGGAAAATACATTCATACTGTAGGTTTGTATAGCTCGTATAATTTCAAAACTACAAAACAGCAACACAAAATATGCTAAATATTATATCTTCTCATTATTATGCTGAGATCCAACTATTCTGAGGAAGACTTACCAACATAAAAAGAGCAGTGTTTAATAGTGATCATTTAGCAGAAAGCCAGCACGTGGATAAAATAAAACATGCCAGCTCTTTCTTTCATATTCATTTATAATCATCAATACATTTTAATTATAAATATCAATGGCATTCATGGCGATAGTTCCATACATCATGCACTGAACCTATTTACCTTTCTTCTACTCCAATTCTCTCTCACCTTGTAGCGCCTACTGCAGTCCCTGTTCCCCTTAATTTTGTGCTGTCTCCTCTCTTGTCCTTCCCTTCTCTAGTGACCTGAATCCCATTTCTTACTTTTGTGAGGCTAATTTCTTAGTTCTCAGAAATGAGAGAAAACATGCAATATCTGTCTTTCTGTGTCTGTTTCACTCAACATAAATGCTCTCCACTCACACCCATGTTAGAACAGACTCAAAATGCTAAACACCAAGGAAATATACAACCTAACTTAAAAATGCGCTAATGAAGTCCACAGGTATTGCTCAAAAGAAGATACAGTGGGGCAGTGGATTTAGCTCAGTGGTTCCTGCATTGTAAGCACAAGGACTGGAGTCTGATCCCCATCCCTGGTACAAAGAAAAAGAAAAAAAAGACATAGTAATAGCCAACAAATACTGCGGATAGGCCCGGGAATTAGTACAGTCACTAGGCAAAATAGTACAGAGATGCCATAAAATGATAAAAATAAAACTACCACATGACCTGGTAGTTCCACTATTGGATATACTCTTTTTTAATTATTCATTAAGTTTATTGGTACATTTTAGATATGCATTATGATCACATTCATCATTGGGGGTTTGTACCTGTGTATGATACATCTTGGTTCTTGTTTTTTCCCCATTGCCTTTACTTCCCTTCCACCCTCCGCTCTTCCCTAAATAAGAAGAAAAAGTCCAAAGGAGAAGGGGAGGTAGGTAAAGGGGGAAGGAGAAAGGAAAAAAGAGGAATAAAAATATTGGAATATATGATATACTCTTAAAAGAGAGGAACTTTTACAGCAAGAAGGTACGTGTATTGTAGTCCTTTTTGGAAAGCTCTTTCTCACTTCCCTGCCTGACTGGCATCCTTACCTCTTTAGGCAAGGATTTGAAGGTTTTTTGCTTATGCTTTAACTGACACGCAAAAATTATATCTATTATATATATATATTATTGTTATTATTATATATTTATTATATTATATTTCGTGTACTTTGGGTACTATTTAATTCAGAGTAATCATATCTCTTATCAAACATTTATTATTTCTGCACGGTCAAAGAATTCAAAATCTTGGGATTTTTAACATATGCATATACACGATAATTGCTTTCTATAGTCATACTGCTGGAGCGTAGCTCACCACAATGTATTTCTACCACTAACTATAAATTAGTATTCATTGACTAATCTCCCAACTCTGCCTTGCCCAAATTCTTCGGTCTTTGGTTTTATTTTGATACTATATTTTTTAATTATACTTTTTCAATTTTAAAATTTTAATTCATTTAAATAGGTAAAGGGTAAAGGGGGAAGGAGAAAGGAAAAAAGAGGAATAAAAATATTGCAATATATGATATACTCTTAAAAGAGAGGAACTTTTACAGCAAGAAGGTACGTGTATTGTAGTCCTTTTTGGAAAGCTCTTTCTCACTTCCCTGCCTGACTGGCATCCTTACCTCTTTAGGCAAGGATTTGAAGGTTTTTTGCTTATGCTTTAACTGACACGCAAAAATTATATCTATTATATATATATATTATTGTTATTATTATATATTTATTATATTATATTTCGTGTACTTTGGGTACTATTTAATTCAGAGTAATCATATCTCTTATCAAACATTTATTATTTCTGCATGGTCAAAGAATTCAAAATCTTGGGATTTTTAACATATGCATATACACGATAATTGCTTTCTATAGTCATACTGCTGGAGCGTAGCTCACCACAATGTATTTCTACCACTAACTATAAATTAGTATTCATTGACTAATCTCCCATCTCTGCCTTGCCCAAATTCTTCGGTCTTTGGTTTTATTTTGATACTATATTTTTTAATTATACTTTTTCAATTTTAAAATTTTAATTCATTTAAAACATTATTGAAATTGTACCATTAATGGTGTACTTTGTGAGAATCTAATATATGTGTACAATGTGTAATTACCAAATCAATGTAGTTAATGTAGTATTTTTATTTTTATTTTTGGCAGCACGGATACTGGGATTGAATCCAGGGCCTTACACATACTAAGTAAGCACTCTACCACTGACTAGTGAGTTGCAACTCCAACCCTTCATTGATTTTCATTTTGAGACAGGATCTTTTTAAGTAGACCAGGCTGGGTTCCAATTTTTGCTCACTCTGGTGCAACCTACCAAGTAGCTGATTTTATAGGTGTGCACCACCACTCTGAAAATCTGTAATTTATTCTTAATAAGGCCTTTGCTGAATTTCTTTAGAATATCTAATATCTTATCCCTCACTTCCCTCCTTAATATATGTAGCATCTGATTTTCAATTCCTATCTTATAGTCTTCTGGAGCACTTACAATATGGGGAACATTATATTAATTAATCTAATTTTCTTCCTCTCCTATGTTCACACAACCCTTATTTATCTCTTTATTCTCCATCAAGCATCTTTTCAGTGTCCAAACAGCCTCTGGATCTGGACCTTGTGACACTGACTCTGCTAACCTAGCTCCAGTCATCCTTCTGGGTCCATACCGTCAAGAGTAAACACCTTTGAACTATGTTCGCATCATTCAATATTCCTGCATCTTCTTGTCATTATTATAATTTCTTTTAGTTTGAGGGATGGGTTGAGGGATACTCCTGGATAATTTTTCCTTTGAAATTAATGTACAAAGTGATACTTGAAAATAGAAAATAACATATTTTTACTTAGTTATATGTGCAAAGAAATGAACTATAGAAGTCGAAGGACGGCTCTTCGGTAAATTTTTCTAAAGCACTACAGGGTGATAAGATAATACTTACGGGCAATGCCCTTGATTTCTTCATCATTTGTTGGAATCAGCACCATTCCCTCTCTGCGGTCAACACCTATCAATATCAATTGTGGTTCCAATTTTAGCTTATACTCCTGTTAGTGGTGAGCAAGTGCCAGAAGCAGATGCTGCCAATCCAGCTTCTATAGATATAAATGTCTGTGGCTTTCTTTTCTATAACGTTTTTTCCTCTTCTTTGTGATATCTAAGTACCATGGCAGTAAATTGCCTGCTGTCATTTTTTTTTCAACTAAATCTCAATTGCAGTTGAGGCTCTGTATTGAATTTGATGTTGAAGCACCTGCAAAGAGAGTGTTCATTACTTGCCTCTAACTTTCTTTCTCAGGCCATCATGACAGAGAAATTAACTCCAGAATCCTTTTAAAAGTAATAAATGGGCACCATATGATTCTGTCTGAACTATGAAATTATCTGACAGAAAGGCTTCAGAGTAAGAATGAAATTCTAATAGTAAAATAGTTAAAGCGTACATACTTTACTATTAAATCTTTATGTGCCATGGCTAAACTGATGGGTGTGAATATCTGTAAATAATTTCTGTACCAATATCTGGGTTTAAAAAGGTCTGTTTCTGAATATGCAAGACTTAGCCATTTGAAAAGCCACTGGCTTTTATCAAATGCTTAAGAATGAATTTGATGAGTATAGTATGAAAACAGGCTTTACAGCACATTAAGAGTTCAAAGATTCTATATGGAGAAAAAGGCTTGTCTGATTGATTAGTTTTCCAAGGATCTTGGGGCAGCCCACAGAAATTTCTTTTATTATTTTGTCAAGGTGAAACTGTTAAATAATGACTTTATCTCATTGTGTACAATGTGATTGTTTAAACATTAAATTACAAGACCGCAAAAGATAACAGCTATTTACTCTTCCATTCTGGTGCCTGTTCATTTTTCTATTATTTTAGTTCAGATCTTTGAGTCCAGGTGAAGAGCATACACTTCCTAACCTAGCATCAGAAAATGAACTCTGAAAACAAGTCCTTTTTGCCCTCTTACCAGAGATTTCTCTTCAGTTTACAAACGTCTATAAGTAAAAATAACAGCTCACAATGTACACAATATAAGGACAAGATATAGTAAGAATAGAATGCTTTCTAAAACAAGGAAAAGCGAGCTCTGAAAGTTTATGTTCAAGTTGCAGTAACAAAAAAAGAAACCTAGGCAGAAGGAGTAAGAAAGATCATTTCATATGTAGCATAGCAAGAGCATATTCTAAAAAAAAAAGGAAAAATAGCCCAGATAATGTTCAGGAAGTAGAAGGCCACAATGCTCTGGGATGAGCACAGTTCAACCTTAGAGGGTTCTCGGAAGGAGAGAAGTGTAGAGTTGTTGGCACAAAGTGAACACAAGCTCAGACAGTGCTGAGAAGTGGAATCCAAGACAGACAGAGTACAGTGAGTTTGAGTTTATTTGAAGAATCAGAGCCTGCATTATTTATTTTCTTATAGTATTCCAGTTAATATTAAAGTCTAAAGAATATAAAGTTTGTGATATTATCTAGTGTGTTTATCTACTTTTCCTTTTCTTGCCCCCTTTCAAAATGAAAAAATTGAAAAGAAAATATTGAATTATGTGAATTTTCTCTGTCCCAATTGTGACCTAATTTAATAATGGCATTATTGTATGATTTTCTGATTCTTGATCTCCCAAAGTGGTGTGGGGATAAGGATCAATTACTATTGTGACATCTTTGAGAGAATGATACTCCACTATCTTCTCCTACTATAATTGATCATGGTAACAACTGTAATATATGGATTTTCCTCTGCTATTCAATATTATTTCCCAGTATTTATAGAATAGCATTGTATTTATCAATCATTTATTTGACTACTGTAATCTAATTTGGTACTTGTGTTATCTTCATTATGTCTTTTGGATGATGGGGGAGAAATTTAGAATCTTGCTCAACATTCCTATCTTACAATGGACTCTTGAACCAAAATCAATTTTAAAAATCAGGTTCCTTGCAATTATTTCCATATTCAAAAGTATTAAATTAGTATTTTATCAAGAAAATGCTGAAAATCTATGTTGCCATAAAACTTTTTAATTACATTTTATTTTATAGAAAGGGCATCTTTGTGCCATTAAGTTTACTGGTACAGTGTAGGTGTACATTATGATCACATTCAACATTGGAATCTGTACCTGAACATGATGTATGTTGGTTCTTGCTTTTCCCACATTCCCCTTCCTTTCCTTCCACTCCTCTCCTTGAAAGGGGCTTCATTGGTAAAATGTTTTAGGGTATTGGCAGAGTATGAAACAAATATAACAAGTAAGGTAAGAAAATAATTGTTATTTAAGCAAAAAGGATGTAACTAGAAAAAATTTATACAAGGTAAATGATTATTTTCTTGGACTTCATGAACCAGGGCACATTAATAAGGGGTTGATGTTTACATCTCATCATTTCCTACGATCCCTTATTTCTGTCTTGTGTCCCCTAAATAACTACAAAAGCAACATACTAAATTCTAGTTTTAGTAAGCCATGGGACCTATGAATGGATTTTCTAGGTCGAGGAGTTCCTTGGGACACCCAATGGGTAAATGTCTGCTCCAGATTGACCCAAGGTGGGGAAGATTGAGACTTCTCAGGAGCCGGAATGTCTCGAAGACAAGATGTTTTGCCAGCTGAGGCAGAGATGGACCCCAGCTCCTGAGGGGACAATCAGATAAAAGTTAATTATTCAGCCCAACTGTCATCATGCCTTGTTACCTAAAACAAACATCTGCACTCTGAGAACTCAATGTTTTTTATTGTTCCTCGGTAATTCTGGGGCTTTGAGTCAGGTTGGGTCTTCACTCCATTCTGAAGTCCCCTGGCCCCCTAATAATGGTCTTCAGTGTCTTCATTCACCTATCTAACAGCGTGTGCTGACCGGAATGCAACAGTAGTTACATATAGAGATCAGGAATCCAATGGTAAAATATATATATATATATATATATATATATATATATAGCACAGCTTTTTACATCTTGGTGATAGAGCCAGAGACTTGTAGAATGGATGCGTCATGATTTGCACCTATGCATAGTGATTATATAGGAAGAAAACAAAAGAACAGACTTTATGGACATTTACCTTGGGTTTTATTCATCTGACTTAAGGTTTTTGAAAGACAAATTATTCTTTAAGGTTTTTGAAAGAGCGAAGACAAATTATTCCTTATTCCTAAATATTAGTCTCATATTCAGTGTCCCACATTTACTATTTGAGTGATTTTAACACTTTTTTCAGTTGCTTAGGTTCCACAAGGATCATCAAATATCAAAAGTAGAGATAGTTTTTTGTTGTTGTTATTTTGTTTGTTTGTTTGTTTTGGTACCAGGGCTCAAACTTGGGTTTTTGTGTTTGCAAGCCAGGCAGAGGAACCAGCCTAGAAACAGAAGTTTTTGTTTCTCTATCCAGATAGAAGATGAGACCTCTGAGAAAATTTAACATAATTTGTGTTTATTCATCAGCTTTAGTAAATTCTGCCTTCTAATAACCATGAATTTAGTTTTCTTCTTTCAACATTCTATGAATATAATAGTTGCCGAATATTTAAATTTTAAAAGCAAAGTATTTTCAATAAGGCAAGAAACTAATCAGGATACTACAAATGTTTGAATGTTAAACATATATATGAATATAAGACAGGGCTTATTAGATTGGCTTACGCTTACACACGTTCAGAGACTGGATAATCCCATGATAGTAGGCTGAAGAACTGGGAAAAGCAGAAGCTATCCACTTTACAAAATGAAAAGCTTCAGAATATGGAGGACCAGTGGTGCAACCTCAGTCCAAGGCTGAAAGTCTACAGGCCCCCTGAAGAGTCACTAGTACAGCCTAGTGTTCAAAGGCTGAAGAATCTGGCAATTAATGTTTATGGGTGATGGCAGTGTCCAAAGAAAGCACCTCGTAAAAAGAGTCTAATTTGCAAAAGCATGTGTACACCTGCCTTTTTCTGTTTTTGCTTTGATCTGGAGTTCTTCGCCTATATATTGTGCTCTCCACATTCAAGGTGGGTTTTTCCCACTCAGTTTTCTGACCCAAATGCTAATTGTATTTGTAAATACCACCACAGACACCAAGAACTGTGGTTTATTAAAATGTTCTAGTCACACATATACCAATGTGATTGTTTTTATCAATTTGACCAGATTAAAAAAGATATTCATCCAGATTAATTGGACCAAGAGGTGATATAGTCAGGGGCAGATAAATCTGTTGATGTTGTAGCTCAATGAAATATTAGGATACCGAGCCCAGTTGATTTTAGGTCACTCGAGCATACCTTTGGAAGGTGCATGTCTCTTTAGGTCTTTTCTCTATGCTCTGTGTTCAGCAGCCAGGAAGTAAAGAGCTTTGTTGCACTATGCCCTTCCACCATGGTGTTTTTTCTTTGGAGCTAGCCCAACCTGGACAGAAACCACTGAGACAGTGAGTTAGTTAAACCTCTCCTGTAAGTACCAGATGTTGGAGAGTTTGTACCAGTAATGGAGAAGTTGTCTAATACAGAATCTGTACAAGAGAAGAAGGGCCTTTTCTATAATTGTATCTAACCACATGGTTCCAAAGCCAGTGCAAATTGTTTTTGGGAAGCATTTGGGAATATTTGGGGACATGGACCAGAAAACCCCTGAAACAGCAAAATCTGCTGGGCAATTCTTGTCTGAAGGCATCTCAAGGATCAGAAAGACCTCACCAAACACAAGGTGAAAGGTAAAGAAACTAAAATTTTTATTTGGGTTTCCTATTTGAAAAGGGCTGTCTAGGACCCTTCACTATGTTAAGGTATTCAGGTGTGCAGAGGCCACTGATGTCATACACCAAAATAATGGCAGACTTTGGCATAATCAACATGATGTTGATTTACAAGCATACAGAATGTAATGCTGTGGGGGTCATAGATTTCTTCAAAAGGGAAGCATAGGATCCCCCACAGATGGGTTTACGAAGCTTTGGAAATGAAATCATGGGTTCACTGATGGCCTCAGAAAGCCAAAATGTCAGGAAACTGAGGAGAACTGCAGGTTGCAAAGGGAGCTAGCCTGAGGAAAAGCCATGAAGGCTGCAAACAGCAAGAATATATAAGGGAGGAGCCACCCATGCTCTCTGAAATTTACATCTTACCACCATGTACAGGTTGCAATGGAATTGAGGGCTTAATATTTTCCATGGTATGGTTTAGTCTTTCTTTGGTGTAAAATGTTAGTGAAATAAATCAGACAATATAAGCTTAAATATCATGCGATGTCTCTCATTTAAGTAAGGCAAAATACAAAGAGTGAAATAAAGAATGGATGGAAGTCAGGGGACAGACACTTGGCAAATGGGAAGAGGTCCAGCAGACTGAGGATGAGGAAAGGGGAGAAGAAAGGCAGCAAGAAGAATTCACATACTTAATGTACAGGAACCTACTAACCCAAGTGTAAGCAAACGTTACGTGTCATAAACATGAGCTAAGAATAATAACAACAATGATAATGAAGGGACAGGGGATTTAGAGACAGAGGGAAGGAGGTGAACGGGAAGGGGAAGCTGTTATATACAAATACTTGCTCATCAAGATGAAAGCCAAATGTGTGTCCTGCAAATATGTACTACTAAAATGAAAATGAAAATTAAGAAAAATAAACAGAAACACTTCATAAACTTTATGGACTAAAAGACTATTTAAGGAAAATAATTCTCCCCGGAAAAAAATAAAGATATTCATTTCTGACACAAATTTCTATTTAATGAGTTTAAATGTAACAAAACCCAAAATAATTTATTATTTTCAAGAATATATTTTTCAAAAGCATGGAACATGAAAAATCAATTACTTTATTTAATATTTGAAAATAATTTGTAAATAAATTATAGTATGATTTGAAGCATGATGTAAAGATTTGAAAATAAATTATGGCCTGCCATGTGTTAAACAATGTGCATTTAAATAAAAAATAACAGACCAAAATTTTTATTTTGAAATAAAATGATACAAAATAAGTATTTCCTTAAGATGAAAATACACACTTTTTTTTGTTCTGAGTTGCTACCACAGTTTTGTTTAAACACGTTACAGATTAATGAATCCTTCTTATTTTATACCAGACATCTCTGTAAATGAAAGTACAGTTTTGCTATGGAGACTAAATTAGAGTTTATTTAGATTCCTCTTGGCTTCCAAATATATTGAAGTATTTTTTTATTTTACATGATCATCATTGAAGAGTGTTAATGTATCAATGAGAATTTTCTATAATAAATTCGCAATATTGTCAATGTATCATAGACTGATTTTCCTTTCTTAAAATTGTACATATTTTGATATTTCTATAAAAATACCTCTTATAATTTATTGTAGATATATTGTCTCATATTTTAAGAAAAAAGAGGTTAGCATACATGCCCCTACTTACTGGTTTCTGAATAAAATGATTTAATAAGCTGATCTAACTTTTGAGTCATAGATAGAAACAGACATAAAATTTATATGAATATAGAGATATATTTCTTTGTCTATATAAATAGCCATTACCACCCCTGTATACATAGAGGGAGGTCTACCTGTAGAAACAGGAAAAAAAATTCATAACAAGCACACAAGATAAATTATACTTTTCATGAAATTGGAGATATATAAATATTTTCTTTACATTTATAAATTTGCTTTCCTTTGTGAAAAATATTTTCCATTAGTTTAATTGTTGTTCACATGAAGTGATTTAAAAATTGAAATTTTATTGGCTCATGCAATTTTAAAGCTAAGTTCAATGTTAAAACAGTAGAGAAATTCTTGGGACCTTAAAGATTATTTCTGAAATAACATTTTCAGGAGAGGCACTAGTTAAGAGTTAACTCGACAAAGCTACTTGTAAAATATCCATCATCTCTATCCTTTCAAATATTTAAAATTAGTTTTGTGGCTTCAAAAGCCTATAACATATATGCATAAGAATCAAGACAAAATAAGATGTTAGTACAAAATTGAAATAAATTTTGTTTTGTTGTGTTGTGTTTTTTGAGACAGGGTCTCACTATATAGTTGAGACTGACCTGGAACTCACTATGTAGCCCATGCTGGTCTCAAACTCACAGCAATTCTCCTGCCTCAGCCTCCCGAGTGCTGGGATTATAGGTGTGTAACACCACACCTGGCTGAAATAAATTTTAAAAGAAAAAGACAGGTAGTAGCATAACTTGAAAATAAAGACAATGAAAACTTGCCTTATGAATTATTTCATTTTATAACTGTGTTTCTTTAGTGAGGGAAATTTTGAATTAAATGTGGAAAGGCATATGAACAAAACTGTACTAAAATCACATTAAAAATATGTCTAAAAATGAAAACATAGAATAGCTTATCTGTGCAAAAGTGAAAGATACTAATGTCATTAATCTGTATCCTCATGAAACAGGCCAATGTTTAAATGTGATTATAAATTTCTTCATGTTAAATATTGACTGCAGTTTTACATAATCAGATTTTGTTATTTTTTTTCTGGGCCTTTTAATTCCTGTATATGTAGAATTGTATTTGTGTGTTTGAGAAGTGGGAAAGATTAGAGATGGGCAATAAACAGAAATAAAAGTGAGGTACTCTAAAATCTAAATAAAATATTCAAATATTTAGCCAAACTATAAGTAGTTTGCACCATTTTAGAAAACATTCTCAATATTCTTTCTTTACAAATTAATGTACACTTTTTCAAGACCTACACTTTCAATTTACTGCTGCATGTATCAGATTTAGTTCCTTCCCCTCTGCCCTCGACTCAGTCGCATTTTAACGTATTTTAGTTTCATCCACATTTCTTGATGTTCTGGTTTCATCCATATTAGATTTTCTTCATTTACTTCTTAACACTTGATTTTTTTTTTAGTTCTTTAAGAATATTTGTAAACTTTAAGTTATTTATCTACCATCAATCAATTAAACATTTTTAACTTGTGTATCAGTGATTATAGCACTAAACTTTTGATTGTTTTATTCTTCCTTTATGATTCCTATATTTTAATTTTTATTCAAGACATTGCCTAATATTTATCTCAGTACCACCTTTAGAACCCAGTTAAGTTTCACAGCAAAGTAATCGCTGTGTAGAAGCCAATGACCATAGTTAGCACTGTCCTTCATTCTTTTCATATATTGAATTCCTATATATTTTTCATGTGTTTTGGTGTATCTTCAATGGCTTTATCAGTAACTAAATGAAGAAAACGTTTTTCAAATGATTCTTAATATTTAAATATTCTTGCACTTCTGTGTCTCTTCTTAGGTAAAACTTTTATCATCAACTCATCAAGTTGTCACTGCCAAATCCAATTTATACTCAGGAAAGTGGCTTCAAATGATTTTTTCCCAACTTGGCTTCAGTAGACATGGAGAAACAACACAGGATATTTTCTGTATATGTTTTTACAGGAGTGCACTAAGCATTTTAATGTTAAAAGCCAACTAGGTGCTTGATCTTAACTTTATCCTTAGATCATGTATGTAATGACAACAAAATAGACTTCAACTGCCATGAACGTGTGAATGATCTGCTCTTATGCTAGAGCACTGAGAAACACTGTATACTATGTCCTGCTGTCATCATTTAGATAATGCAACACCCCCAAATCATAGATAATTTCTATTATCCTTTACAATTGTATTAATAACCCCCGCTCACACAGACACTCAATTTCCCTTTTATGTCTTGTATAGACTACTATAACATTCATTTTCATACCTGTGTGTATCCTCAGATACTATTAAGTTTTTCATATTTTTAACCAATCTTTCCTTAAGTGGCATATACTTATATACATATTTTTCATGTCTTCATCCCAATGTATTTCTAGATACCCAATGGATTCATTTGATATTCCATTATATGGTTTTCCTTTTTCTATTATTCTTAGTAATAAATACTGATTTACATATTTTATGGAGAAATCTTAATATTTTCAAACATATTTGGTGTTTTTAAAGAACTACAAAAGGAAATGGAAAATGTTTTCACTCAGATCCCATTCTTTTATCTTTAAAATACGTTTCAGGGAAGTAGAGGATTTGACTTTTGGTTTGGACTATGTACTACTTTGTACTCCAGTGCTTTGAAAGGTTATCATACCTCTTTTAGATACTAAATTAGCAACAAAGACAGACATATCAATAATCCTTGATAATTTTTAAAAAGTCTAACTAAGCATAGATGTGAAAAGCTAAGCCTTCACTTTTGAAGAAAAAATTATTCAGACCATCATCTGTAGAAGACATCAATGGTACTTATCACAATTATACCTGGGGTTAAAAAAAAATCAAGAAGTACTTGAAATCCTAGTCTAATTTTTTTTCTTTAATTGCCCAGTAGCCAACAGAATAAATTGATTCCATCATAAAATGTAATTTAACATTTTTTATTTTAATTGATTTTAATATTGTAAGCATCTTAACTGGTTCATTGCTCCCGGTGGCATTAGAATGGTATATCTCAATGAGAGCTGTTATTATATTAAAATAGTATATCAATATACCTTGCATTAAGAAGCAAGGGCCTTAGAGAATCTATGAATCAAAGAGGAAAGAAAAATGATTGCTGAACTCCCACTTTCCTAAAACAAATACATTAATGGAAAAAAAAAACATCATAAAAGTTTCCTTTTGTGCTGAGGGATACATAAAACAAAAGTGCATAGCACAGTAAATATTTCCCTTCCACATATTGATATAAAGCATTAAAAGTTTTCTCTGGGGCAGGAAACAACTGGTTACAACCAAATGAATAAAGTATGTGGGTTAAAAAATAGCTCTGACCTTGTTTATGGCAATCTTTCCCTCCATAAATGAAGACGGTAACTATTGTTCCTACCTTTCTCACAGGAATATAGACAGCTCCAATTTATGACCTGCTTAAACTCCAAATCTGTATTTAAAGAAATCTATAAACCTCTGACTTCAGTAATGTTTATGCAGGAGAGAAAAAACAGGAAAGGAAAGGAAAGGAAAGGAAAGGAAAGGAAAGGAAAGGAAAGGAAAGGAAAGGAAAGGAAAGGAAAGGAAAGGAAAGGAAAGGAAAGGAAAGGAAAGGAAAGGAAAGAAGGAAGGAAGGAAGGAAGGAAAGAAAGAAAGAAAGAAAGAAAGAAAGAAAGAAAGAAAGAAAGAAAGAAAGAAAGAAAGAAAGAAAGAAATCTTGAAGAAGAAAGGAATAGAAAGAAAAAAGGAAAAGGAAAGGGGAGGAAGAGAAAGAAACCCTTAATATTAAGCAGCCTCTAAAACTGATTTGATCTATTGTGCCTACCGTAATGATAATACTACTTACATGTAATGTTTACTTTGATCCACTGACATACTATTTATGAGAAAAAACATGAATTGATTTGGTTTCATGCCCATAAAGGGTGTCTCTAGCATCACTCATATTAACTGTTTCTGCTGTCGTGAATTGGAGGTGGGTTTCTCACCATCAGGCTAAATCTCCGTACAGAAAGTGTGTATGTGCCAGGGATTTGGTTCAGTGGTGCCGCCGCCTACCTCTCAACAGCAAGGTCTTGAGTTCAATCCCCAGTACCAAAAAAGAAACAAACAAACAAACAAAGAAGATGTGTATGCCTCAAGAATTATTGAGAACATATTTTAAGAAAATAATATTTTCCTGTACTTTAATGCTCATGATTGACATAAGCATTCTGGGGAGAAGACAGTGGCACCCTGGATATAAACTTGTCAAAGCATAACATGTGCAGGATGGGCTTTCTACATACAAAGTATTGGCATATTTAATGCTTTGTCAATATGTGGAAGGGAAATACCTGTCACAGTGCTTCGACAAACAATTGTGAGACAATACACTCAATATAACTAATATCTAACTATAACTTTCAACTTTTCATTTATGTCTGGAAGGTACTTATTTGTATTTTTACATAATAGGTAAATGAGGAAGCACATTGTTTTTCACTAATAGAAGGGCTCTTCATTTCAGAAGCACAGACAGGGGTATTTTTCACCAAACATTGTGAATCCAGAAACGGGAGGCTCAATGGGGAGCAAGTTCATTGCTCACTTACACAGCAGAGTTACACTTGTGTTATTCAAGTTTGCACTTTCATTGCAGAAACTGCACTAGAATTTGTAAATTATATTCTGTAATATATTGTAATCATAATGTGTCCTTATTTAAACACATTGTAAATTTCTATCTTTTTAATGGAAGAATTATTCTAAACTATTTATTAGTGATTTTGCAAGTTATAAGCTCTCAACTATACCATAAAACTGAAGAGAACCCTTTTTTATTAGTGGCCAAGCCATCATTATAGTAATTATTATCATACGATAAAGTATAGACAATCCATTTCAAAATAAAGCCAGGAATTGGGCAAAAGCCAATATCTAAGAATGAGTCAATCATCAAAGTTAGCAGTAGACGATACAATTACCCTTTTCATCCATAAGAAAGATAATAGAACCTACGATATGCAATGTTCAACTAAAACAAAAATGACTAGGTTGAAAGCCAGGACTGGACGAGCAAACAAAAGAAAAAGAAAATGCCATGAGAAAATACAAATAATTCAACTAATTTCCATTTGAAGCTGTCCTGATGAACCTGGACCCTATACATTTATTTTAGTTATCTACTGGCTACAAATACACTTGAATGTATTTCTATTTTTATAAGTAGTTCTACTCTAAGCCTGGAAATTATTCTGTTTTAACTTGTACTTCTTAAAAGTCTTAAAAGTTACTCAGATAATTGTCATATCTTTAGAGTCCAATTTTGGGTGGAATAAAGCCCTATGTATGAAAATGCATTTTATTCTTCTCATCTTCCTCATTTGTGTCTACTTTGTATGTATTGTCATATCCTACATTACTATTCTCATACCATACATAAAAATATAAGTTAACTATTGATATTTTTGAAATGTTTTATCTTTTATAGTCTCCATGGCTAAACCCAAAATATTCCATCAATTTGAAGTGTCTTCCTATTTCTTTTTAAATAAAACCCATGAATCAGAACAATAACTTCTTATATGAAAACTACATCTAGATTTGTCTCTTATTTGCTATCTTTAACACAATTTACTAGATGTCAGTATATGTGTACCATTTTATATGTCTATTCAAAGCTTAAGCTCTTAATAGTTTCCTTGAGTTATTTGACTCTATGGAACAAATATACAATAATTAAATTATTCTTGCAAAATATTTATAAATAAAGGACTTAATATTTTAAATGAATAAAAACTAATTTTCAAATAATTGTGATAGAACATCTGAAGGAAGTCAGTCATATAAATTTACTTTATGAAAGGTAAAATTTAAAGTTCAATTTAGATAACTCAGAAATGTTATAGGAATAGGTGTAGATAAAATATATTTTTATTTTTACTGAATTAAATTGTTCTTATCAAATCCAATATCTATTTTTATGTGTAATCCAAGTAAGCTAACAAGAACAGCTTTATCTTGTTGATATGAGGAAGAATCAATAAGAATGAAGGATTTAAACCATTTCTTCTAGGTTATATAATTATGATCTGACACAGAAATAACTTAAAAGTCTATTGCCATTTAGTGTACAATTTTAGTCTTTGACTTTTTATGACTTCTAAGCTGAATTTCTCATGTACTTAAAAGTTAAAGATTTTGAGCCAAAGGGCAAACAATATATTACTTCTATTTTCCAGGAATTCTGTGTTGCAAGATTTTCTTCTGATTTTACGTTTCCTAAAGTTACATATTTTAACTGCATATTTAACTAATGAAAATAATTAAGATACCACTGAAGAGTAAATACATATTTTAATATTCCCAATAATAATTATTCTTCATCATTTCAGCATAAATCTGATTAAAGCATATAGACATGTTAACTAAATGTTTATTTTAATTTCAGATCATTTCAGACCCTCAGGTAAATTCCTGTCTTTTTCTTTCAAGTGGATGAAAACATCAATGAAATATAATCTACATTTCATTTATAATATATTCAAAATTATTCACCAGATCACACAATATTATCATAGAAATGCACTGACATAAGCATTTGTAATATAATTTCATCAGCATTTCTACATGTGGCAGTACAAGTTAAAGAGAACTTTATCCACTTGCCTTCCTCTTAGAATGATGTGCATATTTAGAAGACTTTCCCAAGCACCTTACCAAACTGTTCATCTCTGCAGCCTGAATAAAAAAGTGACCACAAGAAATTAATAAAAATAGCATGTCTTATTACTAGAAGTTCATGTCATCAAATCAGTTTTAGTGTATAATAATGATAAACTGCTATGAGCTAGACTTGATGATGTCAGGTACAATTTCAATGTTGAATGCTCCTCAAAGATCCATGTGTTAAAAGGTTTGTTCAGCTGGGAAACTGTTGTGAGTTGTGGGAGCCTATAGGAGGATCCCTGGGAAGGATCCTTAAATTACCGGGCACTGTTATCAGGGGATTATGGAGTCTCTTCCTGTCTCCTTTTCTGCTTCCTGTCTCATGGATAGCTGAGTCATAGGCCCCTTCATGATGAACCTTGCCAGAAGTTCAGAGCTGGAGCCACTCAATCTTGGACTGAAACCTTATAGTAATGAAATGCTGAGTAAATCAGCACCTAATAACAATACCATACTACATCTGGTTAATAATTGCTTTCATATAGAGGATTCCTAAATAAAAGCAAGAAAAAGTTGTTTTTCATTGTATTTTTCTTTACTGTGGTAGACCTTTTTTGCAATCACAAAAAAAGGCCAGAAACTAAAACTTTTACTCTTTCAGAGTAGAGTGCTTTCAGAACTACTAAGGTATTATCATCCAAAAGATTGTCTTTCAAATTGAGCAGTAAATGCATATAGATTCACACTTATATTGAGACACAAAAGAAATAAATAAGGAAAACATCTTTTCCTTTCTGTGCATCATTTTTTTAAAAGAATAACAGGGCTCTCCTCTGAGTCTCTAATATTCTTCTTTCTTTTTCTTAAGTAAAAATAAAATTACCTTTTGTGCCTTCAGCCAAATCAGGCTACAAACCTAAACAAAGTCCCTCACTGAAAATAGAAGGCACATTAGTGTTGGGTCAGGCTTTCTGTATTTTGGGAAGAGCCATAAGGGCGGTATTACTGGCAGAAGTGAAATATGCTGGGTCAATAGCTTCCAAAGTGAGGAGCACACACTGCAGAGCTCCACGATGAGTCCCTGGCTGTCACTGAGAGGAAACTGTCATGAGTAGCTCCATGTGAAACATTAAACCTGAAAGTAAATGGGATGAAGAGTACAAATCATTGGCAAAATAAAGTATGACATGTTGGAAGCCTGTGATTCTATCGTATTTAAGTGTGAAGCTCAGTTAATGAGGGCACTTATATATTTCATGTCATATGAGGCTATAGATGATAAATAAACTTAAATTTATTTTCGATACTATCATATATATAGTTAATTGTCAAATATTAACTATTGATTATTACTCACTCAGATATTATATCAATAATAGTGTTTCTACACAGATAAAAATTTCATAAGCTTGCAAAGCTGAGCTTTGGTATACAAGAGGTGTATTTTGTCTGTAGTCAGTCTTATAAAACTGGCAATATATGTCATGGAAAATCTCAGTGTAGGTGATCTCACTATTATTTTAAGTTTAAATTAAAATAGTATAAAAAAGACTGTGTTGAAAATTAATTTATAAATTTTATTTTCCAAGTGCTTGAGGGCAAGGCATTTACTCTTTATGATCCTCAGTAGCGGGACTAGCAATGTGGAGACCAGGCAAGGTAACATACGTTTAAAGACTTTTTTTTCTGTAATCCTCAATAGAAATACATCATAACTGGCGAAGCTTTATACTGACTGATTAATAAAAAAGAAATTGAAGGAAATATCTTTTCTTTCTAATGTGGCTTATGTTGTCATGTAAGAAAGGTATTACAGTGCAACTTATTGTCAAAAAGGGGAGCAAATTGTAAGTGCTTGTTTTATCCTAGTTTTATATGTCAATTCAAACAATAATTGTAATGGGTTGAAAAAGTTGGAAACAACAAGCAAACTACAACAAAACAACCTCCTGATGCTAGCTTGTAGCTATTCAAAGAAAACATACCCAAAGTTATACATAAAAATATATGGAAATTAGATATTCTATTTTGTGTTTTACTTATTTATTTACTTACTTAGATACTTGCGACAGTGAACTTGTGAACTTGGGACTTTAGGACTTGTGAACCTAGGAGCACTGTACTATTCAGCTATGTCCTAGCCCATCTTTT
>NW_022900942.1:14096007-14120174 GCF_012274545.1 Fukomys damarensis
TTTTTTTTTTTTTTTTTTTTTTTTAGTCAGAGTTGTGCTAAGATTTCCAGGCAGGACTCAAACTTACAGCTTCCCTGAATGCTGAAATTAAAAACATTAAGTAATCTATTTTTAAGTAGTTCATATTTTCCAATAAATAATCATAAAATTTTATAAAATATTACTAACTGAGTGATTAAAAGTCCAACCTTCCAAAAGTAATGCAGATAATGAAGTCCTTTGAGACAAATTTAAGATACGTAACACAAATATTTGGATAAAGGAGAACACTAAAATTGATTATCTATGCCGCTTTTAAGATGATACAGATATGCCTTGCAAGCACAAAGACCCGAGTTCAATCCCGGTACCAAAAAAAAAAAAAAGGATTATACAGATTTATTGAATGCAAATTCACTGAAATCTGAGAAACAATAAATATGGCAAAAAACATGGAAGAGAGAAAATAGACCAAAATTTTAAAAATTAATAATGCCTAAAATGGTCATTTAAAGTATGAAAAATGAAAAGATGTAGATTAATCAAAAGTAAAAAGAAAAAAAACACAAGTAATAAATAGTGATATAATAATTTTAAGCATTTATAAAATGATGAATATAATCAACCATGTTGGCAGATTTTTCAATAAAGTAGACGCATTTCTCTAAAAATAAGACTTTAAAATTTAACTCAAGAATATTTGGCAACTATAGTATAAGCTACTTTCATTTGTCACACTAATTACTTTGTAAGCATAGTCATTTCCTCCCCTTTAAAAAGAATCTGTAGGGCCAGATAGTGAATTTTATTTATTATTTTACAATGATACATTAACAGTCTAACTTAAACATTTTACCAAAAATAAAAGCAAATCTTTCTGATTTAACTTATGTACTGACTGCAGTGGTGGTGATAAGCTTGCCAAAATATAAGAAAAGTGACAATGTACCTCATGAGCATTGATAAAAATGTTCTTACAATATTGATTGTATTTATGTATAAAACATCTAGGTGGGGCTGAAAATGCAAAGAGAGTTCAACAGTGTATTTTTCAGAAATGCTTAAATACAATGCCAAATAAAAGAAGAAATAAAAAGAAATGTGCAGTCATCTCAATAGATTCACCTAAAGTATTTATTTCCAGAGATATAAATGATAAAAAAATCAGAAATTATAACTAATATTTCAGTAATTGCTCATCACTGAATCTTCCTGCTAGGTACAAACAAGAATTTACCTCACCTTTCTCTGTTCTTCAGTGTTGTGCTTAAGAATTCAGCCAGTGCTATAAGCCAGAGAAATGAAAGCTAGAATAAATATGCAAATTAAAGATGCAAATCTATCTTCTAAATGTACACAATGAATTCATGTATGTAGAAATTCCAAAGGATCACAAAAAGATCTCCTAGAAATTTTAAGTAAAATTTCACTGTCAATGGAAGAATGTTCCAGTGATAAAATTATCAGTGATAAAAATTAGAAATTCAAATAAAATGCAATGTACAATAACAGCAAAATATGGTGTTTGTTACATATATATCTGTAAGATATATTAAAAAAAAGCACAATGCATACTTTGGTAATGAACTAAAGCACTAAAGTTCTAAGAAGAACTAAATAAGTGAAGGAACATCACATATTGGTTTGCTCAAATACATTGTTACTGTTCACTCCTCTCAAATTTTAAAAATTTAGTCTCAATCAAAATACCAAATGAATTTTATAGAAAATTAATTTGATTCTAACAAAATTATGGAATCACTGAGGACCTTAAGTAACCAAACCAATTTTGAAAAATTATGATAAAATTGGGAAAATACATGGTAGCTGATTCCAGGATTTCATGTACAACTTGAAAGATCCAAATAATCTGGTACTTGAATAAGCAGAATAAAGAATCTAGAAAACGTGTAACATTTATGCAGTGAAAATATTCTCGATTCAAGTACTAAGGTACAGAAAAGGGAAAAAAGTCTGCTTCGCATGAGTCACTAGAAAGAACAAAACAACCTGCGCTACTAGTTTACAATGCTCACACATTATACTCGTAGGTAAACTGTGTGTAGAAGAATATGCTACTGAAAATACTCTCAGCAAGAGTATTCATCAATAAAAGGGAACAAGCCCAGCGATATGGTTTAGCCACAAAATATGTGGAGTGTCAGAAATTGCCCAAAACTTTGGGATGCATTGATAAGAAGTGCTAGCCCAAGAAATACAAGTCAATAAATCAGATCAGTGGTTCCCCAAGGCAGGGAAACACTAAGTGAAATAAAATAGTTATGAGGAGTTTCTTAGATGATATGAATTTTCTACACATTAATCGATACATAGTTGGGGGCAAACTTTTTGCAAAACTCATCAAATGATACATTCTATCTGCAAACCCTTATATAAATCATTTAAAACATTAAAAGTGATGTAAAACATTTTTAAAATATTATTAGTATATGTTTGTGATACATCCTGATTACATTTGGTCTGCGTTGCTGATATAGCACATCTTGATCGTTTTTACTCCTCCTCTCCCTACGAGCCCTCCAGCCACTCCTCCTCCAGATCTCCTCTTGATCTCTAGGGAGTCTTCCTCCTTGTTTCCTGGTATATATCCTTTACTTTGTTTTCTAAGTTATGTATATTTTGGCTCTCATATTTAGAAACATCATGCAATATTTAACTTCTTTGAAAAGAATAATATTTCACTTGTTATGTTGGTGTCAAGATTCACTCATTTATCTACAAATGACTACAATTAATCTTTCTTTATGGATGAGTAATACTTCATTATGTATGTATACCAAATTTCCTGAATTATCTGTTGATGAGCATGTTGGTCACTTTCCTGATTTATAGGTTCGGGAGCAATAAACATGAGTATGCAGGTGTTACTGTAACATGATGACTTTCACTCTTTCAGAAAGATATGCAGAAGTATATCTGGGTCAAATGAAATTTCTATTTTTAATTTTTTAGATCTCTTCACACAGCTTTCTATAACGGTAGTAAGACTACATTTCTACTCTTAATATAGAATAGCTCTATTTCTCTCAACTTTATCAGTATTTATTGTTTATTGATAGTAGACATTCCAACTGCAGTAAGATGAAATTTCAGTGTTTTCATTTACATCTCTTTAATAATCAAAGAAGATGAACATTTTTTATTATTTATCAAACATTTATAATTTTTATCTATTCATTTCAATAGCCATTTTTTACTAGGTTTCTTATTTTGTAAGTCTAATTTTATTGTATGTTCTAGATATTAGTCCTTGCCTCTTCACCCTGTTGGTTGCTTCCTTTGCTGTGCCAAAGCTTTTCATTTGATATAAGGCCAAAAAGCCCAAATGTTGACAGTATGATTTGTTTTGCAATTAGAATTCTCTTCAAGAATAACTTGCCTATGCCTATGTCTCCTTTTTGTGTGTGTGTCATTTTTTTTCTGGAATGTTCAGTATTTCTGTATTTATATGTCCTCTTCAATATCTTTTTTTCATTATAACTTATTTGTCATCATAGAGGGCTTTCACTTGCTTGCATAAGCTAATTCCTGGTATTGAATTTTTTGAAGTTATCTTAACAGGATTGTTTCTCTGAATTATTTTTATTGGTTTCAATTTTAGTGTCCAGAATGTTATTGAGTTTTGTATTTATTTTATATTCCGTCACTTTACTGAATGTTTTAGTTCCAAAGGTCTTCTAGTGGAATTTTTTAGATTTTTATATGTAAAATATCATGTTATCTGCATTTTTATTTAATTTTAGTATAAGGTGAGAGATACTGATCAATATTAATTCTTTTGACTGGGATAAACTGATTTGGGGGAATGATTTGTTATAGATGCTGTTTTTTCCTGGTTTTATTATTGGCTCTTTTGATGAAAAATTAGATATCTGAAAGTATTTGGCATAGTTTGTGCATCGTATGTTATCCTATCCTTTTATAAATCAAGTTTAATATGTCTGTTTTGTGCCAGGGTCATGTTGCTTTTAACTCCCATATCTTTGTAGTATAACATAAAATCTGGGATTGTGATGTCTCCTTCCTTGTTTTTGTTGCCCAGGATAACTTTTGCTACTCTATTTCTTCTTGTTCCATATAAATTTTAAAACCATTTTTTCTAGTTATGTAAAAAAAAAGGCTGGTGGTACTTTGGTTGAAATTGCATCAAATCTAAGTATCATTTTTGGAAATATGAGCATTGTAATGATATTGATTCTGCTTATTTAAGAACTGATTTTTCATTTTATAAGGTTCTCATTTTTTTCAGACTAACATTTTTCATCATAAAAGGCTTTCATCTTCTTGGTTAGGTTAATTACTGGTATTTAATTTTTGAAGTTATTCTGAATGGAATTGTTTTTCAGAATTCTTTCCCTTTGGTTTAATTTCTTAGTATACCAGTATGGTACTGATATTTGTGCTTATTTTGTATTCTGCCATTTTGCTGAATTTATTAGTCCCAAGGTTCTTCTGGTGGAATATTTTGGGTCTTCTATGTAAAAGATTATGATATGTTATCTGAAAATAAGGATATTTTCCTTTCTTCCTTTTCTATTTAATATCTTTAATTTCTTTCTCTTTCCTGATTGTTTTTATCAAGTTTTGAGTAATTTGGGGAAGAGGAGTGGTGAGAGTTGATACCCTTGTCTTGTTCCTGATTTTGGAGGGAATATTTTCAGTTTCTCCCTATTTAGTATGATGTTGGTAGAAGGTTGTCATAAATGGATTTTATCAGTCCAATATAACATCTTTTATATCAATTTCTGTCCTTTTTAAACATTAATGGATGTTGTATTTTTGAAAGAAATTTCTGTATCTATTTAGAAAATCTGTAATTCTTATCCTTACTTCTGTTTATGTGGTATATTACATTTATGGGTTTATATTTACTGGTCTTATTCTTGCAGTGGACTGGCTTCATTGTGCTGCATGGTTCATTTAGTGATTTGTTGTATTGTATTTGCCAGTATCTTGCTGATTTTTATTTTTTATTTATTTATTTATTTTTGTACCGAAGATCAAACTTGGGCCCTTGATCATGCAAGACAAGTGATGAAACCATTGAACCAAATCAAGGGCCCAAGGATTTTTTTTTTTGCATGTAAGTTCATTAAAAATATTGGTATGTAGTTTTCTTTTTTGTTAAATCTTTGTCTGGTGTTGCAATCAAGATAATGCTGTGTTCAAATCATGAGTTTGACAGTGTTTCTTCTTTATCAATTTCATGAAAGAGTCTGAAGAAAATTGGCATTGATTCTTCCTTAAATTTCTAGTAAAATTTGTGGGTGAATCTATCTGGATTTAGTTTTTTGTTTTTTGGTACCGGGGATTGAACTCGGGTCCTTGCACTTGTAAGGCAGGCCACTGAACCGCTGAGCTAAATCCCCAGCCCCAAGTTTTTTTCTTAGTTTGTAGAAATTTATTGTTGTTTCACTTACATTGCCAATTATTAGACTGTTCAATGTTTACATGTATTCTTGATTTTATTTTCTTTTTTTAAATAAAAACATGTATTTTAAATTTTGTATTTCTTTAAAAGTAAAGACTATCAAACATTTTATCTACTCTGGGAAATGTACAATGATTAGGAGAGTGGATCTCTTAACAATTTTTCTTATATGTTAACCAAAACACAAACACATTCAGATAGTTTATGTAGAAAAACCTGAATATTTTTTTAATTTCATAAATTAAGCTCTATAAATTGTAGTGTTTATTTAATAAAAACATTTGTGTTTCAAAGACAGGTTTTACTTTTTACTCCCACTCCACAAGACTTACATGAAAATAAAGCAAAACACTAAGGGAAAAAGTCAAAAGAGAAGGAAATAAATTTGGTTCAGTGTATGTGATTTATTTCTGATTTCCTTTCCTGTTCTTGAACAGAATTGTGGGATCTCCTCTCTTTGGGAATCAGAACATTCTGTATCTTCAAAACTATGGTAGATTCTATGCTTTCTTTCACATCTTTCTTCTGTTTCTTGATACTTTCTGTTTTTAAAATTCCATTCTCCATAATATTGTGTCCGGTTTGCTGTCCTTCTTTTCTCCTGTCGGTTTTAGTCCATGAGAAAGGACATCACAGAACTTTTGATAAAGAGGCATTTCCATATCCTCCAGTAATTTCACTGCTGCCATGTGTTTTAGCAACTTCATCTGTTGTTTTGTTTATTGATTTTTTCTCAGGAAACATTTCTCCATCAAACTTGCGATACTGTTTCTCTACCTAATTTTGCAATCTCTAACATAGTTTGGATCCTTCAAATTACCTTTCAAAAGAAGGTGGCAGTTACGCCACTGTATCATGCAACACCATGTACACACTCATGCTCATGAATATATTCCACAATATCCAGAATATGTCAGTTTAGCTACAATGTAGTTTTCTACAAAGACCTTTTGAGAGTTGCTTCAGACATTTTTCTGAAAGTCACTCCCAAAGTGATCTATTATCGTAAACCTGTGACTTTTTCCATCTTTATCATATAGTCCAGATTCCAAATAAGAACACCAAGATACTTAAGTTCATGAGTATGTATCTGTTTTTGAATTTACTCTGGTTTAGCAGCTCACAGGTAGAACTTTAGTTTAGTAAAATGATGCCCATCGTCACTGGGTTCCACTGGGTCACTGGCTACATTAATGCCGATTTTCAAGAATTTGTATGCAGGTATATTCAGCCAAAGGCACCGGGGCCAATGGGTAATTCTAGTTTCTGCTACTTTGTTGAAATGTCAGTTATTGTCTTCTTAGTTATAAATGGTTCTTCAAGATATTTCTTTGCAAGTTTCTCTCTTTGAGCTTGAGCTACGCTTACAAGGCATTTTCACACATGCCGCAGTATGAACTTCCGCTATCACCTTGATTTTTGTTGGGTAATTCATGTGTGTGGGAATTTATACCTTCATTCTAGATTGTTCAATTATTAGACTAAAGATTTTCAGAGTAGCTTATAGTCTTCTTAATTTCCTTGATATTTATTGTGATTTCATCTTTTGCATTTTAATTGTATACAGAGGGGTCTTTTCTTTGTGACGTTGGGTAAATTTGGCTAAGGATTTTCTAGTTTATACTGTCAAAGAACCAATTCTTTGAATTGCTGATCCTTTGTATTTTTTCCAGTCACATTTTTATTAATTTCTACTATGAACATTATGCTTTTTTGTCCTTGTTTTGGATTTGGATTGCTTTCGATTTTCTAGGACACGGATGTGAATCATTGGGTTATTTATTATTTGGGACTACTTCATTTTTCTACTGTGGGCATTCACAGCTATAAAAGTTCTTGGTCTGCTTCCATTATATCCCATCAGTTCTGTATGTTGTGCCACTATTTTCACTTTGTATGAGAGATTTTTAAATTCTGTGACCTACTGTACATTCAACCGTGTATTATTTAGTGTCCATGGGTTTGCAGAATTTCTGTGATTTCTTTTGTTATTGATTTTGATTCAGTGTCCTATGACCTGATGATATACATGAGATTATTTCATTTTTTTTAAAGTTTAAGTATGCTTTATGGCTGAAAATGTGGTACTTGAGGAAAGTTCTATGTACTTACTGCTCAGGAAAAAAAAAAACCCTGTATTTTCTTGGTGTTGGGTGGAATACTCCATGGATATCTATTAAATACATTTGCTTGAAGATGCAGTTTAACTCATATATCTTTGTTGCTTTCTAAAAGAACTGATCCATTCACGATAATATGCTGTCACAGTCCCTCACCATGATTGTCTCAATTTTTTTCTATTTTTATGTCCAATAATACTTGTTTTAAGAAATGGGATGTGCTGTCATTTGGTGAATATACATTTAAAATTGTTTTCTGAAGGCCAGGAGTGGTGGCGCATGCCTGTAATCCCAGCACTCAGGAGGCTGAGGCAGGAGTATCGCTGTGAGTTTGAGACCAGCCTGGGCTACATAGTGAGTTCCATGTCAGTCTCAACTACATAGTGAGACCCTGACTCAAAAAAACCCAAAATAAATAAATAAATAAAATTAAAAAATAAAATTGTTTTCTGTTCTTGTGAAATTCCCACCTTTACTAGTATGTTGTGATCTTTGTTGTCACTTCTGATCAGTTGGGCTTGAAGTCCATTTTATTTTAAAGTAGGACAGTTAATTCTGCTCACATGGTGTACTGTTTTTGATCCTTTGATTTTCACACTACATATTTCTCTATGGGTAAAGTGTGTCTCTTTCTTCTCTTTTATGTAATATACATTTGGCTTTTTTTTCTTTGATCAAGTTTTTCAAGCTGTGTCTTTGTTTAGGGAGTTAAAATATTTACTGAGAGTTATTGCTGAAAGATAGTTACTGAATCCTGTCATTGAATCATTTTTCTGTTATTGTTACCTTTTTCCCTCTTTTGCTTTAATTGCCTACTCTGCTGGATATACTCTCTCCTTTGAGGTATTTATTGTTGTTGGCCTAATTGTCTTTGTCTAGGAATTCTTTCAGCACTTTCTTCAGGGTTGGTTTGTTTGTCATGTATTTCTTTCTTTCTTTTTTCAGTCCTTGTGCTTTCAAGGCAGGCTGCAGAACCACTGAGTTAAATTCCCGGCCCTGTCATGTGTTTCTTAACACACTCCTTTTTATGAAAATTTTTTATCTTTTGTCACATTTAAAGATAATTTTCCAGAAAATATTAATCTAAATTGAAGTAGTTTTCAGCCAGGCATGGTGGCTCATGCCTGTAATCACAGCACTTGGGAGGCTGAGGCAGGAGGATCGCTGTGAGTTTGAGACTAGCCTGGGCTACATAGTGATTCCATGTCAGTCTCAACTACATAGTGAGACCCTGTCTCAGTCAATCAATCAATCAATCAATCAGTTGAAGTAGTTTTCATTTAGGGTTTGAAAAACTCCTTCCGAGCTCTTTTGGCCTTTAAGGTCTGTTCTGAGAAATCTGATAATATTCTGAAAGGCCTGTTATAACTTACTTGATGTTGCCTGCTGACCTGTTTTAATATTCTGTCCTTTTGCTTCTGGTATTGTAACTATAACATATCATGGATTAATTCTTTTCTGATTATGGATATTTGGGGTTTTATATTCCACATTTACCTGAAATTTGAGTTGTTTCATGAGACGGAAAATTTTCTGCTATGATTCTACTAAATGTGTTTCTAGACCATTTTGTGTTGTATTTTTATCTTTTCTTAACTCTCATAAATCTTAGATGAATTTATCTATGTCATCTAGCAGGTGTTAGCATTTCTATGGCATCTTGCTGTTTGTGAGGATATTACTGTGTATGATCTTCTATATCAACGTGGCCTTCTAGTGCTCAGACTCTCATTTCACATTAATCATTTCTGCTGCCCGTATTATTAATAGATTTACGTATCCTGGATTTCTTTTTGATAGCTTTTCATGATGTCTAGTCGTTTACTAAGATGGTCATTCTTATTTGTATGTATCATGGTGCTTAGCTCATCCAAATTTCTTGTGTGTTTTTTAAGCTCAGAGATCATTTTACCAATGAATTTACTTATCTTTTAAGTTAAATCATCTGTGAAATTTTGAGTGTTTTAAGGATTCATTTATTTGTTACTTATGTTATATTTTCTAACATTTCAGCCTTTTTTTTTTTTTTTTTTGGACCAGGGATTGAACTAGGTAGGGACCTTGTGCTTGCGAAGCAGGTGATGGAACCACTGAGCTAAATCCCCAGCCCCATATTAGCCATTTGATGTTTTACTTCTCCCATAAGTTTAGCTTTTGGGGAGTTCAGAATACTTGAAGCATCTTGTTGCCCTATTTTCTTATCTTTCTATTTTTTCTTTTTACTGAGGATTCAGGATCAATTCAAGTATAAAATATCTTTCACTTGTTTGTAAATTCTCTTTAGTTGCTGTGTTTTTTTCTGTGATGTGACCTTGGCCTTGGTTGTGTTTTGGTGTTTATACACATCTTCAGTTTACTGAGCATAATATGATCAGACCCAATCATTGCATTGCAAAGAGAAACCACTACCAATTATATCACTATCTACAGAGTCATCTATATATTAGTCATGTAATTTAAAACTTGTTTGAATGCTTTTTTCAATGAAATTTCTCAGAAATACCATGGCATATTGCTCCTAATATAGAGGATGAGGTAAAAATAAGAAAGAGAAAAATGACAGGAGAATATCAGAAAGAGAAAAAAGAGATAATGGCACTTAGGTAAGAGTTTGGACTTTGTTAACATTTTTATTACTGGAATGGAGGTTTGGTGGTTGGCAGAATTGAGAAATTATCAGAAATAATCAATATGATGATAGTAAAGTTGTCTATACACAACTTTTGGTATGATTATTGTGAACCAAGGGAACAAAATAGGCTGTCCAGAAATCAACTCTCACCTATATGGTTAGCTGACCTTTTACACTTGTGCTAAAAATACATAATGAAGAACAAACTACTTCTTTAGCAATTAGTGTTGGAGAAACTGTACAAAAAAGCTTATAATGAATTAAACTAAATGAATATCTTATAACATGCACAAAATTAACTCGTAGTGGATTACAAACTTACATATATATGATCTGAAAATATTGACCTCCTAGAAGAAAAACAATGAGCTCTGGCATTGGCCTTAGGTATACTTTTTTGATATAATACTAAAAGCATGGGAAACAAAAGCAAAATAGACATTTAAAATTACATCAAACAAACTTACTTCATAAAAACTAAAAATCATCAGACTATAAATGCTAAATAAAGAAAGATTTTGTAAACCAACTAGCTGATATGATGTTAATTTTCAAATATATAAAGAACTGCAACTAGGCATTTTAGAGGATATCTGTAATCACAGCTATCTGGGAGGCTGAGGCAGGAGGATCGCAAATTCAAGGCCAAACTGGGAATTCATTACTTAGTGAGATCCTGTCTCAAAGGTGGGTTGCTGGCAGCTGGGGGTGTAGTACAATGTGAAGGTGCTGAGTTCAATCCCTTGTACAGAAAAAAAGAAAGAAAAACTCAAAGAATATCTAACATGTGATAAAATGGTGGCACATCTCCTTTATAAGCCTGATTGAAATCAACTTGTTAAAGTAGAGTTTGATATACATATCTTGTGTTGACATTTAAGTAAAAACTTTTCTATTATTTCTCATTTGAAAATTATGTTTCTTATTTTGTTTTCCTTCATGTTATTAATCAAAATAACACAGTGATGTAATATATATATATAATTATGTATCATTTTAAAACTAAAATTCTGATTATAAAAGTTAATATGGCATTAATACATATAACTTTCAACTAAAAAACAGAGATTGTATTTTACAATAATGCAAAATTTAGTGTTTTGTGTAGTATTTAATATATACTTTAATTACAACACCGATTTTTCCATTTAATACATTTCATACACTCATCAGGAGATTATTAGATTTAGATAATTTGTTTTTAGTCATAGATGGATTACATAAGATATACTATGAATGTAAGCTATAATTAGCTCATCTGTTCAATGCTGTCTCCAATAAAAGAATATTCCCTTTGGGTAGTTCTTAATTGTTCAATTCATTCGGTTTTTAAATCATTATAAATATAGAATCCACATCCACTCCTTAGAGAGCTCCATCCCCTGCCTAATAAAGTTCATAGTAATAAAAATTAACTTCAATATTTGATGTATATTTACAACTGAATTAATTGCACATTTAATCTTCTACTCATATGCCTTCATGTGAGCTTTGGCAATTTTTAAATACTTCAGTAGTTTAACTACACATTATTACTACCCCTTTTAATTTTCAAGCAATATAACTTTAATTATTTATACAATTTTTTAAATTTTTCCAAATTTATACCACCAAAGTGAGCCATGTTCTATATATTAATTTAATATTTCTCTAAAAGACAAATACTTGTTTATTTAAAAGAAACAAAAGATGCTGTCTTTGGAAACAATTAGAAATTGTGTAGGAAGAAATGTTCTTTATACTTCTGTAATTTTGTACTATTTTCCATATATTTTTTAAGTTTCGACATATAATACTGAGACCACATATATAGGCTTTAATCACTGGTAATCCAGCCTAGCAGGTAGAGTATCAATCAATTTCTGCTTCTTCTCCATATGTAATTCTTAAACAATTGTTGTGTTATAAATGATTTCATAAAATGTGGCTACAGAATGGTTATTTTGAAATTCAAGTAAGGAATAGAAAATTAAACTTGTGAATTGATTTATGAACAGTTTCATTTCAGCAAATCAGAATTCATATGACAGCTTCTCTGCCCTCTCTGCTGATTTTTCCTTTTCTAGTTTTATTCCTCCCTCTTTGTTGTGGAAGAAAGAATTGAGGCTTTTCTAGGAGGCTGTATTCAATTTCCTGAAATTTAAAAGATTCTACGGGAATGTCCACACAGCATTCAATCACTTTTCCTTTTTGTTCGCACAACCTTCTTAATAGTATTATATTTCATGACCTGCTTTCTATTGAAGATGAAAGATGAATTCTGTGTTTTACTTTACTCTCCAATTTTTTTTTTTTTTTTTTTTTTTTTTTTTTTTTGGTACCAGGGATTGAACTCGGGTTCTTATGCTTTCAAGGCAGGCCACTGAACCACTGAGCTAAATCCCTGGCTACTCTCCAATATCTTTTTAAAGTTTTTACTAGTACATGTTTGCTGTACATAAGGTTTACATTCATCTTCAGTGTAGGCATATGTACTTAATGTATCGTAAATCTTTTTTTGCTTTTCCCATGCTATTCTCCCCTCCTCCTATAGGTGTATACCCTTCTTATTTGAAAAGATCTATCTACCAGTTTCCTATTGCTTTTCTTTTATAAATTATTCATACTTTGGTCTTTTCATATAATGGGAGTTATGTGATATTTAAATTTGTGTATCTGATTTATTTCATTTAATATTATGGTCTCAAGTTGTGCCAGTTTTCCTACAAATGATCAAATGTATGCATCTTTAGGCAGAGGAATATACCATTATGCATAAACACTACATTTTCTTTAGCACTCTTCAGTTGATGGACATATAGGCCACTTCCAAGGTTTAGCTGTCATGAGTTGCACTGCTATAAAGTGGAATGTATGAATCACATTAATATGATTTTAACTCCTTGGGAAAGAGGCTGTACAAAGAGAAAATTTTCCTAATTTTAGATTTTTGAGAAATCTCCATACTGATTGCAATACTGGTTATTCCAGTTTATCTTTCCATCAACTATATAGAAGGATGGCTTTTTCTCACCCTGTGGGCTCAGCAGCATCTGTTATTGTTTATTCTTTTTCCTTTTTCTGATAGTCTTTTTTGTTTTCTGGAGTAATATAAAATCTCAGTGTGATTTTAACTGCTGAATCCAGCAGATCTTTAGTAAATACTATGAAAACTGTACTTTAACAAGTTAAAGAATCTCAAAGATATAGATTTCTAAATGCATATGAATCACCAAAATTAAGTGAAGAAGGCATAAGAACTCTAAATAATAAAATAAAAGGCAATAAAATTGAGACTCATAATAAAAAAGGAAACTACCAACTAAGAAGAGCCCAAACCTGATGGATTCACTGCTGAATTCTACAAGAACTTCAGGGAGGATATAACACCAATAATCCTCAAGCTCTAATAAACTGGAAAGGAAAGGGATACTACCAAATTCATTTCTAGGAATTAGCATTACCCTGGTTCTAAAACCAAACAAGGATCCAACCAATAAAGAAAACTATAAGCAAATCTCTTCAATGAACATACACACAAAAATTCTCAACAAAGATATTTGCAAACAGAATGCAATAAACCATCAAAGAATTCTACATTCTGACAAATAGGCATCACCCCAGGAATGTGAGAGTGATTCAACATTCACAAATCAATAAATGTAATATACCACATACACAGAACCATGGAAGAGAGTCTTTTCTTAACTTTATTAAAACCGTTTATGATTAGCACTGCCAACATAATATTAAATGGGGTAAAGTTGAAAACTTTCCCTCTATAATCAGGAATAACAACAACAACAACAAAAAGATATCCATTCTCACCATTCCTGCTCAATATAGTACTCAAAACTTTAGCCAGAAAGCTACCAGCCACAGTGGGTTATATAGTGACATCAAGGCCAGTATAAACTACATAAAAAGACTATTTTAAAAGAGTAAAAGTAGGCAAGAAGAAAGAAAGAAAGAAGACAAAAGGGACACATAATGGAAGAAGTACAACTATTCTTATTCCTAAATTACATTATCCTTTATATATAAGACCCCCCAAAATTCCACAGAAATACTATTAGAACTAATAAGCAAATTCAGCAATGTGTCAGTACATAAAGCTAGCATATAAAAATCAATGCAGCTTCTGTTCACATTAATAAATTAACTGAAAAAGCAATCAGGCAAATCATATGATTCACAATAGAATCAAGAAATATTAAATACTTAGGAATTAAAGTAGCCAAAAGATTCCATTGGCAAGGGTGCACAGATCCCAGAAAGAAGCCCTTGTGGACCAGAGCTGCATGGGTGCACACGGGTCCCAGTTACAGCCCCACCTAAGCCCCAGCGGCTTGGACCCATAGGCCCTAGCCAAGACGCACTTGGAAAAGAGTTTCACAGGTGCACAAGCAACAACCAGAGGACTACCCAGATAACCTTGGTAACTGTATGTAAACCAAAGCCAGAAGCCCACTCAGATGCCAGCAACTTGGGTGCACAGGCCCCAGCCAAAGGCCTTCCCACATAACAGCTATGCAGGGGGGCATTCCTCAGCCAAAGACATTCCCAGATACCGTCCCAAGTGTGCCCAGCCCCAGCCAGAGCCCCATCCAGACAACAGCACAGCACAAGGATCCAGAAGGCCACCATTCTGAAATCAGGAATCAGTGCAGTGGTGAGCAGCAGAGAAAAGGCTGCTCAGTGGCTTTCTGAGAATTGATGACCACTGAGCAAGCAAAAAGTTGCCTCAACAAAGGAACAATGAGATGCATCTGTTGAAAGGAGGAGACAAAAACAAAAAACAAAACAAAACAAAAAGTCTCAAAACCAGACTTTCAGATCACTTAAGGCAACCCCAAAGGGCAATGAGATAGAACAATCTGATCCTCAGCCCCCTGGACTCCCTGAACTGGCAATGAAAGAGGATCTGGAAAAAACTAAAATGAGAAATAATTTCTCAAATATTAACAGAGCTCGTGTCCATAGTGCAAGATATGAAAAATATAAGCCTAGAGTAGACACAGATTAAAAAAAAAATAGAGAAGTGGAGGAACATGACAGAATCCCAGCAAAGGAAACAAATGGATTCCATAGAACAGATGGAGACAGATGTTCAGGAGATTAAAAACTTCATTGAGAGTTTATACAGCAGAATAAGCTAATATGAGAACAGAATAGAAGATAGGATGGCAATTAGTGAAATAAATTCTTGAAAACATTAAGGGACTATGAGAAATAAATCCAACAGTTGCTGGATGATGCAAAGAATAACATAAGACTGATCAGAGTCAATAAAGAAACTGGAGAGAGTGCAAATGACATTAAAAAAAAAAAAAAAACTCTCCACAGAACTAATGGCAGAAAACATCCAAAGCAGGGGAAAAGAACTTGACAAAGAGATAACTGAGGAATATTGGACTCTAACTAACTAGCCGTGTTAAAAAAAAAAAAGATGTACACCTAGGCATATGGTAGTCAAGATTCAAGAAACACAATAGAAGAAAAAAAAATACTTCAAGCAGTCAGAGAAAAGAAATAAATCACATAAAAAGGAAAGCCCATCAAAATAACAGCAGATTTCTTAACACAAACCCTCAAGGCAAGAAGATCCTGGAGTGAAGCCCTAAAAGCACACAACATCCAACCCAGATTGATATACCCTTCAAAACTATGTGTAAAATTGATGGGGAAATGAGATACTTTCATGGCAAATTCGAACACCTGAGAACATTCATGAATATCAAACCAGCACTCAAAAAAATTTAAACAGTATTCTAGGAAAAGACAATGAGGATCGCAACCCCAGGAAGCCCAGCACAATGAATCTATCAGGTACAACAAGAAATTAAATGCAAAGGGGAAAACCCATCAAGAAAATGTCATTACAAGGATAAGTAAATACATATCAGTTATAATCATCAATGTAATTGGTCTCAATTCACCAATCAAAAGAAATAGACTGGCAGAATGGGTCAAGAAGATCTAACAATATGCTGTATACAGGAAACACAATTCAAAAAGAAATTCATAGACTGAAAGTTGAAGTGTGGAAAACAATACTCCATGTGACAGGAACCCCTCAAAAAAGCAGGAGCAGTAATCCTCTTTGTAGATCAAATGGATTTCAAACCAACACTGATGAAGAGAGGCAAAGATGACCACTACATCCTTGTAAAGGGATGGAAGAGGAAGAGATGACAATCATAAATACATATGCTCCAAATACTGGTGCACCCCACTATATGAAAAAAATACTAGTGGAAATGGAGAATTAAATAAGCACTAATACAGTAGTCATGGGGGACCTCAATATCCCACTGTTACAAATAGATCAACTAAATGAAAAATAAACAACAAATATTAAAATTCTATAAAAAATTAACAGATGTTTACAGAGTGTTCTACCCCACAAAATCAACATACACATTCTTTTCAGCTGCACACAGGTCATTCTTCAAAATAGACCACACACTCACTCATAGAACATGTTTAAGTATGAGCACAGCATTTGAAGTTATCCACTGTATATTATCATACCATAGTGCAATGAAATTGGAGATTAATAACAAAAGAAACTACAAGAATTTCATAAACATAAATGGAAATTGAACAACACAATTCTGAATAACAAATATGTCACAAAGGAAATTAAACAAGCCAGGCAATTTCTACAATTAAATGACAATGTCACCAGAACATATCAGCATCTATGAGACATAATAAAAGCAGTTTTACAGGTGAAATTCATAGCAGTGAATACTCATATTAGGAAAACAGAGTGAGATTTAAAAAAAAAAAAAAAAAACATAATGTTGAACCACAAGCCTCTAGAGAAACAACAGCAGGACCCAAAGTTCATACAAGGGAGGAAATTAGTAAGATCAGAGGAGAAATCCATGCAATGGAGACTAAGAGAATGATATATAAAATCAATGAAACAAAGAGTTGGTTCCAGGAAAGAATAAACAGAACTGACAAATCCTTAGCCAACCTTATCAAAAAGGAAAGAAAAGAACAAAATCCATGCAATTATGAATGAAAAGGTGAAACTACAATAGACCCAGCAAAAATCCCAAAGATTATCCATACCTACTTTGAGAACCTATATGTTAATAATATGGAAAGTACACATGCACTCAAAGGACAGACTTCTAGCATGCACTGCCAAAGTTAAACAAAAAAGACCTCAAAATTCTAAAAAAAACCCAAAATGTATATTTTCAATGTATATTTTCAATGAAATTGAAAATGTAATAAAAAAACTTACCAATGAAGAAAAACTATGGCTTCACTGCTGAATTCTACAAGACATGTAGAGAAGAACAATTGCCACTACTGTTTAAAGTATTCAGTGAAATTGAAAGAGAAGCAATACTCCCAAATTCATTCCTGGAAGGAAGCATTGCCTTGATCCCAAGAGCAGAGAAAAAAAAAAAAAAAAAAAAAAAAAAAAAAAAAAAAAAACAACTGATAAAGAGAGCTGTAGGGCAATCTCACTCATGAACACAGATGCAAATATTGTTAATAAGATACTGGAAAACAGAATGCAAGAGATCATCAAGAAGATCACACACCCTGACCAAACGGGATGCACCCTTGGGATGTAGGGATGGTTCAACTTATGCAAATCAATAAATATAATACACTGTGTGTGTGTGTATTTGTACCAGGGATTGAACTCAGGTCCTTGTACTTGCAAGGCAGACCACTGAACCACTGAGCTAAATCCCTGGCTATAATACACTATATTAATAGAGCCAAGGGGGGAAAAAAATACTATATGATCATCTCAATAGGTGTAGAAAAAGTGTTCAGCAAAATCCAACAAAAATTTAGGAAAAAAATGTAGCAAGTTAGAATAAATAGTCTCTATCTCAACCTGATAAAAGCCATTTATGATTAACAGCTAACATCACATTAAATGGTCAAAAACTGAAATCCTTAATGCTAAAATCAGCAAAATGACAAGGATGTCCACTATCACCACTCTTGTTCAATATAGTTTTGGAAACATTAGCCACAGCAATTAGACAAGAGAAAGAAATAAAGATAAGAAATTAAGAATTTAAATTGCCTTTATTTGCAGATGACATGATATTCTATATAGAAGACACTAAGTACTACACCAAGAGTCTTATATATTTAATAAACAAATTCATTAGAGTAGCTGGATACAAGGTCAGCATACAAAAATCAATATCCTTCCTTTACATGAGAAACAAACTCACTGAGATGAAACTGGAGAAAGAACTTTCACAACAGCATCCAAAAAATGAAATATGTAGGAGTCAACCTAATAAAAGAAATAAAATAACTTCTACTGTGAAATGTATAACACTCTGAAAAAAGAGATCAAAGAGGATATCAGAAAATAAAAATGTGTCCCTTTCTTCTGTGTATGAAGAAACAATATAGTGAAAATGGCCATACATCCAAAAACCCTTTATAGATTCAATGCAATCCTAATTGAAATTCCTACAGCATACTTCACAGGTCTTGAGAAACCATAGTCCAAAAATTCATTTGGAACAGAAGATACCTAGAATAGCAAAAATCATTCTAAGCAATAAAGTCAAGGTAGGGGGTATCACAATCTCCAACTTGAAGCTATACTGCAAACTACTGTAATAAAAACAGCATGGTACTGGCAAAGAAACAGACCTGAGGATCGGTGGAACAGATTAAAAGATACATAAATATCTCCAGACACTCAGCCACCTCATCTTCAAATAAGGAGCCAAACATCTTCACTGGAGGAAAGAGCCTCTTTAATAAATGGTGCTGGAAAAACTGGGTTTCAACTTGCCAAAGATTAAAATTAGACCTATATCTCTAACTGTGCACTAAGCTAAAATTGAAATGGATTAAAGATCTAAATATTAAAACGGAAACACTAAACCAGATGGAAGAGAGGTTAGACAGAACTCTTGAAGACACTAGCACAGGAAGAGTTCATGAACAAAACCTCACTTTCATGCGAACTAGCACAAAGAATCAACAAGTGGGATCTCTTCTTATTAAAAAGCTTCTTCACAGCAAGAGATGCTACCAAAAGTATGAAGAGACAATCTACAATGTAGGAAAAGTTTTTACCAGCTATTTCTCAGACAAAGGTCTACTATCTGGAATATATAAAGAACTTGAAAACATTAGACCTTCCATATTTAAAGACCCAGTCCAAAAATGGGCATCTGAAATAAACAAACATTACTCAGACAAAGAAGTTGAAATAGCAAATAAACTTATGAAAAAAGTTTTCAGTGTCACCGGTTGATGGAGAGATCCAAATGAAAACAACACTGAGATTTCACCTCACCCCTGCAAGAATGACTGATGTCATGAAATCAACCAAATACAAATTCTGATGGGGCTGTGAGGAAAAAGGAACCCTGCTCCGTTGTTGGTGGTAGTGTAGACTGATGTAACCACTGTGGAAATCAGTATGGAGATACCTCAAATAACTAGGATTAGAAGTCCCATTTCACCCAGCTGTGCCTCTACAGGGCATCTTCCCCCCAAAATTAAAAGAATCACATCACAGTATATATGCAGCCATGTACATAACAGCACTCTTTTAATAGCTAAAACTGGGAAACAGCCAATTACCCATCAACTGGAGACTGTGTAAAGAAAATGTGAGCTCTTTTTTTTTTTTTTTTTTCTAAAATGTAGTACTGCTCAGCCATGAAGGATGGAAGATTAGAAACATTTATAGCTAAATACATGCATATTGAGCCAATACTCTTATGTGAAATAAATGGTACAGACGTGTAAATATCAAATAATTGCTCTGGTATAAGAAACAACATGTAATTAATGATCAAAAGGCATAATAGATAATATGAAATAGGAAGAAAGGGTCTAAAGGGAAGGGAAATTGGAAGGGGTTGGGAAAGGGAAAAAAGTGAATGGAATTTATATATGAAAGGGAAAAAATGGAAACAAAGTTTTTATAAATAGGAAGAGATGAAGGGATAGAAGAGAGGGCAGGGGAATGGCAAAAAAAAAAAAAAAGATACATCATGTAAAGGTACAAATTTCCAATGATGAAAGTCATTATATTGTTTACCTAAAATGTAGCAATGAAATTAATTTGAAAATCCTAGCAAGAAGATGAAAGAATTTTATAAAAAAAAATCTGTAGTACTCTAAAAAAACAGATCGATGAGGGCAATGAAAATGGAAAGATATGTACCATTCCTGGATAGGCAAGATAGATATTGCACAGCATAATGGCCATATTGCTAAAATTGATATATAAATTTAATGCCATCTCAATCATAATATCAAAAGTTTTGTTCACAGAACTAGAAAAGAAAATATCAAAAGATTTACATAGAACCAGAAGAGAGCCAGAATAACAAAAGCAATTTTGGGAAACAAAAATAAAGCAGGAGGGATTACAATTTCAGATTTGATGTGATGTTACAAAGCTGCAGTGATAAGAACAGCATGGTACTGGCACAAAAATAGACATAAACATCAATGGAACAAAACAGAAAATGAAAAATCTATGCTAGGCAAATTTGCCTATGTGGTATTTAACAAAGGGGCCATAAATTTACCCTGAAAGGAAGATAACGTCTCTCGATGGTGCTAGGAAAACTTGTTAAAAGTATCCAGAGAGCCACATTTATCCGATGCATCAAAATAAAGACAAACTAGATCAAAGACGTAGATATTAAGCAACAATATTTAATCTGGTGAAAGATAAATTGTAATTTTTGAAAGCATGGGTATAGGAAAAGACTATATAAACAAAACTCAATTTTCACCAGAAATAGCAACAAAAATCAATAAATGGGATTTTATCAAATTAAAAATCTTCACAGCAAAGCATACAATCAACAGATTGAAAGGACAACCAACAGAATAACCACCATTACTTCTTTAAAACACATATCTATGGGAAAACTATGCTCCAATTTATTTTTGTTTGTTTGTTTGAGCCAGAGCCTCACTGTGTAGTTGCGGCTGAGCTGGAACTCACTATGTGCCCCTTGCTGGTCTTGAACTCACAGTGATCTGCCTGCCTCAGCCTCTCAGTGCTGGGATTATAAGCATGTGCCACCACACCCAGCTTGCTGCAATTTATTTTTGATAACATATACACACCCAACACCTTCTCAGAAGTAAAAACTTCCCAACTTTTAAGGAAAGACGTTAAAAATGAAGGTCACAGGTGATTTAGTGTCCAGAAGGAACAGATCCTAGAGTCTATTCTGAGCATGTCTTCCCTTCTTCCGATTTTCAAATCATGCATTAAAATATTTACATATTTATAAAATATTCACAGTAGCACTCATAAGTATTTTCTCATTTCATACTCTGTTAAAATAACTTTGTAAAAACCAAGAGTCGGAGTTTTATTACATGATTTCCTAGAACTCTAGATTTCTGCAAAGAATGTCTGAAAACATCAATAGCTCCCATCCAATTGTGAAAGGCTAATTCTTCTCATAGAGCAGAAAAATTCCTGAAATGATGCTTTTTCATTTCAGCAGTTTTGAAATAACCAGATTTCCACAGCACTTCTTGGCCATAAAATGATAAGAGTTTGCTGAGGAACCATAGTCTCATGGAATTATAAAAGTTTGTAACCCAAACGATTTTTAGAAATTTCCTATTGCTGTTTTTAGGTATCATAAATGATGGCGTCTTCCCAAGAAAATTGTGGATTGCTGAGTATAAAAGTCTATATCTCTTCTCTCTATCTATAAGTTTATCATTTACTAAGGATTTATTTGTGATAAAATTAAAGCAATTAGAAACATATTGATCTAGAATCACCATTTCCACTTTAAATAGCTAACTCTAACTTGTCATTAAGTCATATTCTTAATTGAAATTGGACAAGACAATAAGGTCTTGCGATCTGCGTCTGTAATTTTTCTTCATAATATTGTTTCAGTAGTCTCTGAACAGTTTTCCCCATTCTAAAAATCAGTAATCCACAATGCCTTCTCAAAGGACTCTATTACAGGTTAAAACTCATGTATTTGTTCTTGCTTAATATACAAGTAATGAGAAAATAAAGCATGCAATCGGACTAATTTAACCATTAATTGCTGAAAATCATCTGAGGATCGGTCACTGAAGAAATAGCACCAAAAATTTAATTCTTTTGTTGTGAGTCTGAGTGAACACTGGCTCAAATTAATTTCAATGTTAAGGCAACTCTTCTAATATAAGTGAGGAGAATTGCTACCCTGGAAATTAATTCTCTAACTGCACATTTAGTTGTAAAAGTCACTGCATAGTCATTAGGCATTGGGGGAATATAAGAATACAGAATCCACAAAATCATTGCAATTGTCAAACATACATTCCAGCACAGAGGCTGACATCCTTTAAAAAAATGAAGTTGAGGGTTATTGCAAATATATTAGTCTTCTTTGACAGGTTATGATCTAGACACAACAATCATAAAAAAAAAAAAAAAGCAGGGGCGGGGGATTTAGCTCAGCGGTGTGGTGGCCTGCCTTGCAAGAGCAAGGACCCGAGTTCAATCCCTGGTACCAAAAAGAAAAACAACAGAAAAAATAAATTTCAGTGACTTACAAAAACAAAGTGTATTTATCTGTTTCCATGTAATTACACATTAACCAGTATACTACATTCACTTTTGGCGGGAAAATGTTTATAGAGAAGAAAAAAAATATGTAACACGCAACATGCGCTTTCTCTCACTGTTTCTGCTTACATGTGATGCACTTCTTTTCCAGGCGTCTGCACTGTGGAAACCATGAGACCACGAGTGAGGCAGACAAACACTTACCAGAGAACACTGCGAAGCAGCTGAAACCGGGCAGAATGAATCCTCATTTTGGAAAGACTGACAGACAGGAACTATTTCAAATAGTGGTGACACGTTTGCTGGAAGAAGTACAAAGAAAAAAAAAAAAAAAACAGGCTGTTGAGACACACCAGGAGTGGGAACTAAGGTGCTAAATATTGTGAAAGAGTCAAAGCGGGCCTTACTCAAATGCAGCATATATACAGAGAGAGACCCGAGGGTGGCAGGGTTGGAAACACAAGGCAGTCTTGCAGAAGAAGCCTTTGCACCAGAAGGCAGAACATTGGCTTCCTCGGACTAGACAGTGAGGAAGGTCAGGAAGGGTCATGAAGTCAGAAGTCAGAGCAGCAGCAGCAGCAGCAGCAGCAGCAGCAGCAGCAGCAGCAGCAGCAGCAGCAGCAGCAGAGGCAGCGCCTGTTGAATTTGTAGATCCGTTTCAGAGATTCAACTTTTCCTCTTCATGAGATTAAAATATATTACAGGGCTTTGATCGGAGAAGTGAAGGATTGAGTCAGGTTTTACAGGACCACTTTAGAAGTCTTGTAAATAAACAGAAATTGTCAGGTACTAAAGTGGATAATAAAAAGCTTATTTTCCCTGGTATTAAAGAAATAATAATAGATTAGGGCAGAAAGGTTTTAGTGAGTGTGTCCATACATTGATTATATTTGATGGTAACATGGGCAAATTGTGAAGATAGAAGTAGGGTGGAAAGGAAGGAGAGACCAGCTCCTAGTGAGATAAACTGCTCTTTTAATGAGATTGGATGTGCAAATTGCTCTGTCAAGAGGAATTGTGTATAAAAGTTGGGGTAGATAGGTGGAATTGTAAATTTATTTCATTTTTTGTTTATTTTCATTTCATTTTTGTTCCTTATTGTTTAAGAATGATATGGTCACAGTGGTCATAGCTTTCAAAGTATTCAGTAATAGATATTTTTTCTCAAAGAAAATATATAATGCTGGATGTAGTCTATTGAAACAGTATCAAAATAAACATTCTTACCGAGAATAGTCATATTCAAAAATGCCAGCGTTCTTTATTAACTTTCTAGGAAAAGTGTCAAAGTTTTATATCTTATTCTTGGCAAATACAACTAGGGATCTCATTCTAAATGCCAGAAATAGAGAAAAAGACTTGCATGAGACCTGGCCTCTAAAACTTATTACACATTGTACAACCATCCTCTCCTGTCCTGTCCACCCTCTACCC